>NW_027507784.1:345665501-345670501 GCF_037356315.1 Lithobates pipiens | reverse complement strand
ACCACCTCAAGGCAGCTCCAGCTCCACCTCAAGGCAGCTCCAGCTCCACCTCAAGGCAGCTCCAGCTCCACCTCAAGGCAGCTCCAGCTCCACCTCAAGGCAGCTCCAGCTCCACCTCAAGTAGGGCATTTACTGCTGCGTAAAAAATAAATAAAAGAACATCCTCAAAATGCATTGTCTAGCCCTCCATTCTGAAACAGGCTGCCTTTTTTTTTTTCTAAAGGTGCCATCAGGAGATCATTGGAGCGGGTATGGTCAGAAGTATTGACAGCTCCTAAAACTGTATTTAAGCCTCATCACACCCACCACTATAATGGGCTGCCTTCTTCTGGTGTGAGATACATTGCTCCACTGAAAGATAGCGATTTGCTAAAAATTGCTTTAAAAAAAAAAAAAAAAAAAAAAAACCCAACCACTTTTATTGTATGAGACCCGTGCACGCTTTGCTCTTTTTTTTCTGCAATGTCTATTCATAAAACCCAACCGCATCACAATGGGACTTGCGACAGCCAAAGCAACGCAAACCCAAATGAGTCGAACTCAAGTGAAAGAGTATGAAGTGCTGTCAAAACTTGTTTTGGGGACCAATTACCCTTCATTAGATCCCTCAGGCGCCACCTCAGGGCCCCTCAGGCGCCACCTCAGGGCCCCTCAGTCGCCACCCTCAAGGCCCCTCAGTCGCCACCCTCAAGGCCCCTCAGTCGCCCTTCAGTCGCCAACCTCAAGGCCCTTCACTCGCCAACCTCAAGGCCCTTCACTCGCCAACCTCAAGGCCCTTCACTCGCCAACCTCAAGGCCCTTCAGTCGCCAACCTCAAGGCCCTTCATTCTCACTTCAAAGCTCTGATTCCCTCTTCAAGTCTCTGATCTCCTTGGGATCTTCACATGGATCTCGCTTCAAGAACAAGCATTGAAGCATAAAGCCCTGATGACCAATGACTTTTTGGCCCCAAAAGACATTGGCTTGGTTTTACCTTCCATGGGTTTCGATTTTTATCAATGATTATTATGGACTCTAAAGACAACGGTTTGGTGCTTTTTTATTTCTTTTTTTTTTTTTGCCAATTTCACCTGAACTCAGCCTTAGAACCGTCACCCACAAGACACTGCGAAGGTAAATGGGAATCTGCTGACCCGCGTTGATTTGAGCTCCTTATGCTGTACGGCAACGCAATCGACGGTCACTAAATGGCAAGCTTACCGCAGGAGTGACCGCATCAATGTCTTCCTGGCACAACGAAGGCTAAATAAACGGATACATCTGAGCGCGAACGTCTGATAAGAATACCAAACGAGATGTCAGAGAAATGCTTTTAGTGCGATTCCTCGGAGGCTCTTTACAGATTAATCTTTCATTGAAGCAGACTCTTCCAGGCCTCTAATGATAAGCGCACTCCGGGTTAAGCTGACACAATTTTTCTCAAAAACCCAAAATGAACTTCCATATAAAAAAAAAAAAAAAAAAAAAAAAAAAGAAGGAAGGAGGTCCCAAAATACCCCATAACCCTTAACGTGCCCTCAACTGTCTCAGTGCCGAAACTGCTGGAAATACATTGTTATTTCTCACTGAAAGCGACTGGAAGTGTGCAGATCATGCCAAGCTGGCCCGTTCTACCCTCCCACAGCATGGCGGTAGAGTCCCTTTAAAAACACACCCACTGACCTTCCAAGGGGTTAATGGGCAGAAAGCAGTGCGCAAGGAAAAGTCCTCCCCTTAGAGTGGCAACCAGCCAACAACCTTCACAGAGAAAACTAATACAAACCAGGATGTGGAACTGCTCATGCAGGGAAATTAGAAAGTAGGGACATTAGAGTGTAAGCTCCTCTGTACAGAGACTGATGTGACTGTGGGGGGAGGGGACATTAGAGTGTAAGCTCCTCTGGTACAGAGACTGATGTGACTGGGGAGGAGGGGACATTAGAGTGTAAGCTCCTCTGGTACAGAGACTGATGTGACTGTGGGGGAGGGGACATTAGAGTGTAAGCTCCTCTGTACAGAGACTGATGTGACTGTGGGGGAGGGGACATTAGAGTGTAAGCCCCTCTGTACAGAGACTGATGTGACTGTGGGGGAGGGGACATTAGAGTGTAAGCTCCTCTGTACAGAGACTGATGTGACTGTGGGGGAGGGGACATTAGAGTGTAAGCCCCTCTGTACAGAGACTGATGTGACTGTGGGGGAGGGGACATTAGAGTGTAAGCTCCTCTGTACAGAGAGTGATGTGACTGTGGGGGAGGGGACATTAGAGTGTAAGCTCCTCTGTACAGAGACTGATGTGACTGGGGGGGGAAGGGGACATTAGAGTGTAAGCTCCTCTGTACAGAGACTGATGTGACTGGGGGGGAGGGGACATTAGAGTGTAAGCTCCTCTGTACAGAGACTGATGTGACTGGGGGGGGAGGGGACATTAGAGTGTAAGCTCCTCTGTATAGAGACTGATGTGACTGGCTCAGTGATCTCTGTACAGCACTGCGGTATAACGCAGAGCTATATAAACATGGTAAATAAACATTTACAGCGATGCTACTTGTGGGGTGATAAATTTTGCACGCCATTACACATTTACGGCAGCGCTCTTCCGATTCGCACTTTAAAGTCCATTAAATGGTTCATCTCAAACTGGAGTCATAAATAACGTCATTACAAACCAGCTTAGTACTTGTTAGAAAAGGCGCGAGTTGATTAAAAACCGAGACACAAATCAGGGAGATGGGAGCGGAGCGGGGAGATGCGGTGGAGACCGGCGGGCATGCTTGGCACCGCGCCGCCGTTCACAGACTTTCTTCTCGTTCTCGCCGCTTTGCTTGAGGTGGATAGCTCTCCTGAAATCTGCTGGCAGATGTGTAATGAAAATATCGGAGATTCCGTTTGTTCGGATGTTATCGAGGAAAATAATGCAAATCCATGAAGACATTAAACTCAACATGTTACAAGATGAGCCGAAGCCCTTCCACGCCGGCCACGGAGGGAAAGAACGGAGTAGATGTGAGCCCCTCAATGCAGAACATAGGAGGGGGAGGGTCTCCCAAAAACTCCAGATTGAGAAGAAACCTAAATATCGGGATAGGAGCCCACAGAAATAAATATATTTTATCTCTATTATAGGGTATATATACAGTGCATTGAAAAAGTATTCATACCCCTTGAAATTCCCCACATGTCATGTTACAAACAAAAACATAAATGTATTTTATTGGGATTTTATGTGATGGACCAACACAAAGTGTCACATAATTGTGAAGTGGAAGGAAAATGATAAATGATACAAATAAATATGTGAAAAGTGTGGGGGGAGGGGCATTTGTATGGCGCCCCCCGGAGTCAATACTTTGTAGAACCCCCTTTCTCTACAAGTCTTTTTGGGGGTGTCTCTACCAGCTTTGCACATCTAGAGAGGAACATTTCTGCCCCATTCTTCTTCTTTGTAAAATATCTCAAGCTCTGTCAGATTGGATGGAGAGCGTCTGTGATCAGCAATTTTCAAGTCTTGCCACAGATTCTCAATGTGATTTAGGTCTGGACTGTGACTGGGCCATTCTAACACATGAATATGCTTTGATGTAAACCATTCCATTGTAGCTCTGGCTGGATGTTTCGGGTCGTTGTCCTGCTGGAAGGGGAACCTCCGCCCCGGTCTCAAGTCTTCTGCCGACTCTAACAGGTTTTCTTCTAAGATTGTCCTGTATTTGTCTCCATCCATCTTCCCATCAACTCTGACCAGCTTCCCTGTCCCTGCTGAAGAAAACCATCCCCACCACATGATGCTGCCACCACCATGTCTCACGGTGGGGATGGTGTGTTCAGGGGGATGGGCAGTGTTAGTTTCCCCCACACATAGTGATTTACTTTTAGGCCATAAAGTAGAATTTTTGGTCTCCTCTGACCAGATCACCTTCTTCCACATGTTTGCTGCCCCCTCCCCCACATGGCTTCTCACAAACTACAAACAGGACTTCTTATGACTTTCTTTCTCCAATGTCTTTCTTCTTGTCACTCTTCCATAAAGGGCAGATTTGTGGAGAGACGACTAATAGTTGTCCTGTGGACAGATTCTCCCCCCTGAGCTGTGGATCTCTGCAGCTCCTCCAGAGTTACCATGGACCTCTTGGCTCTTCTCTGATGAATGCTCTCCTTGCCCGGCCCGGTCAGTTTAGGTGGACGGCCGTGTCTCGGTAGGTTTGCAGTTGTGTCATACTCTTTCCATTTTCCGATGATGGATTGAACAGAGCTCCGTGAGATGGTCAAAGCTTGGGAGATTTTATTATAACCCAACCCTGCTTTATACTTCTCCACAACTTCATCCCTGACCTGTCTGGTGTGTTCCTTGGCCTTCATGATGCTGTTTGTTCACTAAGGTTCTCCAACAAACCTCTGAGGGCTTCACAGAACAGCTGTATTTATAATGAGATTAGATTGCACACAGGTGGACTCTATTTACTAATTAGGTGACTTCTGAAGGTAATTGGTTCCTCTAAATTTTAGTTAGTGGTATCAGAGTAAAGTGGGGTGCCTTTTCACATATTTATTTGTATCATTTTCCTTCCTCTTCACAATTATGTGACACTTTGTGTTGGTCCATCACATAAAATCCCAATAAAATACATTTACGTTTTTGGTTGTAACATGAGAAAATGTGGGAAATTTCAAGGGGTATGAATACTTAAAAAAAATTTATATATATATATATTTATATATATATATATATATATATATATATATATATATATATATATATATATATATATATACACATACACACACACACACACACATACATATACTGTATACACTATATATATATATATATATATATATATATATATATATATATATATATATATATATATACACACATACACACACTGTATACACAATATTATTATATATATATATATACACATATACACACACACACACTTTTTTTTTACAATGTAGCTACAACAATCAATCTTCTTTATTCTTGCCCAAAAAGATTACAATGTTTCAAATCTAAACCCTTC
>NW_027507784.1:345632119-345665301 GCF_037356315.1 Lithobates pipiens | reverse complement strand
CGATCGTGTGTGTACACAAGTCCGTCGCACAAAAGTTCACGCATGCTCGGAATCAAGCAGAAGGAGCCGCACTGGCTATTGAACTTTCTTTTTCGTACGTCTTACGTCCCCGGCGTTTGGAATTTCGGCCCAACATTTGTGTGACCGCGTGTGCGCGCGCGCAAGACAAGTTGCTCACAACATCCTTCGGGGAAAAAAAAAAAAGCCGCGGTTTTCTTGTTGGAAAATCTGATCGTGTGTACGGGGCTTAAAGGTCCTGACAGATCTTCCCTCTCATCGGAGACAGTGCTGTACCCCTCTACAATGCCGATTCATAACCTCGGCCCTCAAGTATCCCCCAACAGGTCATGTTTTCTGGATTTTCTTCACCTTGCACAGGTGCTTTAAAATCAGAGTCAACGGCTTGGTATTTTGTACAGCTATTTTATCGAAGAGAAATTCCAAAAACCATGGTCTGTTGGGGGTACTTAAGGATTGAGGTTGGGAACCACAGCTCCACAACACCGAATCCCATCCTCAGTCCTCAACAGGCCATGTTTTCAGGATTTTCTGCACCTTGCACAGGTGCTTTGAAATCAGTGAGTCAACGGCTTGGTACTTTGGACAGCTATTTTAGCGAAGAGAAATTCCAAAAAACATGGTCTGTTGGGGGTACTTAAAGCGGTTCTCCACCCTAAAGTGGAAGTTCCGCTAATCTGATCCCCCCCCCCCCCTCCGGTGCCACAATCGGCACCTTTCAGGGGGGAGGTGGGTGCAGTTACCTGGATAATCCAGGTATCTGCACCCACTTCCGGGACAGACCGCCGCAGATGCCCCGCCCCCCCGTTGTGCTCTGGGAAACACACAGTTCCCAGGACACAGCGGGGACCAGAAGAGACGCACAGCGCGACTCGCGCATGCGCAGTAGGGAACCGGGCAGTGAAGCCACAACGCTTCACTTTCCGATTCCCTGACAGAGGAATGGCGGCGGGGGGAACAGAGAGACGAGCGATCGCTCCTCATCTGCCGCCGACATCGCTGGACCCTGGGACAGGCAAGTGTCAATTTATTAAAAGTCAGCAGCTGCAATATTTGTATCTGCTGGTTTTTAATATTTTTTTTTTTTTTTTAGGTGCAGAACCGCTTTAAGGACTGAGGTTGAGAACCACAGCTCCACAACACCGAATCCCATCCTCGGTCCTCAACAGGTCATGTTTTCAGGATTTTCTTCACCTTGCACCACAGGAGCTTTACATCAATGTCAATGGTTTGGCTTTATGAAAGCCATTTTATTCAAAAGCAAAATTCCCTAAAACAGGACCGGTCTGGGGGTGTAGGGGTGAGGGGGGGGGGGGGGGTAATTAAGCCCCGGCCATGTGACCAGGCCACATGACCTTTCAGGCATGTCAACAATGCCTGCTTCCAGACTGGAGGCTCAGGGGAAGCGGCGCTGCAGGGGAGAAACACTGGAAAGTGGAGAGTTGGAAAAGTTTGTGAAATAACGGAATAGAAATACTGAACTGGTAAATGAATTGGTGGATGTAAAAGAGAAATTGGGTTTGGGGGAGGTTTGACCCATTTGCTGCCACTGACGTACAGCATTCGTCTGCAGCAGCGGGAGGCGACCTCACACCCACTGCCTGTCCGCTGTCAAATGGAAGCCAACTAATTACTTTCACGCCATGTTTTCCGGGCACCATACTCCTGGAACAGGTAGGGAGTGAGGAGATCAGCGATCGTCTGTTTGCTGATCTCCACTACCTAGTAAGAATCTGGAAGTGGCATATGTTAAATCACTTCCTGGTTTTTCTGTCACTTTCCCTGACTGACGTGGGGGGGGGGGGGGGGGGTGTAGGGTCGGGGAATTCAGAAGACAATGAGGAATGTCTAGTATTTGGTGCTGCAACTCCCCCCCCCCCCCCCCCCCCCCCGACTCCAGCAGGATGTCTCCAAGGTGCCAGAATAGGCATTTCCTGTATAGATGGGACGTTCCTCTCTCTGACATGTTCAGGAAGCCGCAGATGAAGCTACAGGCGGCTCTTGGTTTTTATACCCCTCCACTAAACCTTCCTTGCCGGGCGGGACGCAGTGAACGGCGGCTGACCAATCAATACCCTCCGTACGTCTCAGCGCTCGGAAGCCGCGATAAAGCACTCACTCTTTTAACCAGTCGGCGATGTCCTTGGCGGTGGCTCCGTACTTCTCAAAGTTGAACATATATTTTCCTTTCCTGGAGAGACACAAAGACGATTAATCAGAAAGGAAAGCAAAAAAAAAAAAAAATAAAGGTCAAAATTTAAAAAAATTAATAAAATCCCCGCTCTGAGAAGACACAAAGCAATGCAGCTCTGCTGTCATTTTTTTCCCCTTAAAGCGTTTGTTAAAGCGGAGTTCCACCCAAAAATGGGGCTTCACCTTTAAGTGAAGGTGACCCCTGACATGCCACATGTTTTTTCCTGGGGGGGGGGGGGGGGGGGGGATTTTCCCTCTTTTTTAGGGCCATTCAGCTCCCACTTCCTCCCAGGCTCCACAGAGCTGTAAGGAAGTTCACCTCTCCCCCTTCCTCCGTGCAATCTTGCCCGGCCAATCACAGCGTGGCTCACGTATGCGCAGTGCGTGCCCGGCTGTGGCACAATGCTGAGGAGAGGAGGGGAGTGGAGGGGGAGAGGAGCGGTAAGCTGCACTCGCCAGAATCGCTGGACTGTGGGCCAGGTGAGTGTCCGATTAAAAGTCAGCAGCTACATATTTTGTAGCTGCTGACTTTTATATGAGTGGAACTCCACTTTAACCCAGAAAAAAAAAAAGTTGCTGCTTGGTGCTTTTGCTTTTTTCATTACTTCACTCTATCTCCTAAAACACATGTTTGATCCCATCAGGTCCTGGCTTGCCCCTGGAGAACTGACCACGATTATCATGGATGCAGAGCCAAGATGACCTGTGGTCAGAATGCGGGTCTACGTCTCCCGCAGGTCTCCTCTATGCCTGTATTCAGCTCCCCCCCCTCTCCTCAGCGGAGATAAGGTGTTGGTGGCTGGAGACTCTCCTCTCCTCTCCTCTCCACCCTCCATTCTCCTCTCCCCCCTCCTTGTCCCCTGTCCACCTCCCCATCCTCCCTCTCCCCATCCTCCCCCTCCATCTCCATCCTCCCTCTCCATCTCTCCATCCTCCCTCTCCATCCTCCCTCTCCATCTCTCCATCCTCCCTCTCCATCTCTCCATCCTCCCTCTCCATCTCTCCATCCTCCCTCTCCACCTCTCCATCCTCCCTCTCCACCTCTCCTCATCCTCCCCCTCCCTCTCCATCCTCCCTCTCCATCCTCCCTCTCCACCTCTCCTCATCCTCCCTCTCCACCTCTCCTCATCCTCCCTCTCCACCTCTCCTCATCCTCCCTCTCCACCTCTCCTCATCTCCCTCTCCACCTCTCCTCATCCTCCCTCTCCACCTCTCCTCATCCTCCCTCTCCACCTCTCCTCATCCTCCCTCTCCACCTCTCCTCATCCTCCCTCTCCACCTCTCCTCATCCTCCCTCTCCACCTCTCCTCATCCTCCCTCTCCACCTCTCCTCATCCTCCCCCTCCATCTCTCCATCCTCCCTCTCCATCTCTCCATCCTCCCTCTCCATCTCTCCATCCTCCCTCTCCACCTCTCCTCATCCTCCCCCTCCATCCTCCCTCTGCATCTCTCCGCCTCCCCTCTCCACCTCTCCTCATCCTCCCCCTCCATCCTCCCTCTCCATCTCTCCATCCTCCCTCTCCACCTCTCTCCATCCCCATCCTCCCTCTCCACCTCTCCTCATCCTCCCACCTCCTCTCCTCATCCTCCCTCATCCTCCCACCTCCTCATCCTCCCACCTCCTCCTCCTCCCACCTCCCCATCCTCCCACCTCCCCATCCTCCCACCTCCCCATCCTCCCCCTCCACCTCCCCATCCTCCCCCTCCACCTCCCCATCCACCTCCCCATCCTCCCCCTCCACCTCCCCATCCTCATCCTCCCCATCCACCTCCCCATCCTCCCCCTCCACCTCCCCATCCTCCCCCTCCACCTCCCCATCCTCCCCCTCCACCACTCCATCCTCCCCCTCCACCACTCCATCCTCCCCCTCCACCACTCCATCCTCCCCCTCCACCACTCCATCCTCCCCCCTCCACCACTCCATCCTCCCCCTCCACCACTCCATCCTCCCCCTCCACCACTCCATCCTCCCCAGCCTTCCTCTCCCTCTCCCCCTCCTCCCTCTCCCCTGCAGATTTGGTTGATAACAATGCTTACCTGAAGCTGCTCCTCCCCCTCACTCCTAGTAAAGCCCGCATTGTTTACAAACACCAATATCGAGGGAGAGATCAGCTTGCGGGTCCATCTTGGATGTTTTTTCACAAGCTCAAAATCCCAAGATCGCAAGTCCGCAAAAATGAAACTACCCGTCAATAGTAACTCCGCCCTGCCCCGCCCACAACGTTTGTTTTACAAGATTCAAAGCGTATGTTTTACCAACATAGACGTGTCTCGTGTACCGTCTCCAATGTTTCTGGTGGGTTTGCACATCATTTATATTTGTCGTTTTTTTTTGGTGCTGCACCACCACGGGTGAAATATCAGATTCCTCTTCTGAAGTATCTTTCATACCTCAGAAGGAATCTGGGCACCTCCCCCTCCGCTCGGGACAGCAAAGAGGAGGCGATATGTGACACAGATTATAACTACAGATTACAGGTATCTGAAATACATTTTTATTTTAAATGGCACATGCTGAACTGCTTAGGGAAGCATGTAAATATGTGTCAGGTCAATTTAGGCCAATTGAATTAACAACCACTTTAAATACTTGAACTTGACCTATTCCTATTTTTCAGTTCCTGTACAGCAGAGCTCTGACTGGGGTGGGGGGGGGAGCAGCACCAGGAGCCAATAAGGTGTGCTACAGTGCCCATGTGCTAACAAGGAACATGCTGACAGCAGGAGACAGCAGAGTGTCAGAGAGATGAGCTCATCAGAGTCCTGCGTCTCCTTTCACCATTCAGTCGAAGGTTGGGGGCTCGTCCGGGATCACCTGGGCTCAGAAGTATTATGGGGTGAATGATGCTGGCCACCATACTGAGGACCTCTAGTAGCCGAAGAGAAGTACTGCAGGTTAAAAATCTCACGATTGAAGGATGACCATTGCTGCAAAAGCAGGTTTTGTAGATTTCCCTTTTAATGAGCTACGTTTTTATTTATCTTTTTATTTTTTATTTTTTGGATGGAGTTTTGCTTTAAATACCTCCCCAGTTTACTTGGTCACAGGCAGCAAAAAGGTAAACTGAAGAGGGTCCTGCTGCTTCTTTCAATGACCAGTCAACAGCCTTGGGATCAGAGGTAGTGGGTTGAATGACGCTATCAGACTGAGGACATCTAGTGGTGGATGATAAGTACTCTAGGGGGCAGCTCCAGATTAAAGGGGAATGTAGCAAAAAAAAACAAAAAAAAAACAAAAAACAAAAACAAAAAAACACAGCTTTTTTTTTCCAATCTCCTTCTTCTAATGGGCATCATATAGTCACCCCAGAACTGAATACGGATAACATGTCATCAGCTTCTATGGTCTTTTTTACATAAACTTATATGACTTTTGAGTGGAATTCACTTTTAAAAACAGGAAGCTGAAGCCGAGACATAGGGGAGTGGAGGGGGGAGGGGGGGGGGGGGACATCGGGAATACTCACTCGAAGTAGAGGATGGTGGGGTAACCCTTCACACTGTATTCTTCCTTCAGTCGCTCAAACTCCGGAGGGTGGACGTTCATCCCCGCCAGGACCTGGAGGGAGAATTTTTATTTTTTTTTAAATATAAAATAAAGAAAGGGAATGGCTGGGAATGGGCTGGCCCTTTAAGATATTGTATGAACCTCAAAAATGATAAAAACAATAAAAACAACTAATAATAATAATAGCAACAACAATAATATCAATAACAATAATAATTAAATATTTGGTATATCAACAAACACCAAATATATTACTAGATAAATATTATATAAATATTACTAAATAATAATAATAATAATAACAACAATAATATTTGGCTTGGTAAAACACAACCAAATATAATATTATTACTATATAAATATTAGTATGATTGATTAGTCTAGAAATTGTATTACTACATTAATATAATAATAATAATTGGAATCAATTTTGATATTAAAACAAGAACACCCCACCCAAATATATTATTACTACTATATAAAAATATTATTATTATTATTATATGAATATGATTACTACATTAATATAATAATATTTGGTATTATTGTTGATATTAAAACAACCAAATATATATTACTACTACATAAATATAATAAAACAATATTTGGCATTGTTGATAACAAACACCACCAAATATTGTTATTACTACTGTATAAAATACTACTAAATAAAAATATAATATTTGGTATTATTGTTGATATTAACAAACAACAAACAAATATATTATTATTACTATATAAATATTATATGAATACTAAATAAATACAATATATTTGGCATTGTTTATAACAAAACACCACCACATATAAAATTATTATTACTAACACATAGATTTTTTATATTTATATATATATATATATATATATATATATATATATATATATATATATAATATATATATATATATATATATATATATAATATATATATATATATATATATATATCTATATCTATATCTATTGAACTTTAGCTTTAAAACAATCTGCATTTAGGAGATCGAAACATCTGAATCGGCAAGGGGGGGGGGGGGGCAGACGTTGCCTCTATGCAGCCCTCTATGACCCCTCACGTCCTACTAGAAGTTGCTGCCCGTTGTTGATTTGCCGAAAGGGACGGGTTCACACTCACCGCTCTGCTTCTTGACACAGAATCAGGATCTGCGGAGGGGCCCCGGGGGGCCAACACAAGGCTGGTCTACAGACGTTACCGCCAAGACCAGCCGCGGCTCGCTCTACGGAGCTGTACAACGTTCAGGAAGTGATCAGCGCTGACGGCACCGGAGACAAAATTGCACGCCCCCCCCCAAGGGGGAAGAGATTCTCCATCGCACATCAAAATTCCTCTCCTACTCACACTGATATACAATATCTCACAAAAGTAAGTACACCCCTCACATTTGTTGTAAATATTTTTCTTCTATCTGACAACACTGAAGAAATGACACTTGTCTACAATGTAAAAGTAGCGAGTGTACCAACATGTACCGCGACATACCGGAGCAGAGCACCATCCCCTCCCTTCGCACAAACTTTTGTGAGCTACTGTATGTAGTCCATCACACAGCGACATTTATAATAAAGTCGTTTCCTTTCCCTGCGACTCTCTCCGGTGTATTATTATCACCCTCAGCCGTTTTCTGCTGGCAATATTAAAATTTATGGAGTGTAGGCAGAACGGAAAAAAAAAATAAAAAATCGCACGGCGACAGTGCGGCTTATCACCATTCCGAGAGCGAGTCTGATGTATGAAGATGTCTTCGAGCCAGACGCGTCCGTCAACACCGCCAGATAATCAGGTTACATTCCTGTTAAAGCGCGAGCGGAGGAGGCCCCGCGGAGCAAGCCGAATTCCCTCTTCTGTCTGCAGGAATGCGGATCACTCATGTCAGCTCCAATCGCGTTTTCTGACGCTTGAATTTATTACCCCCCCCCCCCCCCCCAAAAAAAAAAAAAGGCACTCGAAAAGACAAATCGCTTCAAAAACTTGCGTTGTGATAAAAGATACAAAATGATAGAGTCCGATCAAATCTGGTTACAGATCTTCCTACAATATAAAACGAGAACATCCGATGGGAGAGGAAGTCGCATTGCGAGGAATTCATCTAACATTTCTGTACACGGCCATTTAAATAAACGTGTATTAAATATATAGATTTACATATATTAAATTAGACTTTTTTTTGGGGGGGGGGGGGTATTAAGGCCCCTTCACACACCTGTGCGTTTTGCAGCACATAAGAATGCATGCATGATAAAAAAAATTAATAAAAATACACCGATTCTAATTCACATCGGCACATGCCATGCGCAAGATGAGGAGTGTGTGCGATTTTTACGTTTACCTGCGTTTTCTGGTCTATTGAAGTCTATGAAAAGCGTACGAAGACAGCGGAAGGATGTGAATAGGGCCTGGTTCACAAATGGGTGAGGGCTGATTACAGTGCGATTTGTATAAAAAAAAATAAAATAAAATAAAATAAAAAAAAAACAAAAAAAAAAAAAAACACACACAGAGTCCGGTGCGATTTCATTCAGCTGCAAAAAAAAAGAAGAAAAATAAATAAAAAAAGAAGAAAAATAAATAAAAAAAGATAAAAAATTAAATCGCACTGCGGTCAGCCCGCACATATGTTAGCCGGCTCAATAGAAAGCTGGTTAGGTTCACATGTCATGCGAATTAGATGTGGTTTTTGCTTTTATTCTGGGATTTAGTGTTGCTTTTCCCCCCTCTTAATCAGGGGAAGAGTAAGAAAAACATATAATTTAATAGTTAAATACAGCAATTCATTACTATGGACGGCTGTACGCTGCACCTGGGTTTCCCTTGCACTGGAATATATATGCGCAATTCACATTGCATGGCCCGACATGCGCTGCCTGCAGGAGGCCCAAGGTAATAGATGAACACAGCGATCGGTTACTCACATAGTCGCCCTTCAGTTCGGTGGCGGCCTGCTGGTACGCCGGCATCATCCTCTTACACACGCTGCACCCTGCGGAGGAGACAGAACCGTCATCAGCCACCCAAAAAAGAAAGAAATGTGTACAGAAAGTGGTAGAGGGGAGACATCCGTATATGACTGTATTGTGTGTGTGGGTCAATATAGGCGTTTTTTTTTTTTTTTATGAGCCCCGTTGGAGGGCTTTGGTGAGATATGAGGGGTCCAAACAGACCTCTGATGTTTCACCTTTGAGACAGAGAAAAGAAGATTGAGGACACAGCCCTCTAATCTCTGCATCGTCAGCTGCACAGAGTGGACAGGAACAGCTCTGTACAGAGGCTTCCCGTTAAATTCACAAACTGAAGCATAGGGAACAGTTTACTATGCCTCAGTTATGAATGGAGAGAGAGCGAGTGATCAATACGGATCACTGAATCTATTCATTAAGACAAGGAAGGGGCCGGTAAATTACACATTAACCCGGCCGCTTTCCCGATTCTCCATCCAGACCCGATTCCCCATAGCAGCCAGCGGTTAAGGAGAGGGGGAAGTCGGAAGCACTGTGGGTGATGAGGGGGGCAGGAGGTGTATAGAAAGGGCGGCAGGGGCCTCATGCAGAGGAACTGATCCCCTCAATTTCCCTCCTCAAGCCGCTGAAATCAGGAAGGGTTTGGGTTCCCCTATATGCGACCCCTACCCCCCCCCCCCATACAAAAAAAAAAGTGTACGGGGGGGGCCTCGCAACTAAAACCCGTATGCATGCCCCTGCCTGAACCTGTCCCTGAGATCTGCTGTCCCACAGATAACCTGGTCTGCCCTTGGGATTTGTCTTTGCTCTGCCTGCTAATGACCTTGGCTAGTTCTTGACCACAGCTTGGCTCTGATAATTCCCAGCATGACCACAGCTAGTTCCTGACCGCGGCTTCCCTCTAGGGATTCCCCCGACCGCGGCTTCCCTCTAGGGATTCCCCCGACCGCGGCTTCCCTCTAGGGATTCCCCCGACCGCGGCTTCCCTCTAGGGATTCCCCCGACCGCGGCTTCCCTCTAGGGATTCCCCCGACCGCGGCTTCCCTTTATGGATTCCCGATTCCCTGATTGCGGTTTGGCTCTGACGATTACCAGTTTGACCATGGCTTTCCTCTATGATCACAGCCGGTCTTTGCCAATTCCCCTTTTGACCTTGGCTAGTACCTGACCACGGCTTATCTCTACTGACCTTTTGGTACGACCCTGACCCATCTCCTAATATCAACTCCTAGGCCTGTCACCCTGCCCTGTGTCTGTCTCCTTGGCTACTGATCACCCCCTGCCCAGACCACACTTCCAACCTGCTGCATGTTCCAGTGTCCTCTCCTGTCGGTCTGCAGAAGCACTTGACAGCCCAGCCTGCCTCCAGAGGACAACTGCCATGGGTTGGACTCCCAACGTGCTTCTGAGATCATTCACTGACAGCTGCATCTGACCTGCAGTTGACCTCCTACGGACCTGCATTTGACATGCTTTGAGTTTCCTGCGATTCCACAGAAAGCCACAGCCGGCTCCCATATCCAAGATGGTGGTGCCAAGAGACAAGAAAAAAATAAATATGCGTCTGATAAATAGTGTAGCGAATATCGTGAAGCATAAATAATTGCAACCACCACCATTTTATTCTCTAGGCTCTCTGCTTTCAGAAAATGTAACATCTTTGGAGGATTTCTAACCAAAAAATTGCCCCAGTAGGCAAGCGGGCAAACAGAAGTCCTTTCTTTGCTTTCCCATATAAATGACAACATTTTTGTCAATGCCGAGCTGCCACTGACAGTATGCAGAGAAAGCCAGAGGGGGTCACTCACATGGAGCGTAGAACATCATGAGCAGCGGACGGTCCTCTTTCTTCAGAAGCTTCCTGAAATCCTGCAAAGACAATCGCCACCATCAGTATTCACCGGGAGATATTTCACAATACAGTAGATGCTGTGCGCAGCAAAACCAGCGATTCTCCACCCTCACCCCCCCCCCCCCCCGTACACAGCAGAGCAGCCCCACTTCCTCCAGCCAAGGTCCATACCCCTATATGGACCTGGAAAGGTATCAATCTTCCTCAATGAATGAGCTTATTAACCCAGGTGTAGCACAATGTAATACAGGGTTTACGCGTTTCGTCATTGCCGTACCTATGATTAAGGCTACACGCTGAAATCCGTAAGCCCTGTATTATGTTGTACTACACCTGGATTAATAAAATCATTCATTACGAAAGAGCATTTCTTTCACCTACACGTTTGCTCGAGTGCTAGGACGACACTACAAGCCAGTGCACCGAGCGCTTCCCACTTCAGGGAATTACAACCGGTGTTTTCTACTATATTTAGACTCGGCGAATGGTACGAACCTTCTCACTGTCGATATGAACAATATCCTTGGCTTCGCATTCTCCTCCCACAGCGGCGCCCCCTCTGGGTCTTTCAGAAATGCTACAATGGACTGGAAGACAAAAGATCCGGGGTCAGGAAGAGCTGCAACCGCACCATACTTACATTTATCCAAGAGGCCCTGTTATCAGAGCTCAGAATTATTTCACATCAAACATCGCGGACAATTACAGTATCGGGCAAAAGGTCCGTAGGACACCTGGTCGTCACACTACTAGGAGCTTGGTGGACATCCCATTTCAAAACCATGGCCATTAATATGGTGTTCAACCTTCCCCCCCACCACCACCACCGCCGCCAACATTGATTTGACTCCTTTTCATGGTCATCAAGATGAAGTTATTCCCCATGTGACTTTCCACAAGATTTTGGAGGGTCTCTGTGGAAATTTGTGACCATTTTGGAGGTCAGGTTCGGATGTTGGGCCTCTCATTCGGTGCAAAAAAAAAAAGGTCAGGTCTCTGTGCAGGACACTCATGTTCCTCCACACCAAACTCAACATACTATGTCTTTATGGAGACGTTGGTTCAGAAGGCCTGGCTCATTAGTTCATCCCAAAGTTGTTCAGTAGGGTTGTGGTCAGGGCTCTGTGTAGGACACTCAAGTTTCTCCACACCAAACTGGTCAAACCATGGCTTTTTGGAGCTAGTTGTGTTCACCTGACCATCACACCTCTATGAACTTTTACATCATCCTATTCCAAAACCATGGTCACCAATAATGGAGTCGCTCCCTTCGCAGCTATAACAGCTTCCACCCTTCTGACCACACAGTGTTGTGATTCACCCCAAAGGCGTTGAGCAGAGTTGAGATCTGGGCTCTGTGTAGGAAACTCGAGTTCATTCAGACCAAACTGGCAACACCATGCCTTTATGGAGCTGGCTTTGTACACAAGGGCACAGTTATGCTGGAATAGAAAAGGGGTCTTCACCAAGCCACGTCTTTGTGGACCTGGACATCTCATTCCAAAAACCATGGCCATTATCATGGGGTTCCCCATGGCCATTATGATGGGGTTCCCCATGGCCATTATGATGGGGTTCCCCCATGGCCATTATGATGGGGTTCCCCCTGGCCATTATGATGGGGTCCCCCATGGTCATTATGATGGGGTTCCCCCATGGCCATCAATATGAAGTTGCTACCTTTGCAACTAGAACATCCTCCACTCTTCTAGGAAGGCTTTCCACAAGATTTTAGCATCTTGTCTGTAGGAACTAATTTCCATTCGTGAAGTCAGTTACTGATGTTGGGAAGACCTGGCTCACCATTGGAATTCCAGATCATCCTAAAGGTGTTCAAGTAGGGTTGAGGTCAGGGCTCTGTGCAGGACACCGGAGCTCCTCCACACCAAACTCATCATACCGGGTCTTTATGGAGACGTTGGTTGAGGAGACCTGGCTCATTCCAGTTCATCTCAAAAAGGTGTTCAGTAGGAATAAGGTCAGGGCTCTGTGCAGGACACCGGAGTTGCTCCACACCAAACTGGTTACAACTGTCATTTTAGAGCTAGTAGTGTTCACCCGATCATCACTCTTCCATAATCCTATTCCAAAACCATGGTCATCAATGATGGAGGAAGGAGGAAGAATGAGGAAGGGAGGAAGAATGAGGAAGGAGGGAGGAAGAATGAGGAAGGAAGGGAGGGAGGGAGGAAGGAAGGGAGGAAGGAAGGGAGGAAGGAAGGGAGGAAGGAAGGGAGGAAGGAAGGGAGGAAGGAAGGGAGGAAGGAAGGGAGGAAGGAAGGGAGGAAGGAAGGGAGGAAGGAAGGGAGGAAGGAAGGGAGGAAGGAAGGGAGGAAGGAAGGAAGGAAGGGAGGGAGGGAGGGAGGGAGGAAGGGAGGAAGGAAGGGAGGGAGGGAGAGAGGGAGGAAGGGAGGAAGAGAGGGAGGAAGGGAGGAAGAGAGGGAGGAAGGGAGGAAGAGAGGGAGGAAGGGAGGAAGAGAGGGAGGAAGGGAGGAAGAGAGGGAGGAAGGGAGGAAGAGAGGGAGGAAGGGAAGGAAGGAAGGAAGGAAGGAAGGAAGGAAGGAAGGAAGGAAGGAAGGAAGGAAGGAAGGAAGGAAGGAAGGAAGGAAGGAAGAAAGGGAGGGAGGAAAGGAAGGGAGGGAGGAAAGGAGGGAGGAAAGGAGGAGGAGGATTTTCACCTTACGACAGGCAGTGTTTTAGGTTTACAGATTAGACCTTACTATGCTGCACTTTTATCAGTTACATTGTTTCCATTGATCTCTGTTGACAACAGAACACCTCCCCTACGTTATGAGGCAGATAAGAGGGGGGAGAGGTGTTCTATCGTCAACAGAAATCACTGGAAACAATGTAACTGATAAAGGTGCAGCAAAGAAAGTTCACAAGATTTCGGTCAGGATCAACAGATATTTTCTGCACTTATTAAACCGATATAATAAAATAGTTCCAATGGGATGTTTAACGGACCAAAAGGAAGCAAATAATAGAAGATAAAATCTTAGGAGATATATACTCTTTAAGCCTATTACTTCCAAACCCATCCCCCCCAATACCATGAACAGTTACCTTGTATGATGTGGGCCGGTTGTATTCTGTGTGGAATGTTCCATCCCTGGAATATAAAGATCAAGCTGACCGCACACACACAGTACAATCATATTATACAATCCTACACATCAGGTGATTTATTTGAATGCACCATCATACCAGGAAAAGTGCCCACCCCCTTTTTTTTATTATTTATTTATTTTTTTAACTAAAAAAAATATATATATATATATATATATATAAATAAATGTATGTATGTATGTATGTATGTGTATATACATGCATACATACACACATATATATTCTTATAAACATGCTTAAAGCGGAGTACCATCCAGAAATGGAACTTCCGCTTTTCAGAATCCTCACCACCCTCCAGTGTCACATCTGGCACCTTTCAGGGGGGGAGGGGAGAGTAGATACCTAGTCCAATCCAGGTATTTGCTCCCACTTCCGGGCATAGATATCCGCAGGTACCCGTGGATATCTATGCCATATCCGGCGCCGCTTCCCCCCCCCCCCCCTTGCTCTCTTCTGGGAGACACGCAGGTCCCAGAAGACAGAAGGGACCCGTGGGATCGCAGAAGGGAACCAGGCTGTGAAGCCGCAATGCTTCACTTCCCGATTCCCTTACCGAAGATGATTTCGCCACCCGAGAGCTGAGGGACAGATCGGCTTCGGGTGGCGAAATCGCGGGTGCCCTGGACAGGTAAGTGTCTATATTTTAAATGTCAGCAGCTGCAGTATTTCGTCAGGACCTCCGCTTTATAGGAATTTTTGTATTTCCCCTATAGTTTCATTTTTAGCCCCGATGAAGGGGGGGGGGGGGAGTGCTGACCTCCGAAACATGTTGCTGTAAAAAAAATAACATTTTTTTTTTTTTTAAATGTAAAACCACTATACAAGCTGATGTGGTGCTCCCATCCTTTCATCACTCCCCTGGGGGGTCAAGTAAGACCCCACAGTTGCTGGTGAGAGAACCGCAAACCACCCATTACGTTATAAGACATCTCCATAAGGCTCAGCGACCCTACATCACAATTAAGCTGGTTTAAAAAAAAAAAAAAATCCAGTTGTTCAATCCAATCAGATTGGAAGAAAGCTTAAAAAAAAAAAAAAAAAAAAAAAAACACAAACACAAACACCACCACACTCCTTATAGTCATTCCATTAGATCCACATGAGAGCCAGGAAACTGGCATTTTCAGAAGCAATGGCAACCTCCCTCAACACTAAAGATATAAGAAATTCATAAGAATAAAAGAGGCAGCTTGCTCCGGTATGTGTATAAACCCCGGAGTTCAGATTGCTGATCACATCTTCCCACAGAAGGCAAGATTCATTCCGATTGGTCACTGATGGAGAGTTCTCCGCCCCTGAGGAACATTTTTTTTTTTTTAGCCTCACTATTAATAAACCCGGGAGTGTCAATCCCCACCAGCTGATACTACAACATACAGGAGTGCCGCCCTCACTTGTAGTGTAGGAGCTCAAAGCCGTTCGGCTTCTTCCTGGGGTCCACCTTCAGTTTCTTGCACAGCTTCCGTCCTTCCGAGTCCCTGAGTAAAAAACGAGAGCAGAGAACAAAGTTTTTATTAATTCAATGAGATATGAACCCTCACAGAATACTTATTCCCCCCCCCCCCCCCATGCCTTTCCCCTTTTCTCAATGCTGCTGATCACCTGCAGGCTCTGTCAGCCATTTCCTCACTTCAGTGTCTCTGCACATCCTGGTCTTATGTCATAGTGACAATAGCCGGCCATACCTGTGTAATGTGCGTCATTGCGACTGCTTACATCTCCACCAGGGAAAAATGCGACCGGGTGAAAAAAACGCAGGAGAACAACTGGGAGACCAGCACAGAGCGTTGTCACCCAACAACCGGTCCGGAACGTGCGTCATCACAGCCGCTTCAACTTCAACTTAGGAAGCATGTGACAAGGTGACAACGCAGGACCATAAACTTGGAGGACGTTGTCACCCCAAAACAGGAATGTGCGTCCTCATTGCTACTTACATTTCTACTAGGGGAGTAAGTGGCAGGGTGACAACAAGAGAAGACAATTGAGAGACAGGGACAGAGCGTTGTCACCCCAAAACAGGAATGTGCATCATCATGGCCACTTACTTTGCCACCAGTGTGTGTGTATATATATATATATATATATATATATATAAAAAACACTACACTAGAGAAGCACGTGACAGGGCGACAACGCGGGAGTACCATTGGGAGACAGGGACAGAGTGTTGTCACCCTACAACCGGAATGCGCGTCCTCACAGCCAGTTAACATTTTCACTAGGGATGCATGCGACAAGCAGCACAACTGAGACACAGGACAGAGATCTGTCACCCCAAAGTGAAATACAAAGACACTGAATTTCTAAAGAGCCAACTTCCCTAAACTACGAGCCTTGCAAGAAGGCATAAATTGGGATAAAATCTTAGGAACAAAGAACTCTGAGGAGAGATGGGTTTGGTTTCAGAGCATATTAAATAAGGGCATTAGCCAGTGCATCCCATTGGGTAATAAATTTAAAAGAGCGAACAAAAGTCCTGGGTGGCTTAACTCCAATGTAAAAATGCATATAAAAGCAAAGGAGAAGGCCTTCAAAAAATACAAGGTTGAGGGATCATCATCAGCATTCAGACTTTATAAAGAATGCAACAAGAAATGTAAGGGTGCAATAAGGGCGGCTAAGATAGAACATGAAAGACACATAGTGGAGGAGAGCAAAAATAAATACCAAGAACATCTTTAAGTATGTAAACAGTAAAAAAGGGAAGACAGACCATATTGGCCCCTTAAAGAATGATGAAGGACATCTGGTTACAAAGGATGGGGAGATGATGAAGGTAATGAATTTACTCTTCACGAGGGAATCGGGGGGCTTCAGTAACCAAAACTGCAGTGTTTATCCTCATAACACATCACAGGAAGCACCTCCATGGTTAACAGAGGACAGAATTAGAATTAGACTTGGGAAACGAAACATTAATAAATCAGCGGGACCAGATGGCTTGCATCCGAGGGTACTTAGGGAACTCAGTCAAGTAATTGCTAGACCATCGTTCCTAATTTTTACTGAAAGTCTACTGACTGGAATGGTACCAGCTGATTGGAGAAAAGCCAATGTAGCTCCAATATTTAAAAAGGGCCCAAAATACATCCCTGGGAATTACTGACCAGTTAGCCCAACATCAATAGTATGCAAGCTCCTGGAGGGGATGATAAGGGACTATATACAAGATTTTAGTCATGAGAACGGTATCATTAGCAATAATCAGCATGGATTCATGAAGAATTGATCTTGCCAAACCAATCTATTAACCTTCTATGAGGAGGTGAGTTGCCAGCTAGATAAAGGAAGGCCCGTAGACGTGGTGTATCTGGATAAAGGAAGGCCCGTAGACGTGGTGTATCTGGATAAAGGAAGGCCCGTAGACGTGGTGTATCTGGATAAAGGAAGGCCCGTAGACGTGGTGTATCTAGATAAAGGAAGGCCCGTAGACGTGGTGGATCTGGACTTTGCAAAAGCATTTGACACATTTCCCCATAAACGTTTACTGTACAAAGTAATGTCCATTGGCATGGACCATAGGGGGAGTACATGGATTGAAAACTGGCTACAAGGGCGAGGTCAGAGGGTGGTGATAAATGGCGAGTACTCGGAATGGTCGGGGGTGGGTAGTGGGGTCCCCCAGGGTTCTGTGCTGGGACCAATCTAATTTAATTTGTTTATAAACGACCTGGAGGAGGGGGATGGGGGAAACAGCTCAATCTCTGGATTTGCGGATGATACTGAGCTAAGCAGGACAATAACTCCTCCACAGGATGTGGAAACACTGCAAGAAGATCTGAACAAATGAATGGGGGGAGGGGCAACTACATGGCAAATGAGGTTCAATGTAGAAAAATTTTCAAAAAAAGCATTTGGGTGGCAAAAATCTGAATGCAATCTATAGACTGGGGGGAGAACCTCTGGGGGGATGTAGGATGGAGAAGGACCTGGGGGTCCTAGTAGATGATGGGCTCAGCAATGCCAAGCTGCTGCTAACAAAGCAAACAGAATATTGGCATTAAAAAGGGATCAACTCCAGAGATAAAAGGATAATTCTCCCCTCTACAAGACTCTGGTCCGGCCGCACCTGGAGTATACTGTCCAGTTCTGGGCACCAGTCCTCAGGAAGGATGTACTGGAAATAAAGCGACTACAAAGAAGGGCAACAAAGCTGATAAAGGGTCTGGAGGATATTAGTGATGAGGAAAGGTTGTGAGCTCTGAACTTATTCTCTCTGGAGAAGAGACGCCTGAGAGGGGATAGGATTTCATTATACAAATACCGGACTGGTGACCCCACAATATATAAATACCGGACTGGTGACCCCCCAATATATAAATACCGGACTGGTGACCCCACAATATATAAATACCGGACTGGTGACCCCACAATAGGGAGAAAACTTTTTCGCAGAAGGGAGTTTAACAAGACTCGTGGCCACTCATTAAAATAAGAAAAGAGGTTTAAACTTAAACTACGTAGAGGGTTCTTTACTGTAAGAGCGGCAAGGATGTGGAATTCCCTTCCACAGGCGGTGGTCTCAGCGGGGGGCATCGATAGTTTTAAGAAACTATTAGATAAGCACCTGAACAACAGCAACATACAGGGATATACAATGTAATACTGACATATAATCACACACATAGGTTGGACTTGATGGACTTTTGTCTTTATTTTTTTCAACCTCACACACTATGTAACTATGTGTCATCACAGCCACATAAAATTTCCACTAATGTCTATTAAAAAATAAAATAAAAAATAAAAAAGGAGGGGATTTCGCAAAGGAAGCATTGGACAGGATGACAACGCAGGAGTACAATTGAGAGACAGCGTTGTCACCCCAAAACAGGAACGTGCGTCATCCCAGCCACTTCAAATTTCCACTATGGAAGCATGTGACAGGGCGACAACTCAGGCGCACAACTTGGGAGACGGGGACAGAGCGTTGTCACCCCAGAACCCGGAAGTTCTTTTGTGGCAGGATCATCAGGGAATATTTAATGAAGGACGCACATTGGGAGATGACGGGAAAATGTTAAGTCTTCCATGAGATTTTAGCGGCCGGGCCGACTACGAGACACGGCGGTTCCGGTAAATAAATATATAAAAAAACCGGCAAATTAAATCCATTTGATGGGAATAAAACATTTATAAAAAGATGTTACGGAATGAAATAATGAATTGAAGGGAACGTCTCCCCTGGATCCCTTTCATCTGAACGATCGTCCCGGGGATCCGATATTTTATTAAGCGTTTTCCTCTTCGCTCTGTAATCTGCGGATTCATTTTTCATGAGCGTAAACTTGTAACGGGGCTTAAAATATTAAAGGCGGCCTGCGGGCATAGCAGCGGGCAGCGAGTCGAGCCAACGTCTACACGTTATATAATTGCTGAACTTCCTGGGAATCCCTGGGCAAATACACCACCCCCCGACCCCAAAAAATGGCTGTGGTGGTGAAAGGGTAAAACCCGTTTTGGGCGTTTTTTTTTTTATTTTCTAAAGCGTCCCGACTGCTCCAACACCCCCCCCCCCCCCCACCCCGTGTCATGCCCACCTGATGTCACATTGAGGGGAGATTTCAGCTCCGGGGGGGGGAGGGGGTATGGGGGGAAATCGGAGCAGTCAGGATGCTCTTTAAAACAAAATTGGCCCAAAACGGGTTTAACCCTTTCATCGCCATGGCCATTTTTTTGGGGGGGGGTGAGGGGATTTGCACGGGTTTAAAAAATAAAAATTTTAGGCATGAAGATTGTGTAAAATCCCCAAAACGTGATATAATTTTCTTGAAGCAGACACCCTGGAGAATAAAATAGCGGTAGTACCTATTTTTGTTTTTTAAAGCAGAGAAAAATTATGATTTGCTCCCCTGCAGATTGTGTAAGTTTTGCCCACTTATAAAAGAAATGAAGGGTCTATAATTATTATCAGAGGTGTATTTTATATGATAGAGACAAAATATCAACCAAAAATCCAGAAAAAACACGATACAAATGTTATAAATGGAGTTGCAGTTCAGTGAGTAAAATAAGTATTTGATCCCCCAAGCAAAACATGAGTTAGTAGTTGGTGGAGAAACCCTTGTTGGTGATCACAGAGGTCAGACGTTTCTTGTAGGTGGTGATCAGGTTTTGCACATCTCAGGAGGGATTTTGCTCCTCTCTTCTCTACAGATCTTCTCTAAATCCTGAAGGTTTCTTGACTGTTTCTTGGCAACTCGAAGTTTCAGATCCCTCCATACATTTTCTATAGGCTAGGCCACTCCATGACCTTAATGTGCTTCTTCTGGAGTTACTCCTTTGTTGCCTTGGCATTATGTTTTGAGTCATTGTCATGCTGGAAGACCCATCCATGACCCATCTTCAGTGTTCTGGCTGAGGGAAGAAGGTTCTCCTCCAAGATTGTACAATACATGGTCTCGTCCATTGGGCCCTCAATGCGGCAAAGTCAGACTGGACCTTTATCAGAGAAACAGCCCCAAAGCATCATGTTCCCCCCTCCGTGTGTGACTGTAGGGATGGTGTTCTTGGGGTCATAGTCACCATTTTTCTTCCTCCAAAGACGGTGAGTTGAGTTAATGTCAAAGAGCTGAATTCTGGTCTCATCTGACCACAGAACCTTCTCCCCCCCCCCCCCCCCAATCCTTCTCTGATGTTCATTGACAAGCTTCAGACCTTCCTGTACATGTGTCTTCCTGAGGAGGGGGACCTGTCCATGTGTCTTCCTGAGGAGGGGGACCCGTCCATGTGTCTTCCTGAGGAGGGGGACCCGTCCATGAGCCTTCCTGAGGAGGGGGGCCCGTCCATGAGTCTTCCTGAGGAGGGGGGCCCGTCCATGAGCCTTCCTGAGGAGGGGGGCCCGTCCATGAGCCTTCCTGAGGAGGGGGGCCCGTCCATGAGCCTTCCTGAGGAGGGGGGCCCGTCCATGAGCCTTCCTGAGGAGGGGGGCCCGTCCATGAGCCTTCCTGAGGAGGGGGGCCCGTCCATGAGCCTTCCTGAGGAGGGGGGCCCGTCCATGAGCCTTCCTGAGGAGGGGGACCCGTCCATGAGCCTTCCTGAGGAGGGGGACCCGTCCATGAGCCTTCCTGAGGAGGGGGACCCGTCCATGAGCCTTCCTGAGGAGGGGGACCCGTCCATGAGCCTTCCTGAGGAGGGGGACCCGTCCATGAGCCTTCCTGAGGAGGGGGACCCGTCCATGAGCCTTCCTGAGGAGGGGGGCCCGTCCATGAGCCTTCCTGAGGAGGGGGACCCGTCCATGAGCCTTCCTGAGGAGGGGGACCCGTCCATGAGCCTTCCTGAGGAGGGGGACCCTTCCATGAGCCTTCCTGAGGAGGGGGACCCGTCCATGAGCCTTCCTGAGGAGGGGGACCCGTCCATGAGTCTTCCTGAGGAGGGGGACCCGTCCATGAGCCTTCCTGAGGAGGGGGACCCGTCCATGAGCCTTCCTGAGGAGGGGGACCCGTCCATGAGTCTTCCTGAGGAGGGGGACCCGTCCATGAGTCTTCCTGAGGAGGGGGACCCGTCCATGAGTCTTCCTGAGGAGGGGGACCCGTCCATGAGTCTTCCTGAGGAGGGGGACCCGTCCATGAGTCTTCCTGAGGAGGGGGACCCGTCCATGAGTCTTCCTGAGGAGGGGGACCCGTCCATGAGTCTTCCTGAGGAGGGGGACCCGTCCATGAGTCTTCCTGAGGAGGGGGACCCGTCCATGAGTCTTCCTGAGGAGGGGGACCCGTCCATGAGTCTTCCTGAGGAGGGGGACCCGTCCATGAGTCTTCCTGAGGAGGGGGACCCGTCCATGAGTCTTCCTGAGGAGGGGGACGCGTCCCCCTCCTCAGGAAGACACATGTACAGGTGAGGATGAGGTGAGGATGGTCATGGTCATGAGAAAAGTGAGGGATCAGCCCAGAACTACACGGGAGGAGCTTGTGAAGGATCTCAAGGTAATTGGGACCACAGTCACCAAACAAACCATTGGTAACACAATACACTGCCATGGATTAAAATTCTGCAGCACCTGCAAGGTCCCCCTCCTCAGGAAGACGCATGTGTCTTCCTGAGGAGGGGGACCCATCCATGTGTCTTCCTGAGGAGGGGGACCCATCCATGTGTCTTCCTGAGGAGGGGGACCTTTGCAGGCGCTGCAGGATTTCAGTCCATGGCGGTGTATTGTGTCACCAATGGTGTGTTTGGTGACTGTGGTCCCAACTGCCTTGAGATCCTTCACAAGCTCCTGCCTGTGTAGTTCTGGGCGGATCCCTCACTTTTCTCATGACCATCCTCACCCCATGAGGAGAAATCTTCCATGGAGCTCCAGACTGAGGGGCAATTGATGGTTATTTTGTATTTCTTCTATTAGCGAATAATCCCTCCAACAGTCGTCTCCTTCTCACCAAGCTTCTTGCTGATGGTCTTGTAGCCCATTCCAGACTTGTGCAGGTCTCCAATCTTCTCCCCGACCTCCTCTGACAGATCTTTGCTCTTCCCCATGATGGTGAGGATTGGAGGGAAGAGATTCTGTGGACAGGCGTCTTCTATACACATAATGAGTTGTCGTTAGGAGAACCTTCTTACATTGACAGGACTAATCTGTGTACCACATGATCACCTCCTGGAGCCGGTTTGTGGGGGGCAGAATTATTGTTGGTTGACAGGGGGATCAAATACTTATTTTACTCACCGAACTGCAACTTCATTTAAATTATGGGGTTTTTTTTCTGGATTTTTGGTTGATATTCTGTCTCCATCATATAAAAAATACACCTATGATAAAAATTATAGATCCTTCATGTCTATGTAAGTGGGCAAATTTACACAATCTGCAGGGGAGCCAATCATCCCCCCCCCCCCCGCCACTGTACAGCCGTGGCCAAAAGTTATGACACAAAGTCGGCTGCTTCAGTGTTTTTAGATCTTTTAGTCAGATGTTACTATGGGATACTGAAGTAGAGTTACAAGGATTCCATAAGTGTTGGAGGCTTTTGTTGACAATAACCTGAAGTTTATATAAAAAAAGGAGTCAATGTTTGCAGTGGTGACCCTTCTTTTTCAAGACCTCTGCCATTCTCCGTGGCATGCCGTCCATCAACTTCTGGGCCACATCCTGACTGATGACCGCCCATTCTTGAATAATCAATTCTTGGAGTTTGTTATAATTTGTGGGGTTGTTTTTGTTCACCCGCCTCTTGAGGATTATTCACAAAGTTCTCAAAGGGATTAAGGTCTGGGGAGTTTCCTGGGCATGGACCTCAAATGTTGATGTTTTGTTCCCCAAGCCACTTAGTTTTCACTTTTGATTTCTGGCAAGGTGCTCCATCATGCTGGAGAAGGCATTGTTCCTCACCAAAAACTCTTCTTGGATGGTTGGGAGAAGTCGCTCTCGGAGGATGGTTTCGTACCATTCTGTATTCATGGCGGTGTTCTTAGGCAGAGTTGTGGGTGAGCCCCCCCACTCTCTTAGCCGAGGAGCGACCCCCACCCATGAATGGTCTCAGGATTCACCACACAGGACTGATGGTAGCGCTCGCCTTTTTCTTCTCTGGACAAGGTTTTTCCGGATGTCCCAAACAATCCAAAAGGGGATTCATCAGAGAAAATGACTTTCCCCCAGTCCTCAGAAGTCCAATCTCTGGACCTTTTGCAGAATATCAATCTGTCCCCGATGTCTTCCCTGGAGAGAAGTCACTTCTTTGGTGCCTTTCTTGACACCATGTCATCCACCGAAGGCCTTCTCCTCCCTGTGCGTGCCGATGCCCCTCACACCTTCCTGCTGCCATTCCCGAGCAAGCTCTGCACTGGTGGTGCCACCTACCCCCGCAGCTGAACCAACTGTAGGAGACGGTCCTGGCGCTTGCTGGACTTCCTTGGGAGCCCTGAAGCCTTCTTCAGAAATGCAGTGAAAATTTTAGTTTTTTTTTCGGGGATCAAGTTAATTTTCATGGCAAAGAGAGACAATACAATTAATTTCAATTCATCTGATCGATCTTCATAACATTCTGGAATATATGCAAATCGCCATCATAAAAACGGAGGCAGCCGACTTTGTGAAAAAATTATATTTGTGTAATTTTTAAAACTTTTGGCCATGGCTATATGTCACATGATATTAAGCCAATGGTGGAGCTGCACGATCATTAGGAATCGAGATCGTAATCTTTGAGAGATCGAGAGAGAGAGATCGAGAGAGAGAGATCGAGAGAGAGAGATCGAGAGATCAAGAGAGAGAGATCGAGAGATCGAGAGATCGAGAGAGAGAGATCGAGAGAGAGAGATCGAGAGAGAGAGATCGAGAGAGAGATCGAGAGAGAGATCGAGAGATCGAGAGATCGAGAGAGAGAGAGATCGAGAGATCGAGAGAGATCGAGAGATCGAGAGATCGAGAGATCGAGAGATCGAGAGATCGAGAGATCGAGAGATCGAGAGAGAGAGATCGAGAGAGAGAGATCGAGAGAGAGATCGAGAGAGAGATCGAGAGAGAGAGATCGAGAGAGAGATCGAGAGAGAGAGAGAGATCGAGAGAGAGAGAGAGAGATCGAGAGAGAGAGAGAGATCGAGAGATCGAGAGAGAGAGATCGAGAGATCGAGAGAGAGAGATCGAGAGAGAGAGATCGAGAGAGAGAGATCGAGAGAGAGAGATCGAGATCGAGAGATCGAGAGATCGAGAGATCGAGAGATCGAGAGATCGAGATCGAGATCGAGAGATCGAGAGAGAGATCGAGAGATCGAGAGATCGAGAGAGAGAGATATCGAGAGAGAGAGATCGAGAGAGAGAGATATCGAGAGAGAGAGATCGAGAGAGAGAGATATCGAGAGAGAGAGATCGAGAGAGAGAGATCGAGAGAGAGAGATCGAGAGAGAGAGAGATCGAGAGAGAGAGATCGAGAGAGAGAGATCGAGAGAGAGAGATCGAGAGAGAGAGATCGAGAGAGAGAGATCGAGAGAGAGATCGAGAGAGAGATCGAGAGAGAGATCGAGAGATCTATAGAGATCGAGAGATCTATAGAGATCGAGAGATCTATAGATATCGAGAGATCTATAGAGATCGAGAGATCGAGATCGAGAGAGATCGAGAGAGAGATCGAGAGAGATCGAGAGAGAGAGATCGAGAGAGAGAGATCGAGATGGAGAGATCGAGAGAGAGAGATCGAGAGAGAGATCGAGAGAGAGATCGAGAGATCTATAGAGATCGAGAGATCTATAGAGATCGAGAGATCTATAGAGATCGAGAGATCGAGAGAGAGAGATCGAGAGAGAGAGATCGAGAGAGAGAGAGAGAGAGATCGAGAGAGAGAGATCGAGAGAGAGAGAGAGAGAGAGAGAGAGAGAGATCGAGAGAGAGAGATCGAGAGAGATCGAGAGAGAGAGATCGAGAGAGAGATCTATAGAGATCGAGAGATCTAGAGAGAGAGAGAGAGAGATCGAGAGAGAGAGATCGAGAGAGAGAGATCGAGAGAGAGAGATCGAGAGAGAGAGATCGAGAGAGAGAGATCGAGAGATCGAGAGATCGAGAGAGAGAGAGATCGAGAGAGAGAGAGAGAGATCGAGAGAGAGATCGAGAGAGAGAGAGATCGAGAGAGAGAGAGAGATCGAGAGAGAGATCGAGAGAGAGAGATCGAGAGATCGAGAGAGAGAGAGAGATCGAGAGAGAGAGAGAGAGATCGAGAGAGAGATCGAGAGAGAGAGATCGAGAGAGAGAGATCGAGAGAGATCGAGAGAGAGATCGAGAGAGAGAGATCGAGAGAGAGAGATCGAGAGAGAGAGATCGAGAGAGAGAGAGAGAGATCGAGAGAGAGAGAGAGAGATCGAGAGAGAGAGGGAGATCGAGAGAGAGAGAGAGATCGAGAGAGAGAGATCGAGAGAGAGAGAGAGAGAGAGAGATCGAGAGAGAGAGAGAGATCGAGAGAGAGAGAGAGATCGAGAGAGAGAGAGAGATCGAGATCGAGAGATCGAGAGATCGAGAGAGAGATCGAGAGAGATCGAGAGAGAGAGATCGAGAGAGAGAGAGATCGAGAGAGAGAGATCGAGAGAGAGAGAGAGATCGAGAGAGAGAGATCGAGAGAGAGAGATCGAGAGAGAGAGATCGAGAGAGAGAGATCGAGAGAGAGAGATCGAGAGATCGAGAGATCGAGAGAGAGATCGAGAGATCGAGAGAGAGATCGAGAGATCGAGAGAGAGATCGAGAGATCGAGAGAGAGAGAGAGAGATCGAGAGAGAGAGAGATCGAGAGAGAGAGAGAGATCGAGAGAGAGAGAGAGATCGAGAGAGAGAGATCGAGAGAGAGAGATCGAGAGAGAGAGATCGAGAGAGAGAGATCGAGAGAGAGAGATCGAGAGAGAGAGATCGAGAGAGAGAGAGAGATCGAGAGAGAGAGAGAGATCGAGAGAGAGAGAGAGATCGAGAGAGAGAGATCGAGAGAGAGAGATCGAGAGAGAGAGAGATCGAGAGAGAGAGAGATCGAGAGAGAGAGAGATCGAGAGAGAGAGATCGAGAGAGAGATCGAGATCGAGAGAGATCGAGAGAGAGAGAGAGATCGAGAGAGATCGAGAGAGAGAGAGAGATCGAGAGAGATCGAGAGAGAGATCGAGAGAGATTGAGAGAGAGAGATCGAGAGAGATCGAGAGAGAGAGATCGAGAGAGATCGAGAGAGAGAGAGATCGAGAGAGAGAGAGATCGAGAGAGAGAGAGAGAGATCGAGAGAGAGAGATCGAGAGAGAGAGAGAGATCGAGAGAGAGAGATCGAGAGAGAGAGAGAGATCGAGAGAGAGAGAGAGATCGAGAGAGAGAGAGAGAGATCGAGAGAGAGAGAGATCGAGAGAGAGAGAGAGAGATCGAGAGAGAGAGAGATCGAGAGAGAGAGAGATCGAGAGAGAGAGAGATCGAGAGAGAGAGAGAGAGATCGAGAGAGAGAGAGAGAGATCGAGAGAGAGAGAGAGATCGAGAGAGAGAGAGAGATCGAGAGATCGAGAGAGATCGAGAGATCGAGAGAGAGAGAGATCGAGAGAGAGAGAGAGATCGAGAGAGAGAGAGAGATCGAGAGAGAGAGAAATAGATAGATAGAGATATATAGAGAGATTATTTTATAATTTTTATTTATTTATTTTTTTGATAGCCGCCGGCTTCAGCAGAGAATTATCTGCATAGAAATATTATACATCTCTCTATATATATATATTTTTTTTTTTTATTAAACTGTATGTCTGCCAAGTATCACAACATTCCTCAGCTGCTGAGATAACTATAAACATTGTAACGTTTTGTCCTTTAGATCAAAAGGAATAAACTTCTGTGTGTAAATGAGGGAAGTTTAACCACTTAAAAACCCTAAAACCTTTTTCTGACACTTGTTGGTCTCAAGTTAAAATTATAAAATTTTTGCTAGAAAATGACTTAGAACCCCCAAACATTATATATTTTTTTTCTAGAGACCCTACAGAATAAAATGGTGTTTGTTGCAATATTTTATATGTCACACTGTATTGGTACAGCGGTCTTTCAAATAATTTTTTTGGGGGGGAAATATTATATATACACATATACACACAGACACACTTGAAAAAAAAAAAAAAAAAAAAAAATTTAAATTAAAATTAGCACAATTTTTTTTGTATATTTGTGAAAGATGTTACGCCATGAGAATCGTCATCTTTATTCTAAGCAAAAAATATATATAAAAAAAAATGTGATTCTCATTTTGGCCAGAACCGTGAAGCTCTACCCAATGGTTTTTAAAAAAAAAAATTAAAATAAACATTAAAAATACAAAAAGTTTTTGTAAAATATAGAAGATGAGGTTGTGCCGTGTAAATAGATACCAAACATGTCAAGCCTTAAAACTGCCTGCGCCTGTGAAATGGCGAGAAATGGCGTTACCTTATGTTTTCCATAGGAGAGGATTTAAACGCCCCCTACAGGTCATCGGTTTGGAAGTGACGGAATAAACGGGCCGAGAATTTTTGATCTCAATCCGTGTGTTTTCATGCGTAGGTGACCTAAGGAGTGTATTTACATTCATACGTGTATGTATTGGGGTGGGAATTTTTTTTTTTTTTTTTTTGTTTAAGTGTACATTTAATTTTCTGGGGTTTTTTTTTTTTTTTTATTTATTTTTTTTATTTTTTTTTTTGTTTGTTTTTTTTTATATATTTTTTTTGTTTTTTTTTTACACTTTTTTACTTTTAATTTTTAATTTGTGTTCCATTGGGGAGATTTCCTCTAATCTGTATGGCTCTCATACAGATTAGAGGAAATCTCTCTCTGCACAGACCGCGGCTCGGATTCTACAATCAGCGCACACCTCGTCAGCGCAGGGAAGGGTTTACGGCGAGGTTATACCGCCAGGAAATACGATCCCCACCGGTCAGTTTATTATTCCCGATCTGTGCTCTGTGGCGCCGGCCCAGCGAATCTGAGAGCGGCCCTAAAATTTAATTCCCAAACTGATTACACAGATTAAAGTTATCAGAGTGTAACAAAGTCTTTACGGCGCGGAGATAAAAAAAAAAAAAAAACGGGAGCATTGAAGAGCTTTTCTTATTTTTGTTCTAAGTGCCCCGCGCTGCCGGCGATGGCATTATCATAACTACAGGGCGGTAAATCCACAACACCGAGCCTCGGCCTGTGAACCACGGCATGGAAAAACCTGACCGGACACAAATCATGGGACTTCTGATTGAAAGAACAGGCGGGCTGGGGATGAAAGGGGCTAGATGATGCTGGACGTCCTCCAGCCAGGAAATGAGGCAGAGGCTCCATCTGACTTGCTGCAGCTTCTAATGCACATTGTGAGAGGCTCATAGGGTGCAGTGAAAACAGAGGAAGCCGTTTCGATCCGGGAGGGGCACCTATAAAACTTAAATCTCAAATAAGCTTCAACACGTTAATGTCATTTCAAAATAATTTTTCCATCGTTTTATAGCTGCAGCTTTCATTGGAATAATCCTTGGTGATCCCGCCATAAAGGTCCTTGTTCAGGCACTTCCTGTTCTAGGGTGACAACATTCTATCCCCAGCTCCCAAATGTTCTCCTGAGTTGTCACCCTATCTTCGGATGGAGACTACAGGGGGCCAGCTCAACACACATTACACAACCATGGTCCACGGTTGTCACCATCAAGAAACCCGCCTTCAGAAATGCCATGCAGGCCTTGTTGGAGTGCAGATAGACAGGAAGTGGTTGCAAAGAGGATGCAGGAGATCAGCAGCAGAGCCAAGTCCTCTTGGAGCCCTTTGGAGGATGATTGGGAAATCCAAGTTGGTACCTGCTAGCACCCTTTCCCGGACTCCTTCACGACAAAGGTGTTTATATGACCATCTTGGAGGATGACCAGGGAAATGGCAATTAGTACCTGGAAGCACTTCCAGGAATCCTCCATGACAGCAGATTACACGTGACCTTCCTGGAGGATGACCGGAAAAGCTGAGTTAGTACCTGGGTACTATATTTCCACAAATCCTTCAAGGTCATCCTGAAGAGCCTCAGTTATCTGATAACTTTGTCAGGAATCCTCCATGACAGTAGGTTCAACGTGATCTTCCTGGAGGATAGCGAGGAATTGTTTGTTAGTACCTGGTTACTGCATTTCCACAAATTCTCCATGACGGTAGGTTTTACATCATCATCATCATGGAGAATGACTGGGAAAATCATTGGTCAGTACCTGGTTCCCATGTCTCCACAATTCCTCCATGACGGTAGTTGTTATGTAATCATGGAGGATGGCTGGGGAAATGCGAGTTAGTAGCTTATAATTTCTCTAGAAATCCACCAAGATTTATTTGGCAATCCCGGCAAGTTTCGTTTGACCTTCCCCAAGTATGACTGAAAACGTGATTTAGTATCATCTAGTAACTTTTCCAGGAATCCTCCATGACCGTAGGTTTCACGTGAACTTCCTGGAGGATGAATATATTTGTGAGTTAGAACCTGGCTACTATAAAATTCCACAAATGCTTTAGACCATCCTGATGAGGATGACTGGGGAAAACCTGAACTGGTATCTGATAACCATCAGGAATCCTCCATGACGGTAGGTTTCAAGTCTTGGATAATGATTAAGGCAATTTTGAGTTAGAACCTAGCAAATCAATTTCCACAAATTCTTCATGATGGTAGTTTTCATGTTTTCATCCTAAAGGATGACTGGGGAAATTGCGAGTTAGTACCTGGTAATGGCCTTTTCCAATAATCCAAGATGATGGTGACAGCCATGGAGGATGACTGGGGAAATTCTGAATAACTGTTAACTATTTCCAGGAATCCTCCAGGACAGCGACATGAACATTTAAATAATAACCAGACTTTATCTGGTAATTTCTGAGGATGGCAGGTTTCATTATTATTGGGTCTCTTGTACCCACTATTCGGCACCTCACAAGAACATAAGTGACTGTCCTGGAGGATATCTGGGAAAACAAAGTCAGTAACCGCCAGCACATTTTCCAGGAATTCTCCATGAACGTAGGGCTCATGTGACCTTCCTGGAGGATAACTAGGGAAATTGTGATTTGGTACTTGGTAACTCCATGAGGATAAGTTTTATGTAATCATGGAGGATGACTGAGGGATGTGAGCGTTAGTACCCTGTTAATGCCATTTTCCGAAATTCCCCCATAGTGGTGACTGTCCTGGTGAAGGTCTATGGAAATTTTTAAATACTTATCTGGTAATGCCATTTCCACGAATCCTCCATGACAGTCACATGAAACCTGCCATCCTGGAGGATTACTAGGGAAAGTCTGGGTTTCCTTTAGGAATACTCAGTCTGGGTGTATTCTACCTAGTCTGGCACCTCACAAGAACCTCAGTGACTGTCCTGGAGGAAGAATGGGAAAATGTAATACCAGGTAGTGCCTTTACCAAAAATCCACCATGACAGTATGTTTCATGTGACCTTTCTAGAGGCCAACTAGGGAAATTGTGAGTTCGTAACTGGCAGCTATATTTTTACAAATCCTCCATGATGGCAGGTTCCATGCGATCATCCTGGAGGATGAAAGGGGAAAATGCGAGTTAGTATCTGGTAACTATTCTATTCTAGGAATCCATTATGACGATAGGTTCCAAGATATCGTCCTGGAGGATGACTGAAGGGAAAGGATTTAGTATATGGTAACTTTTCCAGGAATCCTTAATGATGGTAGGTTTCATGTTATCGATCAGTTTAATTACTGGGGAAATTTTAACTGGTAATCAAATTTTCACAAATCCTCCATGACTGTAGGCCTCATGTGATCATCCTGGAGGATGACTAGGGAAAATGTGGATTTAGGATCTGTAACTTTTGCAGAACTCTTCCATGATAGTAGGTTTCATGTGATCATCCTGCAGGATGACCAGGGAAAAACGTGAGCTAGTATCTGGTAACCTTTCCAGGAATCCTCCATGACAGATTCCATGTGATCATCCTGGAAGATGATCAAAAGGTGATTTATAATGCAGCAACTTACCCAGAAATCCTTCAGGATGGTAGGATTCAGGTTACCTTCCTGGAGGATTACCAAGACATTTTTTGAAAATATAGCTACCATTTACTAACTCACAAATTCCTTGGTAATCCTCCAGGAAGGTAACCTAAAACCTACCATCCTGAAGGATTCCTGGAAGAGTTACCTCATGCTAAATCACATTTTCCTTCAGTTATCCTCCAGGATGATCACACGGAACCTATTGTCCTGGAGGATTCCTGGAAAAGTTACCAGATACTAGCTCACATTTTCTCTGGTCATCCTCCAGGATGATCATATTAGGCCTACTGTCATTGACGATTGTGGAAAATATAGCTACCAGTTACTAACTCACAATCGTCCACGACAGTAGGCCTAATATGATCATCCTGGAGGATGACCAGAGAAAAATGTCAGCTAGTATCTGCTAACTTTTCCAGGAATCCTCCATGACAATAGGTTCCAAGTGATCGTCCTGGAGGATAACTGAAGGAAAAATGCGATTTAGTATGAGGTAACTCATCCAAGAGTACTTCAGGATAGTAGGTTTCATGTTCTCTGACTGGGGTATTACCAAGGAATTTGTGAGTTAGTATCTGGTAGCTATATTTTCACAAATCCTCCATGACGGTAGGCTTAATATGATCATCCTGGGAGGATGACCGGGGAAAATGCGATTTAGCATCTGTAACTTTTCCAGAAACATTCCATGATGGTAGGTTCCATGTAATCCTGGAGGATGACCAGAGAACATGTGAGCTAGTATCTGGTAACTTTTCCAGGAATCCTCCATGACATGGGAAAGTGTGTGTCAGCACCTAGTAATGCCCTTTCCAGGAACCTTCACACACACACACATATATATATATATATATATATAAAAAACCTGCTGTCCTGGAGGATTACCAAGAAAAGTTTGGCAATTCTTTAAACATTCATTCTGTCTGTTTGTCTTCACCCCACTGTCTGGCAACCCACAGGACCCTTATTGCTTACCCGCAGTCAACCCATGAGATTGTGGCTCTTCCTTTCACGTCCTGGGCCACGTCCGATAGTAGTTTCAGCTGACGCTCGGCTCCCTGAGCTGCAACGCACAGAAAACCGACAGAAGCTTTCACAACATGACATTCCTAAAGAGGACCTGTACAAGCTACCACAATGGGAGGCACGTCAGGTGCCAATCCATGGGCCGTATCTCTTTAAGGTTCAGATTGAAGTATCCAATCCCGGGGCGGAGGCACCACATTAATCAGCAGAGGCCCCCATGTTAATATTCTGGAAGGTGTAAAGTGACCCCCCCCCCCCCCCATATCCAATCTACAGAAATCAGCTCAGCGGCACCTTGTAAGAGAAGTTTAATATTTACCTTCCAAGCGGGCTGTGACCCGGTCCTGGCTCTCTGGAGGAATGCCAGGTGTCACTGCCACCCAACAACCCAACTCAGCAAAGACTGACGTTATGGTCCACCGGGAGGGTAAATAATTCACTTCTCAGAGAAAAATGAGGGGGGGGGGGAGAAATCAGGGGTGCACAACCTGCAATGGGGCTTTCAACTACCAGAGTCTGTCAATGTAGCAGCAAAGGGCAGACAGCGCGATCAGCCCCATGGAGGGTGGGGAGGTGCGGACCCTCTAATATCACTCAGGTGGGGGGTGTACTATAATATACAGACCTCCTCACCCCATTTGGGGAAATCTATCATAATGTGGGCCCTCTAATTTCCCTTGGAGGGTGGAATATAAAATAGACCTTTTAATCTCCTCTGGAGGGGGAGGGTTTTATAGAACAGACCCTCTACTCCCCTTAGTGGAGGAGGTGGGGGGGGGGGGTAATATAAAACAGACCCGCTACTCTCACTTACAGGGGATCCATATGGAGTGGGGATCTTCTAATCCCACCTGGGCGGTAACCAGAGCCCTACAGCCCAGACCCTCCGATCCCACTTATTATAATAGACTCTCTAATCCGAATTGGGGGGGGGGGGCTGATAGCGGGGTATAAAGCACAGACCCTTTAATCTTACTTGTGGGAGTGTAAAATAATATTGCCCCTTAAAGCATATCCTTATGGGTGTAATATAATACA
>NW_027507784.1:345527119-345622119 GCF_037356315.1 Lithobates pipiens | reverse complement strand
TGTCTGTGTGTCTGTGTGTCTGTGTCTGTGTGTCTGTGTCTGTGTCTGTGTGTCTGTGTGTCTGTGTGTCTGTGTGTCTGTGTGTCTGTGTCTGTGTGTCTGTGTCTGTGTGTCTGTGTCTGTGTCTGTGTGTCTGTGTCTGTGTCTGTGTGTCTGTGTCTGTGTGTCTGTGTCTGTGTCTGTGTGTCTGTGTCTGTGTCTGTGTGTCTGTGTGTCTGTGTGTCTGTGTGTCTGTGTGTCTGTCTGTGTGTCTGTCTGTGTGTCTGTCTGTGTGTCTGTGTCTGTCTGTGTGTCTGTGTGTCTGTCTGTGTGTCTGTGTGTCTGTGTCTGTGTGTCTGTGTCTGTGTGTCTGTGTCTGTGTGTCTGTGTCTCTGTGTCTGTGTGTCTGTGTCTGTGTGTCTGTGTCTGTGTGTCTGTGTCTGTGTGTCTGTGTCTGTGTGTCTGTGTCTGTGTGTCTGTGTGTCTGTGTGTCTGTGTGTCTGTGTCTGTGTCTGTGTGTCTGTGTCTGTGTGTCTGTGTCTGTGTCTGTGTCTGTGTCTGTGTCTGTGTGTCTGTGTCTGTGTGTCTGTGTCTGTGTGTCTGTGTCTGTGTGTCTGTGTGTCTGTGTGTCTGTGTGTCTGTGTCTGTGTCTGTGTGTCTGTGTCTGTGTGTCTGTGTCTGTGTCTGTGTCTGTGTGTCTGTGTCTGTGTCTGTGTGTCTGTGTCTGTGTGTCTGTGTCTGTGTGTCTGTGTCTGTGTGTCTGTGTCTGTGTGTCTGTGTCTGTGTGTCTGTGTGTCTGTGTGTCTGTGTGTCTGTGTGTCTGTGTCTGTGTGTCTGTGTCTGTGTGTCTGTGTCTGTGTGTCTGTGTCTGTGTGTCTGTGTCTGTGTCTGTGTGTCTGTGTCTGTGTGTCTGTGTCTGTGTCTGTGTGTCTGTGTGTCTGTGTGTCTGTGTGTCTGTGTCTGTGTGTCTGTGTGTCTGTGTCTGTGTGTCTGTGTCTGTGTGTCTGTGTCTGTGTGTCTGTGTCTGTGTCTGTGTGTCTGTGTGTCTGTGTGTCTGTGTGTCTGTGTCTGTGTGTCTGTGTCTGTGTGTCTGTGTGTCTGTGTGTCTGTGTGTCTGTGTGTCTGTGTGTCTGTGTGTCTGTGTGTCTGTGTGTCTGTGTGTCTGTGTGTCTGTGTGTCTGTGTGTCTGTGTGTCTGTGTGTCTGTGTGTCTGTGTCTGTGTGTCTGTGTGTCTGTCTGTGTGTGGGGGGGAGGGGGGGAGGGGGGGGGTCCAACAGAGGAAGGTGAACAGACTGGACCGGTGAGCCGGATTCCTGAACTCGCCTTCCCTGGGAGAACCACCGACTGCAGATCTGACACCCAGTCCATACACACCCAGATACAGAATGAGATACAATGTATATGTGGTGGGGGGGGGGGGGGTTGGATGGGTAATAAAAATACAGCTCAAACACAAGTCTACACTTAACCGCGACACCTAGACGCCAGACAACGCCGATCCACTCTCGGGTATACAAACCCACAGGCATTGCTGATAACCCCACTTTCGGGGGGACAAATATGTCCAACGTTGGGGGTGCTTACTATCAAGTTAAAACCCCCCCTCTCTGTGCCACTGGGAATGGGGGTTGACGGAGTGGTAGTCCATATTTGCGGCGATACTAGATCATCTTCCATTAGTATACTATGACACGTGATTCACTTTGATATTATTCAAGTGTTTTCATTATACATGCGACCAATCAGAAATACTTCTATGTCATCCATTTCGGCTCTATGCCCCTGATAAAAGTTCTGTGACAACAGCAACTGGAAACGCGTTGGGTGTGGTATATCTAGGAGGGGGGGTGCTCTGAGACAGTGTTACCATAGTAAGGGGGGGGGCGCTCAGAGGCAGAGTTACCATAGTAAGGGGGGCGCTCAGAGGCAGAGTTACCATAGTAAGGGGGGGCGCTCTGAGACAGAGTTACCATAGTAGGGGGGGGGGGCTCAGAGACAGAGTTACCATAGTAAGGGGGGGGGGGGGGGCTCAGAGACAGAGTTACCATAGTAAGGGGGGGGGGGGCGCTCAGAGGCAGAGTTACCATAGTGGGGGGGGCGCTCAGAGGCAGAGTTACCATAGTGGGGGGGGCGCTCAGAGGCAGAGTTACCATAGTGGGGGGGGCGCTCTGAGACAGTGTTACCATAGATAGTGGGGGGGCGCTCTGAGACAGTGTTACCATAGTAGGGGGGGGCGCTCTGAGACAGAGTTACCATAGTAGGGGGGGGGGCGCTCTGAGACAGTGTTACCATAGTAGGGGGGGGCGCTCTGAGACAGAGTTACCATAGTAGGGGGGGGGCGCTCTGAGACAGAGTTACCATAGTAGGGGGGGGCGCTCTGAGACAGTGTTACCATAGTAGGGGGGGGCGCTCTGAGACAGTGTTACCATAGTGGGGGGGGCGCTCTGAGACAGTGTTACCATAGTAGGGGGGGGCGCTCTGAGACAGTGTTACCATAGTAGGGGGGGGGGGCGCTCTGAGACAGAGTTACCATAGTGGGGGAGCGCTCTGAGACAGAGTTACCATAGATAGTGGGGGGGCGCTCTGAGACAGTGTTACCATAGTAGGGGGGGGGGCGCTCTGAGGCAGAGTTACCATAGTGGGGGGGCGCTCTGAGACAGTGTTACCATAGTAGGGGGGGGGGCGCTCTGAGGCAGTGTTACCATAGTAGGGGGGGGGGCGCTCTGAGACAGTGTTACCATAGTAGGGGGGGGGGCGCTCTGAGACAGTGTTACCATAGTAGGGGGGGGGCGCTCTGAGACAGTGTTACCATAGTAGGGGGGGGGGGTGCTCTGAGACAGAGTTACCATAGTAAGGGGGGGGGGCGCTCAGAGGCAGAGTTACCATAGTAAGGGGGGCGCTCAGAGGCAGAGTTACCATAGTAAGGGGGGGCGCTCTGAGACAGAGTTACCATAGTAAGGGGGGCGCTCAGAGGCAGAGTTACCATAGTAAGGGGGGGCGCTCTGAGACAGAGTTACCATAGTAGGGGGGGGGGGGGGGCTCAGAGACAGAGTTACCATAGTAAGGGGGGGCGCTCTGAGACAGAGTTACCATAGTAGGGGGGGGGGGCGCTCTGAGACAGAGTTACCATAGTAGGAGGGGCGCTCTGAGACAGTGTTACCATAGTAGGGGGGGGGGGGCGCTCTGAGACAGAGTTACCATAGTAAGGGGGGGGGCGCTCTAAAACAGAGTTACCATAGTAGGGGGGGGCGCTCTGAGACAGTGTTACCATAGAAGGGGGGTGCTCTGGTGCGTGCTATAACTATGTGACAAGAGAGCTGCACAGCATTGCAGGACAATGAAGTGCTGGAATTTTTTTATTTAAAATCTGTACAGAGCGTCACACTAGACCACCAATAGAAGGGACTTTCCACTGCTGCCTACTCTGCAACAGATGCACGAGTGCTAAAAAGCAACTAATGTTTGCTACATTGTTGTAATCTGACCTACAACCAGCCCCGGGATCTGGACTCTCGTCTGACAGGTCCTCTTTAAAAAGTAAGGGAGAGTTTTCATAGAAAATGGGCTTTTTTTTTTTTTTAAAGCAGGAGGTCAGACACATGGCACCTAGCCGGCTCTCCAGGGTGAACGGGAAAAATTAGCCCCGGGGGGAACAATAGGGCCGCGTGTCACAACCCCCCCCCGGAGGTGATCTCTCTATCTCTGCACTCGCCCCGGACAGACCGGTTCCTCCTGAATGGCTCTCCAGTATTTCCTTCTACAGCCACAACCTGAAAATCAATATTGACTCTCCGGGAGGTGTGCGCTGCGCTGGAGTTCTGCCACCTTCCGCAGAACGCAGAACCCGCCGCCGGGGGAAAATCGCAGCCTGCCCTGCACTGACCCCCAGGAACAAAGTGCAGAACCTACAGAGAACGACGAGCAACCTACGATGGGTGGCCATGGGAGAAGATCCTGCATCCAGATATGGAGGAACTACCTACCCCCTCCCCCCCAGATATAAGGGACTACCTACCCGACCCTCCAGATATAAAGGGACTACCTACCCCACCCTCCAGATATAAAGGGACTACCTACCCGACCCTCCAGATATAAAGGGACTACCTACCCGACCCTCCAGATATAAAACTTTAAGTTTCTATTCAATCCTCACCATCATGGGGAAGAGCAAAGATCTGTCAGAGGACGTCGGGGAGAAGATTGGAGACCTGCACAAGGCTGGAATGGGCTACAAGACCATCAGCAAGAAGCTTGGTGAGAAGGAGACGAGTGTTGGAGCGATTATTCGCTAATAGAAGAAATACAAAATAACCATCAATCCTCCTCGGTCTGGAGCTCCAAGCAAGATTTCTCCTCATGGGGTGAGGATGGTCATGAGAAAAGTGAGGGATCCGCCCAGAACTACATGGGAGGAGCTTGTGAAGGATCTCAAGGCAGTTGGGACCCCAGTCACCAAACCAACCATTGGTAACACAATACACCACCATGGATTGAAATCCTGCAGCCCCCGCACGGTTCCCCTCCTCAGGAAGGCACATGGACCGGGTCCCCCTCCTCAGGACGCATGTACAGGTCCCCCTCCTCAGGAAGACGCATGTACAGGTCCCCCTCCTCAGGAAGACGCATGTACAGGTCCCCCTCCTCAGGAAGGCACATGGACCGGGTCCCCCTCCTCAGGAAGACACATGTACAGGTCCCCCTCCTCAGGACGCATGTACAGGTCCCCCTCCTCAGGAAGACGCATGTACAGGTCCCCCTCCTCAGGAAGACGCATGTACAGGTCCCCCTCCTCAGGAAGACACATGTACAGGTCCCCCTCCTCAGGAAGACACATGTACAGGTCCCCCTCCTCAGGAAGACACATGTACAGGTCCCCCTCCTCAGGAAGACACATGTACAGGTCCCCCTCCTCAGGAAGACACATGTACAGGTCCCCCTCCTCAGGAAGACACATGTACAGGTCCCCCTCCTCAGGAAGACACATGTACAGGTCCCCCTCCTCAGGAAGACACATGTACAGGTCCTCCTCCTCAGGAAGACACATGTACAGGTCCTCCTCCTCAGGAAGACACATGTACAGGTCCTCCTCCTCAGGAAGACACATGTACAGGTCCCCCTCCTCAGGAAGACACATGTACAGGTCCCCCTCCTCAGGAAGACACATGTACAGGTCCTCCTCCTCAGGAAGACACATGTACAGGTCCTCCTCCTCAGGAAGACACATGTACAGGTCCTCCTCCTCAGGAAGACACATGTACAGGTCCCCCTCCTCAGGAAGACACATGGACGGGTCCCCCACCTCAGGAAGACACATGTACAGGTCCCTCTCCTCAGGAAGACACATGGACAGGAACGTCTGAAGTTTGCTAATGAACATCCAATTGATTCAGAGAAGGATTGGGGGGGGGGGGGGGGGGGGGGAGAAGGTTCTGTGGTCAGATGAGACCAAAATTTAGCTCTTTGGCATTAACTCGACTCGCCGTGTTTGGAGGAAGAAAAATGGTGACTATGACCCCAAGAACACCATCCCTACAGTCACACATGGAGGTGGGAACATGAACACCATCCCTACAGTCACACATGGAGGTGGGAACATGAACACCATCCCTACAGTCACACATGGAGGTGAGAACAAGATGCTTTGGGGCTGTTTCTGTGGTTCAGGATGAATTTGCCATATTGAGGGGCCAATGGACGGGACCATGTATTGTAATATCTTGGATGAGAACCTTCTTCCCTCATCCAGAACACTGAAGATGGGTCATGGATGGGTCTTCCAGCATGACAATGACCCAAAACATCCCGCCAAGGCAACACCCTTTACAGATTTTTCTGTAAAAGGTGAACTTGCCCTTTAAGGATTTAGAGAAGAGAGGAGCAAAATCCCTCCTGAGATGTGCGAACCTCATCACCACCTACAAGAAACGTCTGACCTCTGTGATCACCAACAAGGGTTTCTCCACCAACTACTAAGTCATTTTTTGCTTGGGGATCAAATACTTATTTTACTCACTGAACTGCAACTCAGTTTATATCATGTGTGTTTTTTTCTGGATTTTTAGTTGATATTCTGTCTCTATCATATAAAATACATCTCTGATAACAATTATAGACCCTTCATTTCTATGTAAGTGGGCAAACTACACAATCTGCAGGGGAGCAAATCATTATTTCCCCCCCCCACCACCACCCCCACCGTATAAGAGACTATATACCACCACCCCCCACATACATTATAATATATATATATATATATATATATATATATATATATATATATATATATATATATATATATATATAAAAATTTCAGATGAATGACACAGGTCATTCCTCCTCTGCGATGGGGAGACACCGAGTGGCCCCCACCAGCCAGGAAACCCCAGAACCACGCTGCTCCGCCAGGGGGGGGGGGGGGGGTTTTAGGGACAGCAGGATCCCGTCTCATCAGAGACCTCACATGATCCCAGATATGATCCGATATCCCAGCATGGCAGGAATGTGTGACATCACAGCGAGTGATAAGAGGCCTGGCAGAGTATTCATTCCACAGATACCCATCTCCTGCCCCGCCACCCTCCGCCCCATCGCCCCGCAAAAAGACGCTCCATCCGAGGAACAATGACAGCTTTATTACACGCAAATATCACAACTGTTATGTTAGTGCTTTACAGGTGAACGTGTCACATGAGACCGCTACAGACAGTCACCGCATGACACGAGACCGACACCGCATTACACGAGACCGCTACAGACAGTCACCGCATGACACGAGACCGCTACAGACAGTCACCGCATGACACGAGACCGACACCGCATTACACGAGACCGCTACAGACAGTCACCGCATGACACGAGACCGCTACAGACAGTCACCGCATGACACGAGACCGACACCGCATTACACGAGACCGCTACAGACAGTCACCGCATGACACGAGACCGACACCGCATTACACGAGACCGCTACAGACAGTCACCGCATTACACGAGACCGACACCGCATTACACGAGACCGCTACAGACAGTCACCGCATTACACGAGACCGACACCGCATTACACGAGACCGCTACAGACAGTCACCGCATTACACGAGACCGCTACAGACAGTCACCGCATTACACGAGACCGCTACAGACAGTCACCGCATTACACGAGACCGCCACCGCATTACACGAGACCGCTACAGACAGTCACCGCATTACACGAGACCGCTACAGACAGTCACCGCATTACACGAGACCGACACCGCATTACACGAGACCGCTACAGACAGTCACCGCATTACACGAGACCGCTACAGACAGTCACCGCATGACACGAGACCGACACCGCATTACACGAGACCGCTACAGACAGTCACCGCATTACACGAGAACGCTACAGACAGTCACCGCATTACACGAGACCGCTACAGACAGTCACCATTACAGAGTCAGACCACCACAGCTTTACACAAGACCGCCACTGCATTATGAGGCTGCTACAGACCATCAGCGCATTACACAAGACCGCAGCCGTGTTAAGCCAACCATACATGGATAGAAATTTGACCAGTTCATCAGGCACCGGCCGCACTTCCATGTATGGGCAGCTCATTGTACAAAAGCCGATCTATCGATCACTTTCCATAGAACCAACCTGTCAGGTTTTTCCTGAATGATCTGCGCCACAAAAAAAAATAAAAAAAAATAAAAATATATATATATATATATATATATATATATATATATATATATATATATATATATATATATACACACACACACACATACACACATATACACTTTTCAACCTTTTGCCACATTTCAGGCTTCAAACATAAAGATATAAAATTTTAATTTTTTGTGAAGAATCACCAACAAGTGGGACACAATTGTGAAGTGGAACGAAATCTATTGGATAATTTAAACTTTTTTTAGCAAATAAAAAACTGAAAAGTGGTGCGTGCAAAATTATTCGGCCCCTTTACTTTCAGTGCAGCAAACTCACTCCAGAAGTTCAGCGAGGATCTCTGAATGATCCAATGTTGTCCTAAATGACTGATGGTGATAAATAGAATCCACCTGTGTGTAATCAAGTCTCTGTATAAATGCACCTGCTCTGTGATAGTCTCAGGGGTTCTGTTGAAAGCGTCATGAAGACCAAGGAACACACCAGGCAGGTCCGTAATACTGTTGTGGAGAAGTTTAAAGCCGGATTTGGATACAAAAAGATTTCCCAAGCTTTAAACATCCCAAGGAGCACTGTGCAAGCGATCATTTTGAAATGGAAGGAGTATCAGACCACTGCAAATCTACCAAGACCTGGCCGTCCCTCTCAACTTTCAGCTCAGACAAGGAGAAGACTGATCAGAGATGCAGCCAAGAGGCCCATGATCACTCTGGATGAACTGCAGAGAACTACAGCTGAGGTGGGAGAGTCTGTCCATAGGACAACAATCAGTCGTACACTGCACAAATCTGCCCTTTATGGAAGAGTGGCAAGAAGAAAGCCATTTCTCAAAGATATCCATAAAAAGTCTCGTCTAAAGTTTGCCACAAGCCACCTGGGAGACACACCAAACATGTGGAAGAAGGTGCTCTGGTCAGATGAAACCAAAATCAAACTTTTTGCCCACAATGCAAAACGATATGTTTGGCATAAAAGCAACACAGCTCATCACCCTCAACACACCATCCCCACTGTCACACATGGTGGTGGTAGCATCATGGTTTGGGCCTGCTTTTCTTCAGCAGGGACAGGGAAGATGGTTAAAATTGAGGGGAAGATGGATGCAGCCAAATACAGGACCATTCTGGATGAAAACCTGTTGGAGTCTGCAAAAGACCTGAAACTGGGACGGAGATTTATCTTCCAACAAGACAATGATCCCAAACATACAGCAAAATCTACAAAGGAATGGTTCACAAATAAACGTATCCAGGTGTTAGAATGGCCAAGTCAAAGTCCAGACCTGAATCCAATCGAGAATCTGTGGAAAGAGCTGAAAACTGCTGTTCACAAACGCTCTCCATCCAACCTCACTGAGCTCCAGCTGTTTTGCAAGGAAGAATGGGCAAGAATTTCAGTCTCTCGATGTGCAAAACTGATAGAGACACCCCAAGCGACTTGCAGCTGTAATCGCAGCAAAAGGTGGCTCTACAAAGTATTAACGCAAGGGGGCCCAATCATTTTGCACGCCCCACTTTTCATTTTTTTATTAGTTAAAAAAAGTTTCAAAAATCCAATAGATTTCGTTCCACTTCACAATTGTGTCCCACTTGTTGGTGATTCTTCACAAAAAATAAAAATTTTATATCTTTATGTTTGAAGCCTGAAATGTGGCAAAAGGTTGAAAAGTTCAAGGGGGCCGAATACTTTTGCAAGGCAGTGTGTGTGTGTGTGTGTATCTATATATATATATATATATATATATATATATATATATATATATAGATAGATAGAAGCACATATGGGCTCCCTTACACAGGACCCTTAGAGAATAGCGCGCTGGGATAACAGAAGATTGCTAGGCACTGCTGATGTGGGACAGAGGTCTGCTACAGATTGCCAACATGCCACAGATCAGGGGACCACCAGAGACGGCAGCCATAGTGCAGGAGAGCCCACCCGCTATCACCATTACCGGCCAGTCCTGTGTTTATGAGTCTCTGAATGGGGCTATATCCACCACAAAGGAGTGAAGACAGACCGGTCCTCTGTGTTGGACTACCAGGAATAGAGAAGATGGATATCCGGGGGGATATCACATACGGCCCTCCACAGACTCCTCACCTGCTTCTGTTGTGTAGATATGGAGGGAGGACCTTCCAGTGCAGAAGGTCACCACATTACTGCACAGCCATTCACTGGGAGGATCAGTGTACTGCTGTTTCTCTGCCTCCTACTCTCACTTGCAGGATCGGTGCACTACTGTTTCTCTGCCTCCTGCTGACACTACCCCCCTTGCAAGGCCAATTCCTGGGAAGATCAGGGTGCTGCTGTTTCTCTGCCCCCCCCCCCCCCCCGCACAGCCATTCATTGGGAAGATTGTACTGCAGTTTCTATGCCTCCTGCCATCATCCCACCCCCCTGCACAGCAATTCACGGGGAAGGTCAGTATGCTGCGGTTTCTTTGCCTCAGCCTGACACTTTCGCATCAGAAAACGCGGCGTGAATGTGGCACTGCGGACACAAGAGCAGAGCTTCCCTGGCACCTAGGCGCGGCCCCTGGGTGCGGAGGTCCCCGTACAACAAAGGAGGTGACAATGTAACAGATTTATTATACAGAAAAGAACAGGAACCAAGTGAGGGTGGGAAGGCTCCAAATGCATGTCAAAGTCTAAGGAGGAGGGGGAGGGGCGGCAGAGTCTTTCCTGCATTCCTTCAAGACTCCGTACAGTCATTAGAGGACTTTCAGGAAACACATCAGACCTCACAGATCACATTACTGCAGAAGGGTCCTTTTTAGTTTTTTGTAAAAAAATAAAATAAAATAGTATGTATAAAAAAAAAAAAATATAGTGTTTATAAAAAATAAAATAAAAATGTAAAAAAAATAAAAATAAAAAAAACGGATACAGATAATAAATTTTAACATCAGTTTTCATGTCCGCTGATATATTTCTTTATTTATTTGTTTTCTAAAACAAAGGGGAGAGAGTGTAAGGGGAGAGATTAAGGGGCAAGCCCCCCCCCCCCCCCCAAACCATAGCAAGCCCTTTGGGTCTAGTATGGATTCAGAAGGAACCACCGCCAAAAAAACAAACAAAAAACAAAACAAAAAAAAACAAAAAACCCGTGTGGGGTCCCTCTGAAAATCCATACCAGACCCTTATCCACGCATGCCCTCCTGAGCCATACCAGACTGCATGCCCTCAACATGGGGGGGGGGGGAATGGGTGCTTTTAGAGGAGCTTATATGGTCACAAAAAGTGGGCTCTCCAGCGGGTGACATCGGATGGCCACGCCCCATGGCTATGCAAGAGATGGCAGACAGCAGGCAATGGAACATGCAACGCAACGGAATGAGACAGCCACAGAAGAAAAGCGACTTTTTTTCCCCTTTTTTATTAAGCTGGTAACTGAAGAAGACGACTCAGAGAACATTTTACTGCTTTTTTGGATGAATGGGTAGGGGTACGATATACTCGACCCCCATTCAGGTGGTGGTGGGGGGGGTGGGATCTGGGGACCCCCTTGTTAGAGGCGGTTCCAGATTCCGATAAGCCCCTCCCACCTGCAGACCCCCAACAACAACCACCGGCCAGGGTTGTCGTGGAAAGAGGCCCTTGTCTCCATTTGTTGTTTTTTTTTTCCCGCCTGCAATTTTTTATTTTTACAATCAGCGGGGTTGCCCGCTGACGACTCATCGGTTAAGGACGCGGCGGCCGGATTCCCAGCCCCCTCATTTGCAACCAGCTATATACAGTGTCCTTAAAGAGGGGAAAAAAGAAAAGAAAAAAAAAAAAAGAGGGGGGGTGTTTACAAATGGATGTCAACCACCAACATCCGTTCCATTTTTTAAACATCAGAAAAATTCAAGTTAGGATAACTGGTTTTCCAGGAGTCTTTCAGGACAGCACCTGAGAGAGTGGCTCCTCCCCTTGCCAACAGGAAACACCTCCTACACCGAACTTTAAAAAGGAGGCTCCTTCTCACATATTGGTGGTAGTAGTAGCAGTAGTAGTAGTAGTAGTAGTAGTAGTAGTGACCCTCCGGTCCCAAGCTGGAACTCATAATCAAGATATGGTTAGTCGCAGCATACAAAAACATTGGGCGGGTTGTTGCTGCCCTGAAAGACTCCTGGAAAACAAGTTACCGGTAAGGCTAACTTGAATTTTCCCTTAATGCCTTTCAGGACAACACCTAAGAGGATAAAACGAGACTCACCCCCCTAGGAAGGGACCACCGCCTGCAGAACCTTCCTGCCAAAAGCCTGATCCCCCTGCTGATGGAAGACCCAGTCTAGAATGACGGGCAAATGTTGAGTAACTTGACCATGTAGCCGCCTTACAAATTTGATGTGGGGTGGCACCAGCTTTTTCTGCCCATGTAGTGGCTTGAGCCCTTGTTGAGTGAGCTCTAATTCCCAGCGGGGGGGGGGGGAAATAGACCCATCAGAGAGTAGGCTACCAAAATGGCCGATTTAAGCCATCTAGCAATTGACTTTTTCGATGCTTGGTGGCCTTCTTCATTTCCAGAAAAAAAAAGAACAAATAAAAAGAGGATCTGAAGTCTTTCGTTACTTCCAAGTAATGCAATAGAGTTCGTCTCACATCCAGGTTGTGAAACCGCCCTTCTTTTTCTTTGAGCAAGAGGGTTGGCAAGATGATCTCCTGCCACCGGTTATGAAATGTCGCCACTTTTAGCAAAAAAACCTGGACCTAACTTAAAGTGGTTGTAAACGCTTACAAACCACTTTGACCTAGTTAAGCCTAGATTAAGGCTGACCTGTAGGTCCAAGAAATATTTCCTAAACCTATACGGTTTAGGAGATAATTTACAAAAAGACAGGCACCGCTGTCTACAGCGCATGCGCACTGAGCAGGCCACAGATCACGGCGATATGCCGCGAGTGTCGGCTCCCGTGTGCATGCGCGGGAGTGACGTCATCGCGGCTCCAGGGCGAATCACAGCGCCAGAGCAGCGAGACCACGGAAGTCGCTCCAGGATACATGGCAGCGGCGAAGATGAAGACGGAGGACCGCTTCGGGGGGCTTCGTTCTCAGGTAAGTTATTGATAATGAGCTAGTATGTTATGCCTACTAGCTCATTATGCCTTTGCCTTGCAGGTTGCCCTTTTTTTTATTTTATTTTTTTTAATAGCCTTTACTTCCACTTTAAAGAGGAAGTAAACCCTGATGAGTTCACTTCCTCTTTCATTCCCTGCAAAGGTAAAGCATAATGGACTACTATGCATCGCATAGTAGTCCATTATGTGTCACTTACCTGACACAGGAGCCAGCGATGTTACCGCTGTCCCCTGTAGTGCCGAGCGTCCATCTTCTTGGTGGGGGTCTCTCTGCTCCACCGCTGTCACTCGGTGAAGCCGCGATGACATCACTCCCGTGCATGCGCACAGGGGCCACCACTCACGGCATATCGCCGTTGACAGCGGCATGCGCCGTAGACAGCGGTGCCTGTCTTTCGGCAAATATCTTTCAATATTTCTTGGACCTACAGGTAAGCCTTAATCTAGGCTTACCTGTAGGTCAAAGTTGGTTGTAAGGGTTTACAACCACTTTAAGAAACATGGCGTCCCCGCGCATGCGCATGGGAGCTGCCACTCGCGGCATAACCCCATTGACGGGTGCCGCGCTCAGTGCGCCTGCGCGCCGGTGCCTGTCTTTCGCAAATTTCTCCTAAACCGTGTAGGTTTAGGAGCTATGTCTTGGACCTACAGGTAGGCCTTAATCTAGGCTCACCTGTAGGTCAAAGTGTGTTGTAAGGGTTTACAACCACTTTATGTACAATCCTATCTTGATAAATGGACAAAAAAAAGAAGGTTCCTTAACCAATAGCGCGTGCAGTTCTCCAATTCTTCTTGAAGATGTGACTGCAACTAGAAATACAGTTTTTGAGAGTCAAATTCTTTAGAGAGACGGTTTGTTGTGGTTCAATTGGTTGCTTTGCCAGGGCTTGCAGAACCACCGAGGGATCCCGTTTGGGGAAAACGCTTAGCCGCAGCTGGTCTGGATGTGGCAAGTGACCTGAAAAATTTTGTTTTTTGAAGAAATTGATCTCTCCTAATGCGACCACTTACACTTTAAGGCCGCGTACACACGGGCGGATTGTCTGCCCAACTTAGTCCGCTGAACCGTGTTTAAGCAGACAATCCGCTCGTGTGTGGGCTTCAGTGGACTTTTTCAGCGGACAGTCTGGCGGACTAAGTCTTTTGGAATTTCCGTAATTTTGTCCGTTCAAACTTGGTTTCAGCGGACAGTCCGCTCGTGAGTAGGCAAGTTGGACGGACTAAGTATGGCGCATGCTCAGAAAGGATTTACACGGCGGAAGGTTGCATTGCAGTGTATTGGACGTCGTTTTTCTAGTCCCGTCGTACGTGCTGTACACGTCATCACGCAAGCTTTCAGCGGACTGTCTGTTCATCGTGTGTGGTCAAGTCCGTTCATTCAAAAGTAGGACGGACTGTCTGTCGGATTGTCTGACGAACTTAGTTGGGCAGACAATCCGCCCGTGTGTACGCGGCCTAAGAGTGCTAAACTGCAAGACCCCTTTGTCTGCACCCTTTTGTAAGAATTCTGAATATTGAGACCACGTCTTTCACATCTATTTTCTGTTTGACAGCAAGAAAACGTAGACCTGCCACACGTTGGCATAAATATCTCTAGTTACCTTCTTCCTATTGGAAAGTAACGTGGTTATTAAATGTTCTGAAAAGCCTTCATCTGCTCTTCAGATACCAGGCAGGGAGACTTAAAGCGGGGTCCCAGCCTAAAGTGGAAACTCCTCTCATCGGAACCCTCCCCCACTCCGGTGTCACATTTGACACCTTTCAGGGGGCAGGGGGGTTGCAGATATCTGTCTAAGACAGGTATTTGCACCCACTCCCACGGGAGTCTATGCCGTTTCCTGTCCCGCCGCGCTGTCTGGTGGGACACATACGGGTCCCAGAGACAGCGCGGACCATTCCCATTGCGCTGCGTGACTCGCGCATGCGCAGTAAGGAACCGGGAAGTGAAGCCACAACGCTTCACTCCCCGACTCCCTCACCGAGAACGGCGGCGGCAGCAGTCGAGAGATCGATCGGTCTCGGCTGCCGACATCGCCGGACCCCGGGACAGGGGAGTGTCCATTTATTAAAAGTCAGCAGCTGTAGTATTTATAGCTGCTGGCTTTTAAATATTTTTTTTTTTGTAGGTGGAATCCCTCTTTAACCTGGCTACATGCGGGTGATGCACTGGGCCTTGTAGAAGTAAATCCTGGCTGAGAGGAAGCTGCCAAAATGGTTTTTATTGCCATTTTGCAGAACTGTGGCAAACCAAGCTCTCTTTGGCCAGCATGGAGTAGTTAGAATTATCGGCGCGCTTTTCTTCTGCATTTTCCTTAATACCAGTGGAAGCAACTGGAACGGGGGAAAGGCGTACCGCAGGTGAAAATTCCAAGGGTGCGCCAAAGCGTCTATTCCCCGATAACCGTCGTCTCTGTGAAGGGAAAAGAAATGCGGGAGCTGTGCGTTTTGCCTTGATGCAAACAGGTCCACGTGTGGACGGCCCCAGGTCCTTGGTGATCAATGCAAAAACTTCTGAATTCAGGCTCCACTCTGCCTCCCGAACCTTCAGCCTGCTCAGAAAATCTGCCGCTTCGTTTAACGTGCCTTTGAGATGGACTGCGGATAAGGATTGTAAATGGCTTTCCACCCACTCCAGTATTTTTTTCTGACATCAACTGAAGAGTTTTGCTTCATAGTTACATAGTTACTAAGGTTGAATAAAGACACCAGTCCATCCAGCTCAACCCGAGCGAGTGTCTACAATTGTCCATATCCCTGTACATTGCACACTCACATCGGTCCCTACCCTCAAGGAGCCCACAATCCAAGGTCCCCCATTCATATACTAGGGCCACTTTTGGACAGAAGCCAATTAACCTCCCAGCATGTCTTTGGAGTGTGGGAGGAAACCGAAGTACCCGGAGGAAACCCACGCAGGCACAGGGAGAACATGCAAACTCCATGCAGGTAGAGGCGTGGTTGGGATTCGAACCAGCAACTCTCCTTACTGCTAGGTGAGTGTGCTATCCACTACACCACTGTGGCGCCCTCAAGGCGGGAGGCTTCTTGTGCCTCCCTGTTTGTTCAGGTAGGCTACGGTAGTGGCGTTGTCCGATAGAATCTGGACAAGGAAACCTAGGAGGTTTGGAGAGAAGGCAGCCAATGTTAAAGGCGACTGCTTTTAACCATCTCCAATTTGAGGACTTTTCTTTTTTTATAAATTCTTTATTTTTTCATCTTTTCTTTCCATAGATTTCACATTACATTTCGTTTTACATCTACAACTTCTTTAACAGCTATAACAGTCTTATAATATTTCAATCCGTACCTCAATTCCATGTCATCCTCCCCCCTCCCTCACCCTTCCCTCCCAGAAAAATAAATAAATAAATATACAAACAAGAGAAAAAAAAAAAAAAAAAAGTTTGAATTTTCACTATAATCCCCCCCCTCACTCCCCCCCCCCCCCCCCCCCCCCACCACCACCCGCCTGCTCTATCATATTTCGAAATGTTTCACATCATACTTTCTCTATAATTTAGATATGGAGCCCAGATCTTCTGATATTTCTCGTCTTGATCTCTCATTGTCATTGTTAAATTTTCCATTTGTTGGATTTCTGCAATTCTCTGAAACCACTGTGCTCTAGCTGGAGGGTTGCTTTTTTTCCACAGAACCGGGATACATGCCCTTGCTGCTATCAATAAATGTCTCAGCAAAGAATTTTTGAATCTTTCTATTGCCATTGGGATGTCCAGCAGCAGAAAAGTTGCCGGTTTATCTCCCAGGTCAATTCCTGTAATCCTTACAATAGTATCGGCTACCATCTCCCAGAACACTCTAATTTTTGGACATTCCCAAAATATATGTAATAATGTTCCTTCTGCTCCATGACATCTCCAACATGTCTCTGATATCTGGGGGTAAATTTGATGTAACACTTTTGGTGTTCTATACCACCTAGTAAGGATCTTGTATCCCCCTTCTTGATATCTGCTTGCCATCGAGGCCTTTTGATTAAACAACAGCATCTTATCCTTTTGTTCTGGGGAAAACGTAGTCCCTAAATCTCTTTCCCAAGCCTGTAAAAAGGGCAAATCTTGTGAAGTCTCCTGTTCTATTAACATACTATAAAAATAAGACATCAGATGTCTCAGTTCCTCTCCTTTCAAACAGATCTCTTCAAACTCAGTCAATGCCCTTATTTCTACGTATACCTTTGATTTAGATCTAATAAAGGCTTCTAATTGCCTCATTCTGAAAGGGTCTAGTCCTAATGTCATTCCTTTTTCAATATCTTTTTTAGTCATTAACCGGTTGCCTACCGAGAAATGACAAATTCTACTCATACCTCTATCTTGTATTGTTTTAAACTTTGGATCTGTCATTCCCGGTAGAAATGCTGGGGTACCAAGGATAGGAAGGAGCGGACTGGGAGTTCTTGAAATAGATGTTTTCCTGAATACTCTTTTAGTTATTCGTAATGTCTCCCCTAGTATTGGATGTTTTCTCAATCCCATTGGTATTTCTGTATCTGGAATCCACACTAATCCTTCCAATGGGATATCTGTCGCTGCTTGTTCTGTCTGTATCCACGGTTTTTCGTTTTTAAGCCTACACCATTCCACTACTCTAGTTAAGTGTGAGGCCTCCTGGTATTTTATTGGATCTGGAAGTCCTATCCCTCCTTTTCCTTTGGGGAGTACTAAAATATCTCGGCGTACTCTTGCTGGTTTCCCAGCCCAGATGAACTTCATAAATCTTGATCTAAGATCCTTAAACAAACTTGTAGGGATCTTAATTGGTATAGTTTGAATTATGTATACCGTATATACTCGAGTATAAGCCGAGATTTTCAGCCTCTTTTTTGAGGCTGAAAGTGCCCCCCTCGGCTTATACTCGAGTCATCGCTGTCTGCCCGCTCGATCAGCGTGTCGAGCAGACAGACAGCGGCCATTCTATTCAAAAGCCGCGCCTCCGGCTCCGCCTTCGCCTGTGATAGGCGGAACACTGAATTTCCCAGCAGCCTGTGTTCCGCCTATCACGGACATCGTATCATCCTCGTACTACGGACGAGGATGATACGACGTCTGTGATAGGCGGAACACAGGCTGCTGGGAAATTCAGTGTTCCGCCTATCACAGGCGAAGGCGGCGGCGCAGCTTTTGAACTTTACAATGGCCGCCGACGAAGAGGGCACGGGACGGAGGCAAGGGAAGGCACGGCACGGGACGGGACGGGACGGCGGCGGCAAGGCACGGCACGACACGGGACGGATGCAAGGAGGCAAGTCACGGCACGGGACGGAGGCAAGGCACAGAACGGAGGCTCGGGACAAAGGTAGGCTGGACACACACACACACACACACACACACGGATGGAGACACACACAGGGATGGATGGATGGATGGATGGAGACACACACACACACAGGGATGGATGGATGGATGGATGGAGACACACACACACAGGGATGGATGGATGGATGGAGACACACACACACACAGGGATGGATGGATGGATGGACACACACACACACAGGGATGGATGGACGGACACACAGGGATGGACGGACACACAGGGATGGACGGACACACACACAGGGATGGACGGACACACACACAGGGATGGACGGACACACACACAGGGATGGACAGGCATGTCTCACCCTCGGCTTATACACGAGTCAATAAGTTTGCCAGTTTTTTTGGGGGTAAATTGGGGGCCTCGGCTTATATTCGGGTCGGCCTATACTCGAGTATATACGGTAACAGTCTGGGCATCACATTCATCTTAATAATATTGGTTCTCCCGAACCATGTAAAAATCTCTTTGTCCCATTTTTGAAGATCACTTTTGATCTGTCTTACCAGTGGGATATAGTTAAGTTCAAACAGTTCATTTAGATTTTTTGACATTTTTGTTCCTAAGTAACTTATATATGAATTCGTCCATCTAAAATCAAATTGCGTGGACACTGCTTGCATCTGAGGCGAATCCATCTCTACTCCCATTGCCTCCGATTTTCCATAGTTTATTCTAAAGTTGGATATTTTCCCATATTCTCGTAGCTCCATTAGTAAAGATGGGAGAGATGTAATTGGGGACGTTACAAAAAAGATCAAATCATCTGCATAAGCTGCCAACTTCTGATCCTCATTTTTTATTTTTACCCCCCTGATATCCACATTGGCACGTATTTTCCTTAAAAAAGGTTCTATTGTCAAAATGAATATCAGGGGTGAGAGGGGACATCCCTGGCGTGTTCCATTTAAAATGGAGAATGGCTCTGATAATCTGTCATTCACTTTCACCCTAGCACTTGGTTTTGAATATAAGTTTAGGATCCATCTCAGCATCCCCTCCCCCAGGCCTATATGTTGTAGTACTGCTTTTAAGAATATCCAATCCACCCGATCAAACGCTTTTTCTGCATTCGCAGATACTATCACCATTGACTTATGCAATTTTTGTACCAGGTAAATTGTGTTCACCACTCGTTGCGTATTTTCTCTTCCTTCTCTCCCTGGGACGAATCCCACTTGATCTGGGTGTATTAGTTCCGGTATCAAATTTATCAATCTCATGGCTAATATTTTTGTGAACAATTTAAGGTCCACATTCAACAACGAAATAGGTCGGTAGCTGGGACACTGAGAGGGATCCTTTCCTTCTTTCGGTATTACTGTTATATGCGCCAGAGGACTTTTCTGGTTCGGTCTGTGACCAAGTTCCCTGTGCCTAAATCCTGACCCATGTGGGCCCCCCATACCCACATACTGGCGTCTGTTGTCAAAACTTTTTCCGTCGGTAAGGAACAAAAGTAGACCTTTTTGTAACACCGACTGATTTTCCCCACTACCCAACTGTTCATTTTACTCCGATGGGGATCTTTACCCCTTGTATCTAGGGTCTCTGTCCTGCGATTCCATGCTTTTAGAAGGAATCTCTGCAGTGGCCTGAAGTGCAGTCTTGCCCATTGGATGGCTGGCATAGTCGAGGTCAAAGTTCCCAAGGCTGGCACAACCTTTCTGACCGACATCTGCTTATTTGTTTGTAGTATAGTTACTACATTCCGGACCTTGATCTTTTTTTTTTTTTCTCTTTTCCCGGGAGAAAAATTCTTTGTTCCACCGAATTTAATTTGGTACCCCAGAAATTGTACTTGCTGAACCGGACTGAAGTTTGATTTCTGAATGTTCACTATCCAACCCAGGGACTCCAAATGACTGCGGGCCTTGCCCAGATCTTCCTGCAACCTTTCTGTGGATGGGGCAAAGAAGAGGAGGTCATCCAGATATGGGATTACCGCAGGTGAAGAGGGGCGAGGGCTTCCGCCATAACTTTTGTAAAGACTCGTGGAGCCGATGAAAGGCCCCTGAAGGCGAAGAGGGGCGAGGGGCTTCCGCCATAACTTTTGTAAAGACTTGGGGAGCTGATGAAAGGCCCCTGATGGCGAAGAGGGGCGAGGGCTTCCGCCATAACTTTTGTAAAGACTTGGGGAGCTGATGAAAGGCCGAAGGGAAGGGCCCTGGATTGTAGATGTAGCACCTCCTTCCCCACATTGGCCGCTATAGGAATATGTAGGTAAGCGTCTCTCAGGTTGATCAATGCCATAAAGCATTACTTGGTCAGCATATTTAAGACCATGAAGGCAAAGCGGGGCAAGGGGCTTCCGCCATAACTTTTGTAAAGACTCGCGGAGCTAATGAAAGGCCCCTGAAGGCATTCCCCTGAAGGCGAAGAGGGGCGAGGGGCGAGGGGCGAGGGGCTTCCGCCATAACTTTTGTAAAGACTTGCGGAGCTGATAAAAGGCCCCTGAATCCCCTGAAGGCGAAGAGGGGTGAGGGGCTTCCGCCATAACTTTTTAAAGACTTGCAGAGCTGATGAAAGGCCGAAGGGAAGGGCCATGGATTTTAGATGTAGCACCTCCTTCCCCACATTGGCCGCCAACCTCAGGAATTTCTGGATGCTATAGGAATATGTAGGTAAGCGTCTCTCAGGTTGATCAATGCCATAAAGCATTACTTGGTCAGCATATTTCTGACCATGAAGGCAAAGAAGGGCGAGGGGCTTCCGCCATAACTTTTGTAAAGACTCGCGGAGCTGATGAAAGGCCCCTGAAGGCAATCCCCTGAAGGCGAAGAGGGGCTTCCGCCATAACTTTTGTAAAGACTTGGGGAGCTGATGAAAGGCCCCTGAAGGCGAAGAGGGGTGAGGGGCTTCCGCCATAACTTTTGTAAAGACTCGCGGAGCTGATGAAAGGCTGAAGGGAAGGGCCATGGATTTTAGATGTAGCACCTCCTTCCCCACATTGGCCGCCAACCTCAGGAATTTCTGGATGCTATAGGAATATGTAGGTAAGCGTCTCTCAGGTCGATCAATGCCATAAAGCATTCCTTGGTCAGCATATTTCTGACCATGAAGATCAAGTCCATAGAAAACGTCTTGTACAGGACTGGACTTGTCAAGGGTTTCAAGTTGTGAATCAAAACGGATGTTTCTAGATTGCTTTTTTTTTTTTTTTTTTTTTTTTTTTAAAATCAGGAATAGGTGAGAATAGAATCCATGAGAACATTGGAGATACGGGTGTCACAACCCTTTGGAGCATCAGATCCTTTAACAGGTTCTTCATAGCCAGTGCCTTTGCCGAGCCCCTTGGCAGGTTTGTTAAGGCCAGTTTTATTTTGTTAAGGTTTGTTAAAGTATCTTTCTGGGGGGGAAGATCCGAAAGCTCTATTTAGTAACCTTGGGACAGCATGCTCAAAATATATAGATTTTATTCACCCAAAATTCCATATTCCTGGAGGCACAAAGTAGTCACCATAGGTGGTTTGAGATTGCCCATGATGGATTGCCAAGCCCTTTTAAGTTGCTGATCCATCCTTTTATCCACGGGATCCTCTAAATAGACCCGTGTCCTCGAATGTCGGGTCAGTTGATCTCCAGACTTGGAGAAAAAGCTGCATCTAGTTTTGGGGTTTTTATTCCAAAGTGCCGCTGGATTTACGTCAAGAGCAAAGCGCTTTTTAAAGGCTTTAGGAAAGAAAAAGGTTTTCTTTCTGGTTCTGCCCATTCCTTCTTAATAGCCTCAGAAATGACTGAGCGCACAAGAGGAAAAGTACGATTTTTAGGCTCACCGAGACCTGCGCACGTCCCGTCATGCAGAGATAATTGTTTTCTTTCCTCTTCCAGACCCGGCGCAGTATAAATTGCTTTTAAAAGGCCATCTACCTGTTCTAAAGACAGTTTGTATTTAGAAGGCGCATTCTACCCTTCCTCCTCCTCCACAGAATGGGAGTGGGGGGGGGGGGGGGATGTCCCTCTTGGGTAAGAGAACCTGCCTCGGACTCCACCACTGGGACTAATAGTGAGAGGACTGTGATAGTTGGCTGACTCACGAGAGAAAGAGAGCGAACGAGAGCGGGCGAGACACAGAGAGGGGGCGAGGCGACAGAGAGCGGGCGAGGCGACAGAGAGCGGGCGAGGCGACAGAGAGCGGGCGAGGCGACAGAGAGCGGGCGAGGCGACAGAGAGCGGGCGAGGCGACAGAGAGCGGGCGAGGCGACAGAGAGCGAGCGAGGCGACAGAGAGCGAGCGAGGCGACAGAGAGCGGGCGAGGCGACAGAGAGCGGGCGAGGCGACAGAGAGCGGGCGAGACGACAGAGAGCGAGCGAGACGACAGAGAGCGAGCGAGACGACAGAGAGCGAGCGAGACGACAGAGAGCGAGCGAGACAGAAAGCGAGCGAGAGATAGATCGCGAGAAAGATACCCCATAGTAAAAGGAGGGCAGTATCACATCTGCCCCACTTGCTGCCGCCATCGATTCCATCGAGGAGCGCTGTGTGTGGTTGGACGCCAGTTCTGGACTCCAATATGCTCCACTCCTCCATTCCCCCCCCCCCCCCGCCACTTCTGGCGGAAATGACGATGTCCGATTCTCATCCACCAACAGGGGGAGGAAAAATGGACACGCAGAATGTACTAAAAGAGTGAAATTAAACAGAAAGAACTTCAATGGGGGAGGGGCAGAGACACAAACTACTGCAGAGAATCTCCCCAATGTGGGAGGGGCAGAGACACAAACTACTGGAGGAAATCTCCCCATTGTGGGAGGGGCAGAGAATCTCCCCATTGTGGGAGGGGCAGAGACACAAACTACTGGGGGAAATCTCCCCATTGTGGGAGGGGCAGAGACACAAACTACTGGGGGAAATCTCCCCATTGTGGGAGGGGCAGAGACACAAACTACTGCAGGGAAATCTCCCCATTGTGGGAGGGGCAGAGACACAAACTACTGCAGGAAATCTCCCCATTGTGGGAGGGGCAGAGACACATACTACTGGAGGGAAATCTCCCCATTGTGGGAGGGGCAGAGACACATACTACTGGAGGGAAATCTCCCCATTGTGGGAGGGGCAGAGACACATACTACTGGAGGGAAATCTCCCCATTGTGGGAGGGGCAGAGACACAAACTACTGGAGGGAAATCTCCCCATTGTGGGAGGGGCGGGGACAGTAATCTGGGGATTCCAGCGACGGTTACATTGTATATATTTGTATCGGAGAACATTTCCTATTTCTCGGGATAAGATACATTCGGCTCTCATTGCTTCCCAGGCAGATGATTGGGTATTGGATGGGCAGCGATCACACAGAGGATATTTGAACATATGGCACGGATTGTTGGGGCCACTCATAGCGCACACATATATGGTGGTGACCACAGACAGCGGGCTGTCAGTGCAGTGCTGCCCCAGCTCCTCGTGTCCTGATCTCCACACATCAAGTTTCAATCTTCATGCAAATGAAGAGGAAAAGCAATGCAGGGCAGAGCAGGAAAACAGGATGGACAGGAAACTCCAACCAGAAGTAATACATTTATAAACTGCACTAAATCAGTGATCAACTAGACGGTGATCAGCTGAAGGGGGGGGGGGGCTGACGGTGATCAGCTAAAGGGGGGGGGGGCTGACGGTGATCAGCTAAAGGGGGGGGGGGGCTGACGGTGATCAGCTAAAGGGGGGGGGCTGACGGTGATCAGCTAAAGGGGGGGGGGGCTGACGGTGATCAGCTAAAGGGGGGGGGGCTGACGGTGATCAGCTAAAGGGGGGGGGGGCTGACGGTGATCAGCTAAAGGGGGGGGGGGCTGACGGTGATCAGCTAAAGGGGGGGGGGGGCTGACGGTGATCAGCTAAAGGGGGGGGGGGCTGACGGTGATCAGCTAAAGGGGGGGGGGGCTGACGGTGATCAGCTAAAGGGGGGGGGGCTGACGGTGATCAGCTAAAGGGGGGGGGGCTGACGGTGATCAGCTAAAGGGGGGGGGGCTGACGGTGATCAGCTAGGGGGGGGGGCTGACGGTGATCAGCTAAAGGGGGGGGGGGGCTGACGGTGAGCAGCTAAAGGGGGGGGGGGGGCTGACGGTGAGCAGCTAAAGGGGGGGGGGGCTGACGGTGAGCAGCTAAAGGTGGGGGGGCTGACGGTGAGCAGCTAAAGGGGGGGGGGCTGACGGTGAGCAGCTAAAGGGGGGGGGGCTGACGGTGATCAGCAGCTAAAGGGGGGGCTGACGGTGAGCAGATAAAGGGGGGGCTGACGGTGAGCAGCTAAAGGGGGGCTGACGGTGAGCAGCTAAAGGGGGGGCTGACGGTGAGCAGCTAAAGGGGGGGCGCAGCTAAAGGGGGGGCTGACGGTGAGCAGCTAAAGGGGGGGCTGACGGTGAGCAGCTAAAGGGGGGGCTGACGGTGAGCAGCTAAAGGGGGGGCTGACGGTGAGCAGCTAAAGGGGGGGCTGACGGTGAGCAGCTAAAGGGGGGGCTGACGGTGAGCAGCTAAAGGGGGGGCTGACGGTGAGCAGCTAAAGGGGGGCTGACGGTGAGCAGCTAAAGGGGGGGGGGGCTGACGGTGAGCAGCTAAAGGGGGGGGGGCTGACGGTGAGCAGCTAAAGGGGGGGGGCTGACGGTGAGCAGCTAAAGGGGGGGGGGCTGACGGTGAGCAGCTAAAGGGGGGGGGGGCTGACGGTGAGCAGCTAAAGGTGGGGGGGGCTGACGGTGAGCAGCTAAAGGGGGGGGGTGGACAGTGAGCAGCTAAAGGGGGGCGGTGGACAGTGAGCAGCTAAAGGGGGGCGGTGGACAGTGAGCAGCTAAAGGGGGGCGGTGGACAGTGAGCAGCTAAAGGGGGGCGGTGGACAGTGATCAGCGGAGGGGGGGGGGCTGACGGTGATCAGCTAAAGGGGGGGGGGGCTGACGGTGATCAGCTAAAGGGGGGGGGGGCTGACGGTGATCAGCTAAAGGGGGGGGGGGGCTGACGGTGATCAGCTAAAGGGGGGGGGGCTGACGGTGATCAGCTAAAGGGGGGGGGCTGACGGTGATCAGCTAAAGGGGGGGGGGCTGACGGTGATCAGCTAGGGGGGGGGGCTGACGGTGATCAGCTAAAGGGGGGGGGGGGGGCTGACGGTGAGCAGCTAAAGGGGGGGGGGCTGACGGTGAGCAGCTAAAGGTGGGGGGGCTGACGGTGAGCAGCTAAAGGGGGGGGGGCTGACGGTGAGCAGCTAAAGGGGGGGGGGCTGACGGTGATCAGCAGCTAAAGGGGGGGCTGACGGTGAGCAGATAAAGGGGGGGCTGACGGTGAGCAGCTAAAGGGGGGGCTGACGGTGAGCAGCTAAAGGGGGGGCTGACGGTGAGCAGCTAAAGGGGGGGCGCAGCTAAAGGGGGGGCTGACGGTGAGCAGCTAAAGGGGGGGCTGACGGTGAGCAGCTAAAGGGGGGGCTGACGGTGAGCAGCTAAAGGGGGGGCTGACGGTGAGCAGCTAAAGGGGGGGCTGACGGTGAGCAGCTAAAGGGGGGGCTGACGGTGAGCAGCTAAAGGGGGGGCTGACGGTGAGCAGCTAAAGGGGGGGCTGACGGTGAGCAGCTAAAGGGGGGCTGACGGTGAGCAGCTAAAGGGGGGGGGGGCTGACGGTGAGCAGCTAAAGGGGGGGGGGCTGACGGTGAGCAGCTAAAGGGGGGGGGGCTGACGGTGAGCAGCTAAAGGGGGGGGGGCTGACGGTGAGCAGCTAAAGGGGGGGGGGGCTGACGGTGAGCAGCTAAAGGTGGGGGGGGCTGACGGTGAGCAGCTAAAGGGGGGGGGTGGACAGTGAGCAGCTAAAGGGGGGCGGTGGACAGTGAGCAGCTAAAGGGGGGCGGTGGACAGTGATCAGCGGAGGGGGGGGGGGCAGTGATCAGCGGAGGGGGGGGGCAGTGATCAGCGGAGGGGGGGGGGGCAGTGATCAGCGGAGGGGGGGGGGACAGTGATCAGCGGAGGGGGGGGGGACAGTGATCAGCGGAGGGGGGGGGGACAGTGATCAGCGGAGGGGGGGGGGACAGTGATCAGCGGAGGGGGGGGGGACAGTGATCAGCGGAGGGGGGGGGACAGTGATCAGCGGAGGGGGGGGGACAGTGATCAGCGGAGGGGGGGGGACAGTGATCAGCGGAGGGGGGGGGACAGTGATCAGCGGAGGGGGGGGGACAGTGATCAGCGGAGGGGGGGGAACAGTGATCAGCGGAGGGGGGGGGGGAACAGTGATCAGTGGGGGGGGGACAGTGATCAGTGGGGGGGGGACAGTGATCAGTGGGGGGGGGACAGTGATCAGTGGGGGGGGGACAGTGATCAGTGGGGGGGGGGACAGTGATCAGTGGGGGGGGGGACAGTGATCAGTGGGGGGGGGGACAGTGATCAGTGGGGGGGGGGGGGGGGGGGACAGTGATCAGTGGGGGGGGGGGGACAGTGATCAGTGGGGGGGGGGGGACAGTGATCAGTGGGGGGGGGGGACAGTGATCAGCGGAGGGGGGGGGGGCAGTGATCAGCGGAGGGGGGGGGACAGTGATCAGCGGAGGGGGGGGGGACAGTGATCAGCGGAGGGGGGGGGGGACAGTGATCAGCGGAGGGGGGGGGACAGTGATCAGCGGAGGGGGGGGGACAGTGATCAGCAGAGGGGGGGGACAGTGATCAGCGGAGGGGGGGGACAGTGATCAGCGGAGGGGGGGGACAGTGATCAGCGGAGGGGGGGGGACAGTGATCAGCGGAGGGGGGGGGGACAGTGATCAGCGGAGGGGGGGGGGACAGTGATCAGCGGAGGGGGGGGACAGTGATCAGCGGAGGGGGGGACAGTGATCAGCGGAGGGGGGGGGGACAGTGATCAGCGGAGGGGGGGGGGACAGTGATCAGCGGAGGGGGGGGGGCAGTGATCAGCGGTGGGGGGGGGACAGTGATCAGCGGTGGGGGGGGGACAGTGATCAGCGGAGGGGGGGGACAGTGATCAGCGGAGGGGGGGGACAGTGATCAGCGGAGGGGGGGGGAACAGTGATCAGTGGGGGGGGGGACAGTGATCAGTGGGGGGGGGGCAGTGATCAGTGGGGGGGGGGGGGGACAGTGATCAGCGGAGGGGGGGGGGAACAGTGATCAGTGGGGGGGGGGACAGTGATCAGTGGGGGGGGCAGTGATCAGTGGGGGGGGGGGGGACAGTGATCAGTGGGGGGGGGACAGTGATCAGTGGGGGGGGGCAGTGATCAGTGGGGGGGGGGCAGTGATCAGTGGGGGGGGGCAGTGATCAGTGGGGGGGGGGGGCAGTGATCAGTGGAGGAGGGGAAGTGATCAGTGAAGGGGGGGGATTGATCAGTGGAGGAGGGGAAGTGATCAGTGGAGGGGGGGGGATTGATCAGTGAAGGGGGGGGGATTGATCAGTGAAGGGGGGGGGATTGATCAGTGGAGGGGGGGGGATTGATCAGTGGAGGGGGGGGATTGATCAGTGGAGGGGGGGATTGATCAGTGGAGGGGGGAAGTGATCAGTGAAGGGGGGGGGATTGATCAGTGGAGGGGGAGGAAGTGATCAGTGGAGGAGGGGAAGTGATCAGTATCTCCGGGCAGTGATCAGTGTCATACAGCCGGTGTCTCCGGTGTTCCTCTCTCCGTCTCTCACTCACCAGCACCGGCAGAAATCTTCTCATCCATCCCGGAGCCGCCATCTCCGGCTGCCACGTCTGGCTGCGCCTGCGCAATGCGGCCACGCTGCCTGATCCCCGAGAGCCCGGGCACACCCACATCCGCGTAGGTCACGCCTTACCCCGCCCACCACTCTCACTTCGGCCTTGTAAAGTTCTCTTGGCACGCCCACATCGTCGCTCTCCTTCCCGCCCACCGCCCATCCCACTCACCCCTTCGCTGCCCCGTCAAACTTTCACAGCCTGGCCCCCGCCCTCCGCCCCGCCTACCTCACTCAGCGCTGGTCAGAAGTGACACTGGGCCCCGCCTCTTCCCCCGCCTACCCCCGAGACACTTCCCCCTCTGCAGCGTGCGGGATCCGGGGGGCGGGGCCCAGTCTTCTGCCACACTCTGACGCTTAAAGTGAACGTGTCACCTAAAATGCTCCCCTGTGCTGGGGGGGGGGGGGGGGGGGGAACGCCCGGGGTGGGTGTGTCTGTGCGTTCTCATTGGACAGTGGAATGCAATACATAGTAAATGATTGGCCCCCGGAAATATGTGAAACTTTAGATCAGAGGGGAGCACATAGGAGGCCGCCCTCCAACCAGGAAAGGAGGCGGGGCTCTAAATGAGGGCGGGGCTCTGTCTGACTTGCTGCAGCTTCTGATGCACACTGAGAGAAGCTCAGAGTGTTCAGAGAAATCAGAGGAAAATCTCACCTCCCAACTCTGAGATGGGAATGAGGGACACGCCCCCCGCCACGCCCCTAAAGGAGAATTATACACAAAACATGATTGGTTCATCTCAGAAGTGTTTTTCTTCCCACTAATATTCCTTTATATCTGCAATTGAAATTTACAAATGCAGCAATTTAGAACTTGGATGAAAGAATGTTTAGTGCCGGAAACTCTTTTTTGATAGATAAAAAGTGCATTTTCTAAAAAACAAATTAAAAAAAATAAATAAAACAAAAAAAGTGCATTTTCTAAATAAATAAATAAATAAAAAAAGTACATTAAAAAAAATACAACAAATAAATAAATAAAGTGCATTTTCTAAAAGAATAAATACATTTAAAAAAGTGCATTTTCTAAAACAAAATGTAAAAAAAAAAAAGTGCATTTTCTAAAAAAACAAATAAATAAAAAAAGTGCATTTTCTAAAAAAAAATAATAAATAAAGTGCATTTTCTAAAAAAACAAATAAATAAAAAAAAGTGCATTTTCTAAAAAAAAATAATAAATAAAGTGCATTTTCTAAAAAAACAAATAAATTAATAAAGTGCATTTTCTAAACAAAAAAAGTGCATTTTCTAAAAGAATAAATAAATAAAAAAGTAAATTTTCTAAAAAAAAACAAAAAAAGTGAATTTTCTAAAAAAAAAAAAAAATACATAAAAAAGTGCATTTAAAAAAAAAAAAAAAGTGCATTTTCTAAAAAAATAAATAAATAAAAAAGTGCATTTTCTAAATAAATAAATAAAGTGCATTTTCTAAACAAAAAAGTGCATTTTCAAAAAGAATAAATAAAAAAAGTGCATTTTCTAAAATAAATGTAAAAAAAAAAAGTGCTTTTTCTAAAAAAAATAAAAATAAAAAACAAAACAAAAAAATTGCATTTTCTAAAAAAAATTTGAATTTTCTAAAAGATAAATAAAGTAAAAGAAAGTGCATTTTCTTAAAAAAAAAAAAAAGTGAATTTTCAAAAAAAATAAATAAATAAATAAATAAAACAAAAAAAAATTTTTAATTTTCTATACAAATCTATAGATCAGACCATGATGAGGAGGGCAGAGGGACTTTGCTCCAAATCAGGGACAGCTGGGATCTCTGGAAGTCATTTCAGTCCAGGAGAGGATTTGCTACACCCGAGCGAGACTGGAGGGGGGGGCAGAGGGAGGATTTTGGGGGTATCTGACAGTCGCGGGTCGCCAATTAAGGGGAGCACGGGCACTGCCCCCTCTATGTAAAATGGATAGATTCATGCATTGCATCAATCTATCCATGGGCGCTGTAGTCACCCCCTATTTATGTGTCCGGCCCCTTTCAGGAAGCCAGGCGCCTGAATTATGGGGGGGGGGAGGGGTGTTTTTGAAGCACCTGATTAGAGCCATAGGCTTCAAAAAAGAAGGACTGCGGGGGCAGAGCATTGCACTGGCAGTCCACACAGGTGTGTCAGCAAAGCAAATTCATATTTGCTTTGCTAAAAACAGAACCGCCTCTCAGCCAATCAGGAGGTGCTAATGCAACACCGGGCACCTGATTGGCTGGAGGCCGAGGCCGCCTAGCTGAACCGGAAGAAGACACGCGTGGAGGACACAGGAGCCATCGCTGCGCTACCCGTCCCACAGCTCGCCGCCTGACGCGCCACCACAATGGGGTAAGTGCTGGGCAGCAGACAGTGGGCGAGTGGGCGGGGGGTGGCCACAGTGGCTGTATATTATTGGCACAGTGACTGCGAATGATGGCACTCAGGCCGCGTACACACGGGCGGACTGTTCGCCCAACCTTGTCCGCTGAACAGTGTTTGGGCGGACAGTCCGCTCGTGTGTGGGCTTTCAGCGGACAGTTTCAGCGGACAGTTGGACGGACAAAGTCTTTCGGAAATTCCGAAAAACTGTCCGCTGAAACTGTGTTTGAGCGAACAGTCCGCCCGTGTGTGGGCCTGTCCGCTGTACTTTCGAAATGAGCGGACTGTTCCCGCTCGGAAAGTTCCCGCTCGGAAAGTCCGCCCGGGGCAGCGCGGCCATGTTGAGGGCACGCGGCCTGGTACGGCTCAGGAGGGGGGGCGCGCTCGCTCGCCCCCCTTTCCTGGCCGGCCGGGTAGCGTGCTCGGACAAGGGTCTGGTGTGGACTTTGGGGGAACCCCCACGCCGATTTTTTTCGGCGTTGGGGTTCCCCTTTAAGCCCATTCCAGGCGGCGGAGCCCGCGACGTCTCCTTCGCGGGCCCCGCCTACCTGTACACGCGCTCGAAATGGGCGGATTTGCCTCCTCCTTACGTGGGCGAGTCCGTTCATTTCAAAAGTTGAGCGAACTGTTTGCCCAACCTTGTTCGTCAAACAGTCCGCTCGTGTGTGGGCAAGTCCGCTCATGCAAATTTTGAGCGGACTGTTTGCCGAAACTGTTTGACGAACAAGGTTGGGCAAACAGTCCGCGCGTGTGTACGCGGCCTCAGAGGCTGCAATTGATGGGGCACAGTTGGCTGCATTTGATGGGCACAGAGGCTGTATATGCTGGGTACAGAGGCTGCATATGATGGGCACAGTTGGCTGCATATTATGGGTGCAGTTGGCTGCTGCATATTATGGGCACAGTTGGCTGCTTATGATGGGCACAGTTGGCTACATATGATGGGTAGAGTGGCTGCATTTGCTGGGAACAGTTGGCTGCGTATGATGGGCACAGAGGCTGCATTTGCTGGGCACCATGGCTACATATGATGGGCTCAGTTGACTGCTGCATATTACGGGCACAGTGGCTGCATATGATGGGCACAGTGACTGCTGCATATTATGGGCACAGTGGCTGCATATGAGGGCGCAGTTGGCTGCTGTATATCATGGGCACAGTTGGCTGCTTATGATGGGCACAGTTGGCTGCTGCATATTATGGGCACAGTGGCTGCATATTATGGGTGCAGTTGGCTGCTGCATATCATGGGCACAGTTGGCTGCTTATGATGGGCACAGTTGGCTACATATGATGGGTAGAGTGGCTGAATTTGCTGGGAACAGTTGGCTGCGTATGATGGGCACAGAGGCTGCATTTGCTGGGCACCATGGCTGCATATGATGGGCACAGTGACTGCTGCATATTACGGACACAGTGGCTGCATATGATGGGCGCAGTGGCTGCATTTGCTGGGCACAGTGGCAGCAATTAATGTTTTTGTTTCAGTTCGTTTGCGCCCCCCCAAAAATTTTGAGCACCAGCCGTCGCTGGTATCTGAGTTATTTTAGAGGTGAATGGAGTGGGGGGGCCGCTGTCAGGGGTACCATTAGGGGGATTCACCCGCATTTGAAAGTGATGGGTAGCCCAAAATGTTACAGTTGTCACCAAAAACAGGAACAAAGGGGAAATCCTTCTTTGGGGACACTTGTTCTGGTGACACCATTCTTATCTGGGGGGTTTCCCTTCTTTGTTGTGTCTCTGTACCCGAAATATACCCCCCCATGGACTCACCACTAGGCATGGGTTGAACACCCCCAGTTCAGTTTTCACCAGAACATCGCAAACAGGCAAAAACTTCTAGCGAACATGCAAACCCTGGATATGCCCATCACATGCAGCCACTTGTGCCCATCATGTGCAGCCACTTGTGAGCGTCAAATGCAGCCACTTGTGCCCATCATATGCAGCCATTGTGCCCATCAAACGCAGTCACTGTGCCCATGAAATGCAGCCACTTGTGCCCAGTATATGTAGCCACTTGTGCCCATCATATGCAGCCACTTTGCCCATCAAACGCAACCACTGTGCCCATCAAATGCAGCCACTTATGCCCAGTATATGCAGCTCTTGTGCCCATTATATGCAGCCACTTGTGCCCATCATATGCAGCCGAGGTCTTCACCTGTGATCCATCCTGCACCTGATTTTGCCTGGAGCGGTGTGCCTCTCTTTGTTGTGTGCCCATCACATGCACCCACTGTGCCCATCATATGCAGCCACTTGTGCCCGTCAAATGAAGCCACTTGTGCCCATCATATGCAGCCACTTCTGCCCGTCAAATGAAGCCACTTGTGCCCATCATATGCAGCCACTTGTGCCCATCAAATGAAGCCAATTGTGCCAGTCAAATGCAGCCACTTGTGCCCATCATATGCGACCACTGTGCCCACTGACCCCCCCCCCCCACTCGCATGGCTCACGGCTCTGGCAGCACCCCCAACCCCCCCCCCTCCGCACGCGGCTCTGACACTAACCGCTAAACAGCAGCTCCTCTCAGTGCAGGGAGTGCACCAGAGCAGCAGGAGTCTCCTCCGCGGAGTCCGCTCCTCTTCCTAAGCACCGGGCATCCAATAGGGTGGCCTGGCGCTTTGGCCAATCAGGAAAAAGGTCTGAAGCCCTGGCTCATGATTGGCGGGGAGGAAGGTTAGTGTGAAAATAGTGAAAATTAGTTCGCTATCATCACACATATTTGGGTGAGATCAGGGAACACTCTCTGCCACCCGAGCCCACCCTATTTTGAAGCCTATTAGAGCCTTGTCCCCATGTTGATGGGGATAAGAACCTCTTCCCAACAACCCTGGTCATTGGTTGTCAGGGTCTGCAGGTGGGGGGCTTATTGGAATGTGGAAGCCTTCTTTACTACTCACCGGCCACTTTATTAGGTACACCCTGCTATTACCGGTTGCATATCTTCCAACTTTTTAACTTTTGCACCCAGCCAAACACGATAGTGGGAGGGGCTTAAGAGCAGTGGTTAAACAAAACATGGGCTTCCTTGTACCTGTAAAAAACCCTTAGGGAGAGAGGTTGGAGAGAAGGAAGGATCACTGTTATATGGCAGAACGTAGGGAAGGATAACTACGGTATGTGGAAGAAAGGAAGGAGGGATCACTATGGTATATGGAAGAAAGGAAGGAAGGATCACTATGGTATATGGAAGAAAGGAAGGAGGGATCACTATGGTATATAGAAGAACGGAAGGAGGGATCGCTATGGTATATGGAAGGAAGGATCACTATGGTATATGGAAGAAAGGAAGGATGGATCACTATAGTATATAGAAGAAGGGAAGGAGAGATCACTATGGTATATGGGAGAAAGGAAGGAAGGATCACTATGATATATAGAAGAAAGGAAGGAGGGATCATTATGGTACATGAAAGAAAGGAAGGAGGGATCACTATGGTATATGGAAGAAAGGAAGGAAGGATCACTTTGGTATATGGAAGAAAGGAAGGAGGGATCACTATGATATATAGAAGAAAGGAAGGAGGGATCACTATGTTATATGGAAGAAAGGAAGGAAGGATCACTGTGGTATATGGAAGAAAGGAAGGATGGATCATTATAGTATATAGAAGAAAGGAAGGAGGGATCATTATGGTATATGGAAGGAAGGATCACTATGATATATAAAAAAAAGGAAGGAGGGATCACTATAGTATATAGAAGAAAGGAAGGAGGGATCACTTTGGTATATAGAAGAAAGGAAGGAAGGATCACTATGGTATATGGAAGAAAGGAAGGATGGATCATTATAGTATATAGAAGAAAGGAAGGAGGGATCATTATGGTATATGGAAAAAAGGAAGGGAGGATCACTATGATATATAGAAGAAAGGAAGGAGGGATCACTATGGTATATGGAAGAAAGGAAGGAAGGATCACTATGGTATATGGAAGAAAGGAAGGAGGGATCACTATGATATATAGAATAAAGGAAGGTGGGATCACTGTGGTATATGGAAGAATGGAAGGAAGGATCACTATGGTATATAGAAGAATGGAAGGAGGGATCACTATAGTATATAGAAGAAAGTAGGGAAGGATCACTATGGTATATAGAAGAATGGAAGGAAGGATCACTATGGTATATAGAAGAAAGGAAGGAGGGATCACTATAGTATATAGAAGAAAGTAGGGAAGGATCACTATGGTATATGGAAGAAAGGAAGGAGGGATCATTATGGTATATGGAAGGAAGGAAGGAAGGATCACTATGGCATATGGAAGAAAGGAAGGAAGGATCACTATGGTATATAGAAGAAAGGAAGGAGGGATCATTATGATATATGGAAGAAAGGATCACTATGGTATATGGAAGAAAGGATCACTATGGTATATAGAAGAAAGGAAGGAGGGATCATTATGGTATATGGAAGAAAGGAAGGAGTGATCACTATAGTATATGGAAGAAAGGAAGGAAGGATCACTATGGTATATGGAAGAAAGGAAGGAAGGATCACTATGGTATATGGAAAAAAGGAAGGAAGGATCGCTATGGTATATGGAAGAAAGGAAGGAAGGATCACTATGGTATATGGAAAAAAGGAAGGAAGGATCACTATGGTATATGGAAAAAAGGAAGGAAGGATCGCTATGGTATATGTGTCATGAATCAGGTGTAACCAGAACTGCGTGCACAGCAACAGAGGAAACCAAACGCATGTAAAGGGTAAATTGTGTAATTTATTAAGATAATTGAAAATATAAATACAAACACCTCCAATGCAACACAGTGCACAGCAATCCAACTACCAGGCAGAAACCCACAAATAGCAACAATCAAACAATACAATAGATGGAAAAATACCAAAATCGTAAACGTAGCCAGGCCAGGGTCATCAACGGGAGATCAGCAGATGGGGGCAAGGAACAAACAGGACAGGGAGAATGTGGACGGGATCAGGCTGCAGGGCAGGGGTACAAGGTAACAGGATCACAGAAGGGACAGGTACAGGTTTGGGTTCCAAGTACAGAGTCAGGGTCAGGGTCAGGTTCAGAGATCACAGGTACAGGTCAGGGCGCAAGGACTATACCAAGGCAAGTGTGTATGTGGTTGCCGGGTATTAATACACATCCCCTGCAATCAGTCTCAGGTGACACCTGATCGCAGGAGATAATGTCGGCTCCACATTGCTGAGAAACACCCTCTGGTGGATGCCAGTACTGCAGCCGAAGGATCAGATAGTGCCACCAGCAGGTGAAACCTTTTCTGACAGTTCCAGACTACCAAGAGGCACCCGCTGGTGGACACCAGTACTGCAAGCCAAAGGTTTGGCACCAGCAGGTGGAAACTTTCCTTACAATATGAAAAAAAGAAGGAAGGATCACTGTGGTACATGGAAGGCAGGAAGGAAGGATCAATATGACACGTGGAAGTCAGGAAGAATCACTATGGAACATGGAAAGAAGGAAGGATCACTATGGAACATGGAAAGCAGGATCACTATGGAACATGGAAGGCAGGAAGGATCACAATGGTACATGGAAGGCAGGAAGGAAGGATCAGACCTAGTCCACCTCTATTCCCATTCCGCAGCCTGTAGAGCGATGGGCGAACTAGTGAGTCGGCGCCTGGAGGACTGTGCTGGCTTGGCAATGCAAGGCGTACACCTGACTGGGGGAGAAATGGAGACAAGTACCCAAAAATGTGTCGGCACTGGGCTCTGCTGCAGGAGTCGCGGGACACCGGGATTACTTGAAATTCCAGGACGGTCCCAGCGAATCCGGGGCAGTTGGGAGGTATGGATGGGTACACTGTGGTCATAAAAGAATGGACATGGTCAGCAATAATACTCAGGTAGGCCGTGGCATTTTAACCATGTTGAATTGCTTCTAAGGGGCCCAAAGTGTGCCAAGAAAATACCCCCCCCCCACACCATTACACCCCCACCACCAGCCTGAACCATTGATACAAGGCAAGATGGATCCATGCTTTCATGTTGTTTATGTCAAATTCTGACCCCCACCACATGTTGCAGCTGAAATTCATCAGACCAGGCAACGTTTTTCCAATCTTCAATTATCCAATTTTGGTGATCCTGTGTCAATTGTAGCCTCAGTTTCCTGTTCTTAGCTGACAGGAGTGGCACCCGGTGTGACCTTCTGCTGCTGTAGCCCATCTGCTTCAAGGTCGCATGTGCTGTGCATTCAGAGATGGTATTCTGCATACCTTGGGTGTAACGAGTGACATCAGGAAGGCATTTTCCTTGAAACAAATTCCGCTCACTGGATAGTTTCCCTTTTTCCCACCATTCTCTGTAAATCTGAGAGAGTTATAAAAAAATATATTAAAAAAATGTCACTCTCCCCCCCCCCCCCCCCCCCCACTCAAGATGCACACCAGACCCTTCGAGGCAGGTATGGATTTTAGGGGGGTGGGGGGTGGCTCATGCAAAAAAATAAAAATAAAGTAATATTACTCAGGAAACTCAGAATATACCCCCCCCCCCCTTTCTGAACTATATCAGGTCACACACCCTGAACATGGAGGGTAGATATGTGCACTGCCAAAAAATGTGTTTGTTTTCGTTTCATTTTTTTTTTTTTCCGGTCATTTGTTATGATCACAATTTGTAAAATCGAAAATCCGAAAATAAGAAAGAAAGTCAGAAAATTTGAAAGAATAAATAATTAACTTACGGTACTTATAATAAGTAAGTATTAAATTCTAGGTATTGGAATTTCCTTTCAAATTTGGCTGTTTGGCTAAATTCCTAAATTCGAAAACGAGAAAATCTGAAATAATAACTAACTAATAATAACTTAACTATTACTAAATATCAAATTTGGCTGTTACTGAATGTAACGAATATGAATTTATCCGGAGTTATGAATTATCCGAAATAATGAATGCCGCATCTAAACGAATGGAACAGAACTAATTATTAATAATAATAATAATAATAATACATTTTTATTATTATTATTGTTATTTATTATTATTAATTTGTTATGTTCCATTTGTCTAGATGTGGCATTCATTATTTCGGATAATTTGTAACTTTGGATAAATTCGTTACATTCAGTAACAGCCAAATTTGATAGTTAGTAATAGTTAAGTTATTATTAGTTAGTTATTATTTCAGATTTTCTCCTTTTCAAATTTAGCAATTTAGGAATTTTCAAATTTAACCACTTCCCACCCGGCCGTATATGTACATTGGGAGCCGTCTACTTCTGATAGGACGTTCAGGAACGTCCTTCAGAAGGAGGGGGGTCGCGCGTGCCCGCGCAGCGGTGCGATCCCGATGTGCTCGTGTCACCCGGACACGGCGCATCTCGGATCGGCAGGAGGGCTCTGTGATTGGCCCTCCTGATCACATGACGGCCGTGTCCAATCACGGCCGTCGTGTGATGTAAACAAACAGCCGGTTGCTAGGCAATCGGCTCCTCCTCTCCTCACACGGAAGTCATCGCTGAGGAGAGGAGAGCAGATCGCTGCAGCCGGCTGGTGATCAGTGAGTATGAGCTGTTTTTTACAGCTTTTTAATCACTGATCACCAGTCTAGTGTAAACACACAACACACCACACAGTATAAACACACATGTCACCACAATACACATCCCCCAAATAATAAATACACATGTCCCCAAATAATAAAAACACATGTCCCCCCACATATGTCCCACTAAAATCACATGTCCCAATGATTATCTGCACACATATGTACGTGATCACCTGCACACATCTGTACATGATCATTTGCGTACGTATGTCCGTGATCACACAAACCAATTATTATACACTTAACGGAATATTTTTTTTTTTACCAAAAACATGTAGCAGAATACATTTTGGCTTAAATTTATGACAAAATTTGATTTTATTGGATTTCTTTTAAAATAGAAAAAAGAAAATATTGTTTTTTTTTTCTCCAAATTTCCGCTTTTTTTGCGGTTAAATCGCAAAAAATGAAAAACGGAGTCGTGAATAAATACCACCAAAATAAATCTCTATTTGTGCGAACAAAATGATAAAAATTTCATTTGGGTACAGTGTAGCACGACCGCGCAATTGTCACTGAAAGTGCGGAGCGATGAAAGCTGAAAATTAAAATCAGGCTGGAAAGGAAGGGGGGGGGGGGCGAAAGTGCCCTGTATTGAAGTGGTTAAAGATGTTCGGAAAAATTTGTTAAACAGGTCTTCGGATTTTTCGTTAATTTGGATATTTCCGAATTAAGGGATTTGTCAAAATTCATTACAAAACGAACTCTCAACGAATTGCACACGTCTAACGGGGGGTGGGGAGGTGATCTGCCTTGGGGAACGGGGAGGTGATCTGCCTGGGGGGGGGGGGGACAGGGAGGTGATCTGCCTGGGGTGGGGAGGTGATCTGCCTGGTGGAACGGGGAGGTGATCTGCCTGGGGGGGGGGAGGTGATCTGCCTGGTGGAACGGGGAGGTGATCTGCCTGGGGGGGGGGAGGTGATCTGCCTGGGGGGGGAGCAAGGGTCTAATCTACACAACCCTGGGCAGTGGTTATGGGGGTCTTATCAGAAACTGACAGCCCCTTTTATAATAAGGGGACCCCCCCCCAGATACTTCCCCTCCCTCCACGTGAACGGGTCAGACCTACATAGCCCCCCCTTTTCTTATTCACAACAAAGGGATTGTAGCCTTCAAATAAAGACACACAGACGTTTGACCTAAAATAAAAATTCCCCAAAAACGTCCCGCGTATATTTATTGTCAATCACGATGGCCGCTGACTTGTCCAAAAAAAGAAAAAAAAAAGGCAACCAAATGAAAACGACCAATCCTATCGCTAGCCACATGAGAACTCCCTACAAGCTGTTACCAGCTATATAAGGGGCGGGGCGGGGATGGTGGTGACATCATTGACCAAATAGGGTTATCGCAGTGATATCTGGGCGGTGATTTCACTGCTATCCCCGCCCCTTTGCATACCTGGTGGGGATTCCCGGTGACATCAGCGGTCGGCAGGGCAGGACTTAGGGTGGTGGGGGCCCCTGGGCTTGAGTCACTTTCGGGCCCTACCTTCTATACATTATCAGATTTATCAGTGTATAACACGCACCGGCGTATAACACACACCCGAAGTTTAGGAGGGGATGTAAGGAAAAAAACTTTTAGGAGGGAAGTTTAAGGAAAAAAGCTTACATTTAAATGCCCATCAATGCAGCCTTATCAGTGTCCATCTGCAGCCTTGCCCATCCATCTGCAGCCTTGTTCAGTGTCATTGCAGCCTTGTCAGTGTAGCCTTGTCATTTGCAGCCTTGTCCCAGTGTCATTTGTAGCCTTGTCATTGCATTCTTGAAGTTTAAAAATGGCACATCTCGGCGGCTCTCGGGTCCTCTTGGCGGCTCTTGGGTCCTGTTGCAGTCCCGAGTGGAGCAGAGAGTATCCGAGTGTAATCCGCTTGGCTCACGTTCACGCCCAGTCCCTGTGGTATGTCCATCATAGGGCGGGACTGGGCGTGACTGTGAGCGGAGCCGAGCCGAGTACACTCAGCTATGTATCTCGGCAGGGCCCCCTATTTGACAGGGCCCATGGGCTTGAGCCCAGTCAAGCCCAATGGTAAGTCCTGCCCTGGCGGTCGGTATTGTCAGGCCCAGACTGGCACATTCCCAGTGGGCCGGGGGCTACTGGGTCGAATGTCCTTGTGGGGCCCAAGGCAGCTGGGCTGCTCCATGAGCCCGCCCCGCTCTCTCCGCTTCTCTGGAGGCAGTCCAGTCAGGCGGGGGCGGAAACTACAGGGGCTGTAGTGTGGTTCCCCTTGCCCCTGGATAGGAGGAGCAGCTGCATATAGAAGAATCAATCTCTGCATTTTCCTCCTGCAGACTCCTAAAGCCTGCTTATCCTCCTCCCCCCCTCCCAACAGGCATTCCGAGGCCGCAGGAGGAAAATGCAGAGATTGATTCTTCTACCTTGGCTTGAAAAAGTATTCATACCCCTTGAAATTCCCCACATTTTGTTATGTTATAAACCAAAAAAAGTAAATGTATTTTATTGAGATTTTATGTGATAGACCAACACAAAGTGGTTTGTGATAATTTTAAACATAATTGTGAAGTGGAAGGAAAATGATAAATGATACAAATAAATGAAAGTGAAAAGTGTGGGGGGGGGGGGAGGGGCATTTGTATTCAGCCCCCTTTACTCAGATACCCCTAACTAAAATCTAGAGGAACCAATTGCCTTTAGAAGACACCTAATTAGTAAATAGAGACCACCTGTGTGTAATGTAATCTCAGTATAAATACAGCTGTTCTGTGAAGTCCTCAGAGGTTTGTTAGAGAACCTTAGTGAAGAAACAGCATCATGAAGGCCAAGGAACACACCAGACAGGTCAGGGATAAAGTTGTGGAGAAGTATAAAGCAGGGTTAGGTTATAAAAAAAGCTTTGAACATCTCACGGAGCTCTGTTCAATCCATCATCGGAGAATGGAAAGAGTATGGCACAACCGCAAACCTACCAAGACATATATATATATAGATATAGATAGATAGATCTATTTTTTTATTTTTTTATCATTATAACTTTTTTTACTCCTAAATCATGTTTGGGTGGAGTGAACATTGTAATGTCTGGCTGTCCTCGGCACCCATCACCCCTCTGATCTGTATTCCTGGTAATCTTTGGGGAGGGTGTTTGTCCTCCTCGGGTTCATCTCACACCTCAGCAATACAAAGAAATACAATTTTTAGCTGCAAATTGCAGAACTCCCACACAGGGGAACATTGGAGGGAAATGGAATAAATTAGAATACATTTAATAAAAGTTCACTTTTCTGCATGGAATGTCCTTGCGCACCGCTGAACTCTATTCCTAAACGACCGGAGACGCAACCGCACTAAACACACAGCTATCCGCATAACAATAAGACAACTTTGTATCCCGTGACTTTTATAAAATAGTAATTATCTTCCAAATCTAGTTACATTTTATTTATTTTATACAGAGTGACATCACTGCTCTCCAGATATAAGATAGATTATACAGGAGTGACATCATCGCTCTCCAGATATAAGATAGATTATACAGGAGTGACATCACCGCTCTCCAGATATAAGAGATATTATACAGGAGTGTCCTCACTGGAGCACTTTTCAGAAGACAAAAAGATACAATGTTTTGTGTTTTCTTCTATAGGGGATATTAGTAATTTTTATGAAGTCAGGCAATGTGTGAAGTTGGGCGTGGCGATGTGTAAAGTCGAGCGTGGTGATGTGTGAAGTCGGGCATGGCAACGTGTGAAGTCGAGCGTGGTGATGTGTGAAGTCGGGCGTGGCAACGTGTGAAGTTAAGCGTGGCGATGTGTCAAGTTGGACGTGGCAATGTGTGAAGTTAGGCATGGCGATGTGTGAAGTCGGGAGTTGCGATGTGTCAAGTCGGACGTAGCAATGTGTGAAGTTGAGCGTGGCGATGTGTGACGTTGAGCATGGCGATGTGTGAAGTTGAGCATGGCGATGTGTGAAGTCGGGCGTGGCGATGTGGGAAGTTGAGCGTGGCGATGTGTAAAGTCGGGCGTGGCGCTGTGTGAAGTTGGGCGTGGCGATGTGTGAAGTCCATCGTGGCGATGTGTGAAGTCGGGCGTGGCAATGTGTGAAGTTGAGCGTGGCGATGTGTCAAGTTGGACGTGGCAATGTGTGAAGTTAGGCATGGCGATGTGTGAAGTTGGGACTTGCGATGTGTCAAGTCAGACGTGGCAATGTGTGAAGTTGAGCGTGGCGATGTGTGAAGTTGAGCATGGCGATGTGTGAAGTTGAGCATGGCGATGTGTGAAGTCGGACGTGGCGATGTGGGAAGTTGAGCGTGGCGATGTCTGAAATCGGGCGTGGCGATGTGTGAAGTTGGGCGTGGCTATGTGTGAAGTTGAGCATGGCGATGTGTGAAGTTGAGCATGGCGATGTGTGAAGTCGGACGTGGCGATGTGGGAAGTTGAGCGTGGCGATGTGTGAAATCGGGCGTGGCGATGTGTGAAGTTGGACGTGGCGATGTGTGAAGTTGGACGCGGCGATGTGTGAAGTTGGGCGCGGCGATGTGTGAAGTTGGGCGTGGTGATGTGTGAAGTTGGGCGTGGCGCTGTGTGAAGTTGGACGCGGCGATGTGTAAAGTTGGACGTGGCGATGTGTGAAGTTGGATGTGGCGATGTGTGAAGTTAGGCCTGGCGATGTGTGAAGTTGGGTGTGGCAGTGTGTGAAGTTGGGCGTGGCGATGTGTGAAGTTGGGCGTGGGGATGTGTGAATTGGGATGTGGCGATGTGTGAAGTTGGGTGTGGCGATGTGTGAAGTTGGGTGTGGCGATGTGTGAATTGGGATGTGGCGATGTGTGAAGTTGGGTGTGGCGATGTGTGAAGTTGGGTGTGGCGATGTGTGAATTGGGACGTGGCGATGTGTGAATTGGGATGTGGCGATGTGTGAAGTTGGGTGTGGCGATGTGGGAAGTTGGGTGTGGCGATGTGTGAATTGGGACGTGGCGATGTCTGAATTGGGATGTGGCTATGTGTGAAGTTGGGTGTGGCAATGTGTGAAGTCGGACGTGGTGGTGTGTGAAGTTGGGTGTGGCGATGTGTGAAGTTGGGTGTGGCGATGTGTGAATTGGGACGTGGCGATGTGTGAAGTTGGGCGTGGCGATGTGTCAAGTGGGACGTGACGATGTGTCAAGTGGGATGTGGCGATGTGTGAAGATGGACGTGGCGATGTGTGAAGTCGGACGTGGCGATGTGTAAAGATGGACGTGGCGATGTGTGAAGTTGGGTGTGGCGATGTGTGAAGTCGGACGTGGCGATGTGTAAAGATGGACGTGGTGGTGTGTGAAGTTGGGTGTGGCGATGTGTGAAGTTGGGTGTGGCGATGTGTGAAGTTGGGTGTGGCGATGTGTGAATTGGGACGTGGCGATGTGTGAAGTCGGACGTGGCGATGTGTGAAGTTGGACGTGGCGATGTGTAAAGATGGATGTGGCGATGTTTGAAGTTGGGTGTGGCTATGTGTGAAATTGGGTGTGGCGATGTGTGAAGTTGGGTGTGGTGATGTGTAAAGATGGGCGTGGCGATGTGTAAAGATGGGCGTGGCGATGTGAAAAGATGGGCGTGGCGATGTGTAAAGTCAGACGTGGCGATGTGTAAAGATGGACATGGTGATATGTGAAGTTGGACGTGGCGATGTGTGAATTGGGACGTGGCGATGTGTGAAGTCGGACGTGGCGATGTGTAAAGATGGACATGGCGATGTGTGAAGTTGGGTGTGGTGATGTGTGAAGTCGGACGTGGTGGTGTGTGAAGATGGACGTGGCGATGTGTAAAGATGGATGTGGCGATGTTTGAAGTTGGGTGTGGCTATGTGTGAAGTTGGGTGTGGCGATGTGTGAAGTTGGGTGTGGCGATGTGTAAAGATGGGCGTGGCGATGTGTAAAGATGGGCGTGGCGATGTGAAAAGATGGGCTTGGCGATGTGTAAAGTCGGACGTGGCGATGTGTAAAGATGGACATGGTGATATGTGAAGTTGGGCGTGGCGATGTGTGAAGTTGGGCGTGGCGATGTGTGAAGATGGACGTGGCGATGTGTGAAGTTGGGCGTGGCGATGTGTGAAGATGGACGTGGCGATGTGTGAAGTTGGGCGTGGCGATGTGTAAAGATGGACGTGGCGATGTGTGAAGTTGGGTGTGGCGATGTGTGAAGTCGGACGTGGTGGTGTGTGAAGTTGGGTGTGGCGATGTGTGAAGTTGGGTGTGGCGATGTGTGAAGTTGGGTGTGGCGATGTGTGAATTGGGACGTGGCGATGTGTGAAGTCGGACGTGGCGATGTGTGAAGTTGGACGTGGCGATGTGTAAAGATGGATGTGGCGATGTTTGAAGTTGGGTGTGGCTATGTGTGAAATTGGGTGTGGCGATGTGTGAAGTTGGGTGTGGTGATGTGTAAAGATGGGCGTGGCGATGTGTAAAGATGGGCGTGGCGATGTGAAAAGATGGGCGTGGCGATGTGTAAAGTCAGACGTGGCGATGTGTAAAGATGGACATGGTGATATGTGAAGTTGGACGTGGCGATGTGTGAATTGGGACGTGGCGATGTGTGAAGTCGGACGTGGCGATGTGTAAAGATGGACATGGCGATGTGTGAAGTTGGGTGTGGTGATGTGTGAAGTCGGACGTGGTGGTGTGTGAAGATGGACGTGGCGATGTGTAAAGATGGATGTGGCGATGTTTGAAGTTGGGTGTGGCTATGTGTGAAGTTGGGTGTGGCGATGTGTAAAGATGGGCGTGGCGATGTGTAAAGATGGGCGTGGCGATGTGAAAAGATGGGCTTGGCGATGTGTAAAGTCGGACGTGGCGATGTGTAAAGATGGACATGGTGATATGTGAAGTTGGGCGTGGCGATGTGTGAAGTTGGGCGTGGCGATGTGTGAAGATGGACGTGGCGATGTGTGAAGTTGGGCGTGGCGATGTGTGAAGATGGACGTGGCGATGTGTGAAGTTGGGCGTGGCGATGTGTGAAGATGGACGTGGCGATGTGTGAAGATGGACGTGGCGATGTGTGAAGTTGGGCGTGGCGATGTGTGAAGATGGACGTGGCGATGTGTGAAGTTGGGCGTGGCGATGTGTGAAGTTGGACGTGGCGATGTGTGAAGATGGACGTGGCGATGTGTGAAGTTGGATGTGGCGATGTGTGAAGATGGACGTGGCGATGTGTGAAGATGGACGTGGCGATGTGTGAAGTTGGGCGTGGCGATGTGTGAAGATGGACGTGGCGATGTGTGAAGTTGAGCGTGGCGATGTGTGAAGATGGACGTGGCGATGTGTGAAGTTGAGCGTGGCGATGTGTGAAGTTGGACGTGGCGATGTGTGAAGATGGATGTGGCGATGTGTGAAGTTGGATGTGGCGATGTGTGAAGATGGACGTGGCGATGTGTGAAGATGGACGTGGCGATGTGTGAAGTTGGGCGTGGCGATGTGTGAAGATGGACGTGGCGATGTGTGAAGTTGAGCGTGGCAATGTGTGAAGATGGACGTGGCGATGTGTGAAGTCGGGCGTGGCGATGTGTGAAGTTGGACGTGGCGATGTGTGAAGTTGGACGTGGCGATGTGTGAAGATGGACGTGGCAATGTGTGAAGTTGGATGTGGCGATGTGTGAAGATGGACGTGGCGATGTGTGAAGATGGACGTGGCGATGTGTGAAGTTGGGCGTGGCGATGTGTGAAGATGGACGTGGCGATGTGTGAAGTTGAGCGTGGCGATGTGTGAAGATGGACGTGGCGATGTGTGAAGTCGGGCGTGGCGATGTGTGAAGTTGGACGTGGCGATGTGTGAAGATGGACGTGGCGATGTGTGAAGATGGGCGTGGCGATGTGTGAAGATGGACGTGGCAATGTGTGAAGTTGGACGTGGCGATGTGTGAAGTTGGACGTGGCGATGTGTGAAGATGGACGTGGCAATGTGTGAAGATGGACGTGGCGATGTGTGAGGATGGGCGTGGCGATGTGTGAAGTTGGACGTGGCGATGTGTGAAGATGGACGTGGCGCTGGGGTGTCACACATGGGAAGGAAAGAGTAAAAGAGTTATTCAGGTCACATGACGGATCAGAGTTCCAGGGGATGAGAGGGAAGATCCAGGTCTCTGTCTTGTGTCAATTATTAATTTCTCTCTCCCGCCGCTCTGATGATGACTTGCAGGAGCTGCGAGCGGATAACGCATTCTGAACACGTGGATCGCTGTAGATTACCTTTACTCCTCATGAAATCCTGCCTTGTCCAAGTCAGCAAAGTGTAAAATGAGAAGCTGCTGCAATATGTTCCTGAAATCCTCCTTAGATTCACTCTCAAGGTTAAGTACTGTCCGTGATACTCATATCTACACAGCTACATTGTTAGGACAAGATGTCCCCTTCAAGACAGTCCTGGGCTGAGAATAAGGAGAGATACAAAGTAACATTGTTTATAAACATTGAACAGATGGGAGATAAAGAGATACAAAGTCACATTGTTTATAAACATTGATCAGACGGGAGATAGAGAGATACAAAGTAACATTGTTTATAAACATCGATCACACGGGAGAGAGAGAGATACAAAGTAACATTGTTTATAAACATTGATCAGACAGGAGATAGAGAGATACAAAGTAACATTGTTTATAAACATTGATCAGACAGGAGATAGAGAGATACAAAGTAACATTGTTTATAACACTGTACGGCTACAATCACCTTCAGCACTCAAAGGCAAACGTTTCTGGTTTTGGATAGTGTGGAGAGGGATTAGAACCCCTGTCAGGTTTTTATCGCTGTCTTTGCCCCAGTTAAGAGGTTGTTTCCTGGTGACCATTTTCACCCAGAATGAAAGTAAAAGAAAATCCCAAATCCCAGATTAGGGGGCCGGTGTCTTGTCAAATAGAGTCCTCCATCAGATAGTGTCTGCTGCGTACTGCGCATGCGCAGTACACAGGAACACAGATTCCGAAAATTGCTGAGGATGAACGGCGCCTGCGCCGTGAGTCCAGGTTCTATCCCCACTATCCAAGTGGACATAGAGTAGGAATAAAAAAGAGCCGAGCGCAGCGAGGCCGAGCCCAAAGCGTGGCGAGCGAAGCTCGCCCGCGAGGGGCCCTCTAAAATTCACAACCCTATATCCGCTTGGATGGTGGGGCTACCACCTCCACTCACGGCGCAGGCGCCGTTCAGCTTCGGAGATTTTCCGAAGCTTTGGCTGCTCCGTACTGCGCATGCGCAGTACGGAGTGGACACTATGTGATGCCCGGACTCTATACGCCAGAACACCGGGTCCATATCACTAGAACAGGAATAGAGGGGAAATCTTCCAATGGGGACGCTCATTCTGGTTCCTCTTATTAAGATTAGGGGGCGGGGTCCATGGATTAGGGCGGGTGGCATCCCTGTAATGGAGATTAGGGGGCCGGGTCCATGAATTAGAGGGGTGGTGCTCTGTAGGCAGATTAGGGGGTGGGGTCCATGAATTAGGGGGGCAGAACCCTGTAATGGAGATTAGGGGGCGGGGCCCATGAATTAGAGGGGCGGCACCCTGTATGGAGATTAGGGGGCCGGGTCCATGGATTAAGGGGGCGGCGCCCTGTATGGAGATTAGGGGGTCGGGCCCATGGATTAGGGGGACAGTTGAGTGCGTCTTCAGGAGCCAGGAAGGAGATGGAGCCACCCCGGAGAGCATAGACTGCGGAGGGCGGTTACAGAGAGGCTCCAGGATTTCCGGTTTTGTTTCTGGTGTCCTACGCAGTTCATGACAGCGGCTTCTGCTTCCTGGCTCCTGAAGTCACACTGAGGCTCAACAGTAAACCGCACTGAAGGTGAATTATCCTTATCAACCTTGTGAGTTGCCTCTTGTAATTTCTAATAAAGTATTTTCCTATATGCTGCACTTAGTTGGCGACCTCTGCTGTCTCCTTTATATACAGTAAATGGCAGAGATTAGTTCAGTCTCAATGAGGAGCTTCCATGAATATCTTTGAACCCATAGGTGTGCGCAGCCTATTGTATTAGGGTGTACACCCCAAAGCTCAAGCACATATGCTTGTGTGTGCATGTATATATATATATATACTGAGGGTGTCAGTAGGGCAGTGGACGGTGTCAATAGTTTTTATTTATTTTACTATTTTTTTTTTAGCTGAAAAAAGAAAAACCAGAATTTTTTTATTTGGTGAAATATTAGGGGTCTAAACAAGGGGAATATGCCCCCATGGGGGTAATTAGGGTGTGCCCAGGTACAGCTGGCACACCTTGTGCGCACACCTATGTTTGAACCTATGGACCTTTTTGTATATTCCTTCATCTCATTCTTTCTCTAATCTCATTCTCTTGTTCCCTCTTCTTTCTCTCTCTCACTCTTCACATCCTCCCTCCCTTCTTTTTCTTTCTTCTTTCTCTCTCTCTCCTCTTTCATCTCATTCCCTATTCTCTCTCTTTTCTCATTCTCTCTCTCATCATTCTCTCTTTCACTCTTCCCTCTATTTCTCCCTCTCTCTTTCTCTCTGTTCTCACTCTCATCTCATTCTCTCACTTCTCCTCCTTCTCTCTCTCTCTCCCCTCTTCTCCCTCTCATCTCATTCTTTCATTCCCTCTTCTCTCTCTTCTCATTCTCTCTCGCTCTCTTTCACTCTTCCCCCTCTCTCTCTTCTCTCCCTTCTCTTTCTTTCTTTCTTCTCTCTCGCTTTTCATCCTCTGGTTCTCTCTTTTTTCATACTCTTTTATTCTCTTCTTCCCCCATCTCTCTTCTCTCTTTCTCATCTCATTCCCTTGTCTCTCTCTCATCTCTCTCTCTCCCCCCTCTCCTCTCTCTCTCCCTCTCTTCTCTCTCCCCCTCTCCCTCTCTTTTCTCTCTCTCTTCCCCTCTCTTCTCTCTATTGTCTCTCTCTTCCCTCTCTCTCTGCACTCTCTCTCTCATCTCTCGCTCTCCCCCTCTCTTCTCTCCCCCTCTCTTCTCTCTCTTGTCTCTCTCTCATCTCTATCTCTCTCCCTCTCTTCTCTCTCTCTAGTCTCTCTCTCTCTCCCCCTCTCTTCTCTCTCTCCCGCTCTTCTCTCTCTTGTCTCTCTCTCATCTCTCTCTCTCTTGTCTCTCTCTCTCTCTCTCTGCGCGCTCTCTTTCTCATCTCTCTCTCTTGCCTCTCTCTCCCCTCTCTTCTCCCCTCTCTCTCTTCTCTCTCCCTCTCTTCTCTCCCTCTCTCTCCCCCTCTCTTCTCTCTCTCTCCCCTTCTCTTCTCTCTATTGTCTCTTTCTTCTCTCTCTTCTCTCTCTTCTCTCTCTCCCTCTCTTCTCTCTCTCCCTCTCTTCTCTCTCTCTTGTCTCTCTCTCTCTCTCTCTTCGCTCTCTTCCCTCTCTTCTCTCTCTTCTCTCTCTCTGCGCACTCTCTCGTCTCTCTCTTCTCTCCCTCTCTCTTCTCTATCTCTCTCTCCCTCTCCCTCTCTCTTTCTCTGCCCCTCTTTTCTCCCTCACTCTTCTCTCCCTCCCCCCTCTTCTCTCTCTCTGCACGCGTTCTCTCTCTCGTCTCTCACTCCCTCTCCCTCTCTTTCTCTCTCGTCTGTCTCTCTCTCTCTTCTCTCCCTCTCTCTCATCCCTCTCTCTCTTTCTCTCCCTCTCACTTCTCTCTCTCCCCCTCTCTTCTCTCTCTCTCCTACTCTCTTCTCTCTCTCCCCCTCTCTTCTCTCTCTCCCCCTCTCTTCTCTATATCTCCCACTCTCTTCTCTCTCTCCCCCTCTCTCTATCTCTATCTCTCCCACTCTCTTCTCTCTCTCCCCCTCTCTTCTCTCTCTCTTCTCTCCCTCTCTTCTCTCTCCCTCTCTACCTCTCTTTCTCGCTCTCTCCCTCTCTCTCTCCCTCTCTTTCTCTCTCTCTTCCTCTTTTCTATCTCTCTATCCCCCTCTTCTCTCTCTCCCCCCTCTTTTCTCTCTCACCCCTCTTCTCTCTCTCCCTCTCTTTTCTCTCTCCCGCTCTCTTCTCTCTCTTCCCCCTCTCCCCCCTCTTCTCTCTCTCTCTCGTCTCTCTCTCCCTCTCTCTTTTTCTCCCCCTCTCTTCCCTCCCTCTCCCCCCCTCTTCTCTCTCTCCCTCTCTTCTCTTTCTCTCCTCCTCTCTTTTCTTTGTCCCTCTCTTCTCTATATCTCCCCTCTCTTCGCCCCCTTTCTTTTCTCTCTCATCTCTCTCTCTCTCTTTTCTCTCTCTCTCTATCATCTCTCTCGCTCTCTTTCTCCCCTCTCGCTCTCTCTCTCCCCTCTCTCCCTCTCTCTCTCCCCCTCTCCCTCTCCCTCTCTTCTCTCTTTCTCCCTCTCTTCTCTCTCTCTCCCTCTCTTCTCTCCCTCTCTTCTCTCTCTCCCACCTCACCCCCTCTTCTCTCTCTCTCTCTCCCCTCTCTTTTCTCTCTCTCTCTCCTCTCTTTCTCCTCTTTCGCTCTCTCTCTCTCATCTTTTGCTCTCTCTCTCTCCTCTCTCTCTCCCCCTCTTATCTCTGTCTCTTTCTCTCTGTCTCTTCCTCTCTGTCTCTCTCTCTCTTCTCTCCCTCTTCTCTCTCGTCCCTCTCCCCCTCTTCTCTCTCCCTCTCTTTTCTCTCTCTCTCTTCTCTCTCTCTCTCTCCCTCTCCCTCTTTATTTCTCTCTCTCTCTCCCTCTTTATTTCTCTCTCTCTTCTATCTCTCACTTCTCTTTCTCTCTCCTCTCTCTCTCTTCTATCTCCCTCTCTTCTCCCTCTCTTCTCTCTCCCCTCTCTCTCTCTTCCTCCTCCCCCTCTTCTCTCTCCCTCTCTTTTCTCTCTCTTTTCTCTCTCCCTCTTTCTTTCTCTCGCTATTCTCTCTCGCTCTCTCTCTTCTCTTTATCTCTCCCTCTTCTCTCTCTCTCCCCCCCTCTCCCCCTCTTCTCTTTCTTTTCTCTCTCCCTCTACTCTCTCTCTCCCTCTACTCTCTCTCTCTCCTTTATTTTTCTCTCTCTTCTCTCTCACTCTCTCTCTTCCCCCCCCCCCTCTCCTCTCCTCTCTCTCTCTCCCTCTTTATTCTCTCTCTCTCTTCTCTCCCCCTCTCTCTTCTCTCTCTCCCCCTCTCTCTCTCCCTCTCTCTCTCTTCTCTCTCTCTCTCCCTCTCTCTCTTCTCTCTCTCTCCCTCTCTTTTCTCTCTCTCTTTATTAGAATAAAATCACAGTGTAGTCCTGTGATTTGCACCAATGACACAAGTGTCGCTTTGTAACATTTCACACTGAATGATCACTGTATCTATTTCTTGCATTTCTATTGTGAAGGAGCCGCTCTGATTGGCTCTCGCCCACAAATTGGGACTTCAGCTATCAGGTGTACAGTGGTTTGGGTGGGGGTGGGGAGGGGGGAGTGATGGGGTAAGAGGTTTAAAGCCAAACACCAAATAATAAAACAGTTCTACCCTTGCACTGCAAGGGTTAATCAGTCATTTTGTCTACAAATGGAAGAATAAGGAGAAATACTTTAAAAATTACCTTTTTTTTCACGCTCCAGCGGAGCAATCACCCCCCCCCTGGAGCCCCCTCCCTAAGCTCGCCCCCCTCCATGTGCAATTCAGGGTTAATAGCCCCTGGAAGGGTATATTGTTTTTTTTCTAATTTCTTGAGTTGCGCTTCAGGATGCAATCATGTAAATATGGAACAGCAAGCCCAAAAAACTGTGACAATTTCATTGCAAATTACTTTCAGGAACAATACCTCAGATTGTAAATGCACAAAACTTTCATATGTAGCGACAAACACTCTGCGCTGCAGTCTGGGTGGTAAATTATCATCTAATCATTTCCTTTTCACAAAGTTTTGGAAGAAGAAATTTAGTGGAAGAACAAAACTTCTGAGCATTTTATCATCAGCACCTCCGGCGGCCTCTAGTGGCGGAGGCAGGAATCTGCAGGACAAGCATCACACAGACCAAGGATGATAAATGATCGCTTTCTCACCATACTTTGCCTGATTTCGCTGGCGGATTTTTTTCAGCAATTTCTGAATGGTTGACTTGTAATGCTTTTATACTGATATAAAGTAAAAAAAAAAAAAAAAAAAAAAAAGACGAAATCAAGCAAAGCTTTCACCCCCTTCCTGCCCAGGCTAACTCTCAGCTTTCAGCGCCGTCACACTTTGAATGACAATTGCGCGGTCACGCAACACTGTACACATATGAGATTTGTATCATTTTGTTCCCACAACTAGAGCTTTCTTTTGGTGATCTTTAATCACCACTGGGTTTTTTTTTTATTTCTTGCTGAAAAAAATGCAAAAAAAAGCAGAAAATTAAAAAAAAATAAAAAAATAAGCATTTTTTTTTAGTTTTTCTCTGTTACAAATTTTTGCAAAAATTAAATAAAAAATAAGCGTTCTTCATAAGTTTAGGCTAAAATGTATTCTGCTACATTTCTTCAGTGTATATATCCCAAATCAGTGTATATTATTTAGTCTGTAGAAAAGTTATAGAGTCCATAAACTATGGGATATATATCTGAAAGTCGATCAATCCTGATTTACAAGGCAGGACACAAATACCCCTCTAATTGCCCCCTTTTTTAAAGTAGACAGTCCAAGGTATTTAGTAAAAGCGTACCTCTTACTAAATACCTTGGACTGTCTACTTTACAAAAAGTGGGTAATTAGAGGGGTATTTTTTTGAAATGGTGAGGTTGTAATTTTTAGGGTTAACAGTTAATGTTGAATGAATGAGTGACTTGTATAGCGCTACCTATGTGAACTGAATCGCCTCAGGGCGCTTTTGCCCCATGGGGTCCCGACACGTTTACAACCACATACAACATACACATTATTTGGCCAATTTTTTGACAGGATCTACTTAACCTACCAGCATGTCTTTGGAGTGTGGGAGGAAACCGGAGTACCCGGAGGGCACCCACACAGACACAGGGAGAACATGCAAACTCCAGGCAGGTGATGTTGTGGTTGGGATTTGAACCAGCGACGCTATTGCTGCTAGGTGAGAGTGCTAACCACTACATCACTGTGCTGCCCACTGTTAACCCTAACCCCTGACCCCAACAATAAAGTTTAATGCTAACCCTAACCCTTGACACCCAACCCTAATGTAGCGGCCATAACCCTTGCAGGGCGGCCTTGACTTATTGGGCTTATCAGTTACCTTCTCTTGGCCTGCTCCTCCACATCTAGGGGTTCCCAGGGTTGATACCCAACGACTTGAACGCTGACACAGATAAAGTCCTTTTGAAAGGTTTTATTTTGAAGTGATAACATCCAATAACACAGTCTCTCATGGGAACAGAGGGCACAGGGTGAAGAACTCGGACACCTTGAACTGCAGGTCTAGCAAAGTCTCTAATTCCACCCAGAGAGTAGCCACTCGCAGCTGGGTACTTCAAGGCTGAACAGATCTCTAGCCAGAGATCATAGCAGTCAGCATGTTGACTCAAATACTTGAAACAATCCTATGAATGTGTCAGGTACTCACCAGGGGCCGAAGTGCTGAGAGTGGCTTCCCTTGCAACTGGGTGCACAGTACCCCTGAGGGTGGAACAGCGGGTACAGGGCACGAAGGGGCACGGGTTGCCAGTAGGGTTGCCACCTGTCCAGGATTCACCCGGACAGTTCGGGTATGGAACCATGCGTCCAGGTTTCAGACTGCCTGAAACCCGGACACATTATTCAGACTGGACCATGGCTTCCCAGCAGGGTTACCGGCTGCAGTTATCTAAGCTGAGAGTGTCTGTTACACCCTCTTTCACACTGCCTAAAGCCAGCACCCCCCCCTTCCACACACACAGACAGGAAAGGAGAGAGGGCTTGATCTGTATCTCTTACTCTCTTAATTAGAAGTCCAGCAGCCTCAGATACATCTGGGTGAGAGGTGAGAGGTGCTGACTGCGAAGGGGTGAGTGAGCTCACCATCCATCCCTGTCTGTGACTGAAGTCTCCCCCCTTCTCTCTCCTGCCTCCAAGAGAGTACACTTAGGTAAATCAGGGTTCTCAGAGCACCATTTACATCAGAGTTCCCCTTTACACCAAAGGGCACAGTGTTCCTTCTTACATCAAAATCCTATCCGTACATCAGAGTTCTTAGTGTTCCCCCTTAAATCTGTGTTCCCAGAGCATCACTTATGTTAGAGTCCCCAGAGTTCTCCCTTACATCAGAGTCTGCAGAGTCTCCCCTTACAGCGAAAGGGAACTCTGCAAGTTCAGATGTAAAAGGGGAACTCTGTGGACTCTGATGTAAAGGGGAACTCTTGTTATTAATGTCATAAGATTAGAAATGTTATTTAATAGCAAAATATATCTATAGTTTATACTATAAAAAAAAAAAAAATGCTGTGCGCCGATAAAGTGTTTGGGTTTGACTTGAAGAAAAGGTGGCAACCCTAGGATCCATAGTGGAGAACGATCTGGGGAGATCCATGGTGGAGAAGGATCTGGGGGAATCCATGGTGGAGAAGGATCTGGGCGGATCCATGGTGGAGAAGGATCTGGGGATCCATGGTGGAGAAGCATCTGGGGGGATCCATGGTGGAGAAGGATCTGGGGGGATCCATGGTGGAGAAGGATCTGGGGGATCCATGGTGGAGAGGGATCTGGGGGGATTCATGGTGGAGAGGGATCTGGGGGTATCCATGGTGGAGAAGGATCTGGGGGGATCCATGGTGGAGAAGGATCTGGGGGATCCATGGTGGAGAAGGATCTGGGGGATCCATAGTGGAAAAGGATTGGGGGATCCATGGTGGAGAAGGATCTGGGGGATCCATGGTGGAGAAGGATCTTGGGGGATCCATGGTGGAGAAGGATCTGGGGGGATCCATGGTGGAGAAGGATCTTGGGGGATCCATGGTGGAGGAGGATCTGGGGGGGTCCATGGTGGAGAGGAATCTGGGGGGATCCATGGTGGAGAAGGATCTGGGGGGATCCATGGTGGAGAAGGATCTGGGGGGATCCATGGTGGAGAAGGATCTGGGGGGATCCATAGTGGAGAACGATCTGGGGAGATCCATGGTGGAGAAGGATCTGGGGGAATCCATGGTGGAGAAGGATCTGGGCGGATCCATGGTGGAGAAGGATCTGGGGATCCATGGTGGAGAAGCATCTGGGGGGATCCATGGTGGAGAAGGATCTGGGGGGATCCATGGTGGAGAAGGATCTGGGGGATCCATGGTGGAGAGGGATCTGGGGGGATTCATGGTGGAGAGGGATCTGGGGGTATCCATGGTGGAGAAGGATCTGGGGGGATCCATGGTGGAGAAGGATCTGGGGGATCCATGGTGGAGAAGGATCTGGGGGATCCATAGTGGAAAAGGATTGGGGGATCCATGGTGGAGAAGGATCTGGGGGGATCCATGGTGGAGAAGGATCTTGGGGGATCCATGGTGGAGAAGGATCTGGGGGGATCCATGGTGGAGAAGGATCTTGGGGGATCCATGGTGGAGGAGGATCTGGGGGGGTCCATGGTGGAGAGGAATCTGGGGGGATCCATGGTGGAGAAGGATCTGGGGGGATCCATGGTGGAGAAGGATCTGGGGGGATCCATGGTGGAGAAGGATCTTGGGGGATCCATGGTGGAGAAGGATCTTGGGGGATCCATGGTGGAGGAGGATCTGGGGGGGGGTCCATGGTGGAGAGGAATCTGGGGGGATCCATGGTGGAGAAGAATCTGGGGGGATCCATGGTGGAGAAGGACCTGGGGGATCCATGGTGGAGAAGAATCTGGGGGGATCCATGGTGGAGAAGGATCTGGGGGGATCCATGGTGGAGAAGGATTTGGGGATTTTGGTAGATCATAAGCAATGATGAGCTGCGGTTTCCAAAGCGAGCAAAGTCCTTTCCTGTATAGGAGAGGTATGGACTCCAGAGATAGAGATATCATCTGTACAAATCATTAGTAAGACCTCATCTGGAATATGAAGTTCAGTTTTGGGCTCCAGTTCTCAAAAAGGATATCGGGGAACTGGAGAAAGTGCAGAGAAGGGCAACCAAACTGATAAGAGGCATGGAGGAGCTCAGCTATGAGGAAAGATTAGAGGAACTGAATGTATTCCCTCTTAATAAGAGGAGATTAAGGGGGGATATGATCACCATGTACAAATATATAAGGGGTCCATATAGGGAACTTGGTGTTGAGTTATTCACTTTATGGTCATCACAGAGGACAAGGGGGGGGCACTCTTTACATCTAGAGGAAAAGAGATTTCATCTCCAAATACGGAAAGGTTTCTTTGCAGTAAGAGCTGTGAACATGTGGAATAGACTCCCTGCAGAGGTGGATCTGGCCGGCTCAGTAGATTGCTATAAGAAAGGTCTGGATTATTTCCTAAATGTACAGAATATAACGGGGTCCTGACATTTATAGGTAAAGTCAATACAGGGAAAATCTGATTGCCTCTCGGGGGGATCAGGAAGGAATTTTTCCCCCTGCTGTAGCAAATTGGAGAATTCTTTCCTGAGTTTTTTCTCCTTCCTCTGGATCAACTGTGGGTGAAGGATTGTGCATATGGGATTGTATTTTGTATTATTATTAGTATTTTTTTTTTGAACTGGATGGACTTGTGTCTATTTTCAACCTGACTAACTATGTAATTATATAACTATATAACACACAGAAAACTCTCTATTTAGATGAATAAAAATAAAATAAAAAAAGAGGTGCTCATTGATTGGCTGCCCCTCCCCCACGTGTTGGTTATTATAGACTTCACTCCATGGCGGGTGATGCTGTCAGATCGGACGCAGTGAATATGTACCAGTCATTCATTGTATGAACTTCCCCCGGGCCGCGGCTCCCCGGAGCGCTGAATCCTCCCTTCGCCAGCAGGTGCGCAATAAAGATTTTCTCCGCAGAGTGCGAGGAGCCGCCATGTATGTAATTAACACGGGAACAGAATCATCTTTCCCAGATACCGGATGAGGGGAAAATACGACGGGTTCCCAATGCGTGACGAGGGTTAAAAGTCAACAACGCAAAAACAAGCGGCGAGAGCGGGGGATGTCACGGCGCAGAAAGCGACAATATTTTCTCCTGCAAAATACAGAAATACAAAAAAAAAATGAATAAAAAATCACAAATATAAAGTGACCCGAAAGATGTTCTGTATAAGAGTTTTCATGGCGAGTTATTTTGATGTTGAAGAATCTTCTATGAAGAAGAATAAAAGTGGGATGTTAATGTATTCCTAATAATATTGACCCGGAATAATGTGATGCTGAACAATCTTGTGTGACTCATTTCCTGGTTTATAGAAGATATAACGGGTCACACGGGGGGGTTTACAAGGACGTTTTATCCTTTATTACAAGATTTTTTTATAGAATGCCAGCAATGCCGGGATGAGGTCCTCTCCGATGCCCAAGGTGAGGCGCCCTCCTCACAGCTCTTTAATTCAGGGCTACAAAAAAAAAAAAAAAACGAACACAAATTAGAAGAATTGATCTATAAATGGTAACAAAGGCTAAGAGGAGGAGACAGTGGCGGCTAGTGCGCCATTTTTTTTTTTTTTTGGGGGGGGGGGTTGGGTGATCTGTTTGTCGCCCCTCAAAAAAAAAAATAATGGAGCACTAGCCGCCACCAGGGCCCGGAGCTACCACTAGGCAAACTAGGCAGCCGCCTAGGGCGTACCGCTGCCTAGGGCACCCGGCCACTGGCGTTCCTACTCTCTTCTCACTGCAGCAAGTAACTAAGTCTCAGCATCAGCAGGCAGCTGCCGCTCCATTCGCACATAGTGTCAGAGGCGCAGCAGCAGCGGAGGACTGCGTCTGTGTCCCGACTGCGAATGAATGGAAGCAAGCAAACATTCATTGATGGGCACTGGTGAGGCTGCATTGATGGGCACTGGGGAGGCTGCATTTGATGGGCGCTGGTGAGGCTGCATTGATGGGCACTGGGGAGGCTGAATTTGATGGGCGCTGGTGAGGCTGCATTGATGGGCACTGGGGAGGCTGAATTTGATGGGCGCTGGTGAGGCTGCATTGATGGGCACTGGGGAGGCTGCATTTGATGGGCACTGGTAAAGCTGCATTGATGGGCACTGGGGAGGCTGCATTTGATGGGCACTGGGGAGGCTGCATTTGATGGGCGCTGGTGAGGCTGCATTGATGGGCACTGGTAGGCTGCATTGATGGGCACTGGTAGGCTGCTTTGATGGGCAGCTGGTGAGACTGCATTGATGGGCACTGGTAGGCTGCATTGATGGACGCTGGTAGGCTGCTTTGATGGGCAGCTGGTGAGGCTGCATTGATGGGTGCTGGTGAGGCTGCATTGATGGGCACTGGTAGGCTGCATTGATGGGCACTGGTGAGGCTGAATTGATGGGCACTGGTAGGCTGCATTGATAGGTGCTGGTGAGGCTGCATTTGATGGGCCCAATTTGGACATTTTCACTTAGGGGTGTACTGACTTTTGTTGCCAGCGGTTTAGACATTAATGGCTGTGTGTTGAGTTATTTTGAGGGGACAGGAAATTTACACTGTTATACAAGCTGTACACTCACTACTTTACATTGTAGACAAGGTGTCATTTCTTCAGTGTTGTCACATGAAAAGAGAGAAGAAAAGATTTACACAAATGTCACCGAGGGGTGTACTAACTTTTGTGAGATAATGTACACTTATTACCAAAAGTATTGGGACACCTGCCTTTACACACACATCAGCTTTAATGACATCCCAGTCTTAGTCCGGAGGGTTCAATATTGAGTTGGCTCCGCCCTTTGCAGCTATAACAGCTCCAACTCTTCTGGGAAGGCCGAATGTTTGACCGTTCTTCCAAAAGAGCATTTGTGAGGTCAGGCACTGATGTTGGATGAGAAGGCCTGGCTTGCAGTCTCCGCTCTAATTCATCACAAAGGCATTCTGTGGGGTTGAGGTCAGGACTCTGTGCAGGCCAGTCAAGTTCCTCCACCCCAAACGTGCTCATCCATGTCTTTACGGACATAAAAAATCATTTTCATTCATCATTATTCATTCACAGGTAGAATTACAGAAAGGAAGGAAACTTGTGTCCATGTGTGTCATAAAAAAATATTTTATCACCATAATCAGAGACGACATGAAAACCTCCTTCTCTGCTACCCATGCAAAATACATTTCCGTACATTACTGAACGCTGCCTTTAACCTTTTCCTTTATACCCTCCCCCACACCCTTTGCCCCTCACCCCAAATGTCAGATTTCAGTCCACAGGAATGAATTGGTTAATGGGCCCCCATTTCTCCACCCTGAAGCGGTTGGGGTGGGGGTGGGGGTGGGGTGATTGGAATAAACAATGGATTATCAGGTCAGTACACGTCCTCTCTGCCAGGCCTGACATTGCCGGAGTATTAATACACAGTGAGGTGGGGGGAGGGGGGAGTATCTTCCCTTGGGCCTCCTAAAACCTAAAAGCGTCTGTGATTGATCCGGAGCGATGATGTCACACAACCTGCGGGCCGCGCACATTAACATAGCGGCTGATTATGCCGCGCAATTAACAGCTTTCTGGCCAAATGGGAGACTATAAAACTTTGTAAGCAGATTCGTTGCCAACCCCCGAAGCCGGCCGCGCATTTCTATTTTTACAGTTTACCGTTTCCTGGTCTTTGGATCTTGAGATCTGTTTCCGCAAATTCTGCCGCGCGCACACGCATCATTTAGGCCGCTTTCACGACGGAGCGTTTCATGAGCGTGTAGCCATGCCCCCCCCCCCCCAACCTCTGAAGAGCTGAAGGCGAACCTCAGGGTCATCCGTTGTCACAGTGTGGGTGACTGGGCATGGCGGGTGCAGAGCAGTGTAGAATTAAGTTGGGCGCCAGACACTTTGATGATGCGGAACAAAAGAGATTTGTTTTCTCTTAAAGAGCTGAGGAGAGAGGGTTTTAGGGCCAGGACACCCTTTGAGCTGGTCAGGGCAGGACTTAGGGTGGTGGGGGGCCTCTGGGCTTGAGTCACTTTCGGGCCCTAACTTCTATACATTACCGTATTTATCAGCGTGCAACACGCGCCGGTGTATAACATGCACCGCAACTTTAGGAGGGAATTTTAAGGAAAATTTTTTTTTTAGGAGGGAAGTTTAAGGGAAAAAAACCTTACATTTAAATGCCCATCAATGCAGCCTTATCAGTGTCCATCTGCAGCCTTATCAGTGTCCATCTGCAGCCTTATCAGTGTCCATCTGCAGCCTTGTCAATGTCCATCTGCAGCCTTATCAGTGTCCATCTGCAGCCTTGTCAGTGTGTATCTTGGCGGCTCGCGGGGGCCCTCGCCGGCTCTCGGGTCCTCTCGACGGCTCTCGGGTCCTCTCAGCGGCTCTCGGGTCCTCTCGCAGTCCCTAGAGGAGCCGAGTGTACTCAGCTCGGCTCACAGTCACGCCCAGTCCCTGTGTTAAGTCCATCATAGGGCGGGACTGTGAGCGGAGCGGAGCCGAGTGCACTTGGCTATGTATCTCTGCGGGGCCCCCTAATGGGTTGGGGCCCATGGGCTTGAGCCCAGTCAAGCCCAATGGTAAGTCCTGCCCTGGAGCTGGTGCAAAAGTACTTAGCAGATCCCAAGACTTACAAAAATAGAAAAGTATGTTGATTGTACAGCTCCGGGGCGCCTTAAAGCTGAACTGCGCCTGAACGAGCGGTTTCCTTTAGCAACTCAACTTGTTGGTTGACTTCAACGCAGATCTGTACCACATACCTAACTTGGTGTCCCCGTTGTGTAGGACCTGGCCTCCACCTCACAGCTGTAGCTTCCGAAGGTCACCCACGCCGACCTGCTGGGTTCCTTACTCGGCTCTTCAGCCCAACTCTCTCGCAAGCGTCACCTGGTTTGCCCTCCACCGAGACTTCCCAACTTCTTCACCGTCCCCGGTTAGTGAATAAGGCTGCTCTGGTTCTCTCTCAGACTCGGGTAACGGGAGTGTTGTCCCAGGATGGCGACAGCTTCCCCTTTACCTCCGACCTTGGTTCAAGCTTTGCCTCTGGGCCACAGAAATGGTTGTCCTCCGTTACCAACTCTGTCCCTTCACCTCCGACAAAGAGGGGTTCTCCAGCTGGTTGAACCCGCACAACTTGGTTAGGCTTCCGACATGAAGCCCCAACCCTACACTGCTCCTTCTTATCTTGGGTAGGCCTCAGACTGCCTAGCAACCAGGGAACTCCCGGATAGGCCTCAGGCTTCTGGCCCAAGAGATTTTAACACATGTCCACCCAGACAGCCGTCCGGGTGGCACCGAACCCTGATCACCCCGACTCCTCCTAAATAAAATAGGCTCTCCCAGCAGGATATGGGGCCCAAAGAAAACCACTGACAATTGGCCAGAGCAGCCTTTCTCAATCTTTTCAACACAGAGGAACCCTTGAAATAGTTCTCTGGTCTCGGGGAACCCCCTGCTAAAAATTTGAAATCTTCAACTCATGATACATTAGTGTGATGGTCAGTGGGAAGAATGGTCCTTACACTTGTGGTCATTGGGAAGAATTACCTCCTTACAGAGAACTAAAAAGATCAATGGCGTCAGTGGGAACTTATCTGAGAGGCAGAAATTGCCCATTGCTGAAGGAACCCCTACAACCTCTGGAGGAACCCTGGTTGAAAATCACTGCCCTAGAGCAACCTATCCACTCATACTCCAAGTTCATATGCATCTTATCATTCCAATGCCATAGGTGGCAGTGCCACCCAGTGGTAGAGGGGAGAGGTGCACCAAACTTAGAGTTAGGTAAAGAATCAGAAGATCCCCTAACAATTGGCCAGGTTAGTTACCACCTAGCAAACCATCAGGGCTGGGCTCAGCCCTTCCTTCTCTGAGCTGGCCACTAATTGCCAGCTCCTAGACATGCGCGGATGGAAAAATTTGTACGAATTTACGTAAATTTCGCACATTCGGAAAGATCCGAAATACGAATTTCTATGCTTTTGGATTCTGTGCAAAATAAGAAATTTCATTTACGAATTTCGGATCCAAATTCTTAACGAACGTTCGTAATTGTTACGAAAAGATAACGAACCTAAAAGTTAAAAACCCCAGGAAGTCAGCACAGTGCAGGGATGGTGGGAGCCCCTCATTATGATGAATTCATCATAACGAACATTCGTAATTGTTACAAAAAGTTAACGAAATTTCAGACACGAATTGAGAAATATGAATTAATTCTAATACAAAACAGAACAGAACGAAACGAAACAAATTTATTGACGGCGCACATGTCTACCAGCTCCCATCTCTCTCCACAGTTACTCAGCTGTTGATGATATCCTGCTCATCAGTCCAGCCTACTTAAGCCGTCCAGTCCAGAGGATCTCTGCCTTGACCTTGGTCAACATCACAGAAACTATCTCCTGCGATCCTGTTCAAGACTTGCTTTGCTGACATCCCTTCTGGCTCCAGATCCTGCTTGCTGTTCCACTACATTGATCCCTGACTTTCTGGCTTGGCTGACTATCCCTTATGGTTACTGAACTTTGGCTATGTTTTGACTACGCTTGTTCTTTTTACTTTTATTATTAAACAATTGTGATTTAAAGTGGGGTTGCACAAAAAAGAAAAATCATTAATATTCCTAAAAAAAAATAAAAAATAAAAACATTTGGAAACATTTTTTTTAACTCACCTCTAAATGGCTAGGGGGTCCCTCATAGTCTGCCTCCTTCAGTGCCTGGGCTGGTGACATCACTTCCCCTCAGTGCAGGAAGGGCTCAGCTCTGCCTCCTCCCTGTCAATCATCTGGGACATGTGACAGGCCACTCACGGCGCACGGTGCCACTCGCGCATGCGCAGTGGGCGTCCACACTTACAATGCCGGCGCCGATGAATGAACAAAATGCAAATTTTTCTGCACAGACATTATTAGATTGTATTTTATTGTATTGTAACTGTACTGTCTCGCTTTTATGTTGTAAAGCGCTGCGTAAACCGCTGGCTCTGTATAAATCCTCTATTAATAATAATAATATAATAATAATAATGTCGAGCTTGTGGTGCAAATTCATTGTTAATGGCACCCCAAATTCAGCAAGCAGGCACACGTTTTTGCATACATCAAAACACACAGACACACGTTTTTTGCATGTAGGGCAGACCACTGAAATTAATAGGCTGCCCTATGCGCGTAGTGCGAAAAATTAAGCCTCGGGGATCATTAAAGTGGCTATAGACCTCAGACATGAAATATGAACAAAGCATATGCCTCTATAGTGTCTACTTGTCTCAGTCCAGAGCACTAAGTGTCATTTCTGTCTGCCGCCTCCTTCCTCTTCTATCATCATGAGTCACTTCTGACAAGTTTTCCTGACACCAAGAGAAAAAAGGTGACAGGGGAGGGAGCTTCAGCACACAGCCTGTGATTGTCTGCCTCAGCTCTGTTCCTGTGTGCTGTATGAAGGGTAGGGGGCTCTTTCCTCCAATCAGCTCTCAGAGCTCTTCTCACTGAGCTCTGCAGTGTGTGATTTCAGCTCTCCGTCGCTTTTTTTCTGAAGTCTCAGACAAACTGTATAAATTCAGCACTTTGAACAGATGCAGAGAAGAGAAGACAGGCGCAGCTTATGTAGGAGGATTTCCCTCATCTCTGTGTAATGTGTGTATCACCTGAGGCCAGTCACCTCTTGTGGGATAAGGAAGGTTTACAACCACAGGTATGCATTTATATCAGTCCAGAGCAACAAAGGAAGTGCTACAACCCCCACATCCCATAAGGATAGACAGGATGAGATCAAGACATGTGTGCCCAGACTCACATTGTACTGAACATCCAAGAGTAAAATTCTGACACCGGCGTTAAAAATAGATATCTTTATTTACTCCATCAAACCATTAAAAGGAATCAATTCCTAAAAACTGACACGTTTCAGCCTGCTACATAGGCCTTAGTCATAATTAGGGATGAGCCGAACACCCCCCGGTTCGGTTCGCACCAGAACTTTCGAACGGACCCCAAATTCGTACGAACGTTGGAACCCCATTGAAGTCTATGGGACTCGAACGTTCGAAATTAAAAGTGTTAATTTTAACGGCTAATATGCAAGATACTGTCCTAAAAAGGGTTTGGGGACCTGGCTCCTGCCCCAGGGGACATGGGTCAATGCAAAAAAAACTTTTAAAAATGGCCGTTTTGGCGGGAGCACTGATTTTAATGATGATTAAAGTGAAAAAAAAAAAGTGAAATATTCCTTTAAATATGGTGCCTGGGGGGTGTCTGTAGTATGCCTGTGAAGTGCCACGTGTTTCCCGTGTTTAGAACAGTCCCTGCACAAAATGACATTAAACGGAAATAACACCATTTAAAACTGCTTGCGGTTTTAATGTTATATCTGGTTCCTGCAATATGGTTGAAAATCATTGAGAAAAATGGCATGGGTAGCCCTCCCTGCCCATTACCAGCCCCGTTGGGTCTTGTACGCATATTAAGGGGAACCCCGTACCCATATTAAAAAAAGGAAATATACGTGTGGCCCCCAGGCCCTATATACTCAGAACAGCAGTATACAGGCGGTGCAAACAAGACAGGGACTGTGTAGGTTTGTTGTGTTAAGTTGAATCAGTTTGTAATTTTCAACTGGTACATTTTTAAAGTGTAGCTCCAGTCAAAAAAAATATTTTTAAGCTTTTTGGAAAACATAGGGAAGGGTTATCACCCCTGTATAATTTGTTTTGCCGTCCGTCTTTTTCAGAGCACGCAGACAGCACGCACAATCTCCTACCGCTGACTGCAAGCTCTATTATAAAAGATATATCGCTAGCTATATAGGTGAGGTGAATATAGCGGTGTATACTGCGGTCAGGGCACGCAGACAACAACCACTACAGAAGAGCAAGAACGAAAAATCGGCCGATAACGATCGGTGTGTACTGTGTTAAAGGTACACAGAACACCCACTAACTGCTACAGATGCCAACACACTACACAAGGCCGCCGCGCTGGCGGCCTTATATAATGTGGGGCGTGTACTACACAGCCTGAGCTATGAATGGCCACAGGCATCCTGCCTGTGGCCAATCATGGCTCTCCTTGCTGCCGGCGCTGTGATTGGCCAAGCATGCGGGGTCACAGTGCATGCTTGGCCAATCATGAGCCAGCAATGCACTGCGCCATCGCAGTGCATTGTGGGCCGTGAGCGCCACACGAATTTGGCGCGAATGGCCCATAACGTTCGGAATTCGCCGAACGGGCGAACAGCCGATGTTCGAGTCGAACACGAAGCTCATCCCTAGTCATAATATATTATTATCAGTGGTGTCACTATGGGGGTGTGGGGAGTGTGTCAGAGGGGTGACACCACAACATACAGTAGTTGCCAACTTTCCCGATTTTACTGGGACACTGCCTGGCAGAGTGATGAGTGAGAAGTAGGCAGGTGGGCAGTCTTCAGGAGGGTGGAGCGGTGCGTGGATGCATCATGCAGGTGTACTGGGAGCAGTTGGGGCCTGCTATCATGCAGGCTCCATTGAGGAATGGCGGCATACGCCCAGCTGTGCGGGGGGCCAGATGAGGGGGTGCCAGTGGAAGTTTCATGGAGGAGAAGGAAGAGTTGGAGGTCAGGGTGAAGGAGCTCCCCTGTGATGCTGCCCCCCCTCCTGTCACGCTGCCCCCCTCTTGTCTAGCTGTCCCTCTCCTGTGATGCTGCACCCCCTCCTGTGATGCTGCCCCCCTCTTGCCCTGCTGCCCCATTTTGTCCTGCCGCCCCCCTCCTGTGATGTTGCACCCCTCTTGCCCTATTGCCCCCTCTTGTCATGCTGCCCCCACTCCTGTGACGCTGCCCCCCTCTTGTCTCACTACTCCTCTCCTGTGAAGCTGCCCCTCTCCTGTGACACTACCCCTTTCCCGTGACGCTGCCCACCCTCCTGTGACACTGCCCCCCTCTTTCCCTGCAGCTCCCTCTTGTCCTGCTGCCCTGCCTCCCCTGACTCTCCCACACTCTTGTCCTGCTGTCCCCCTTCTTTGACTCTGCCCCCCTCCTGTCCTGCTGCCCCCCTCCTGTGATGCTGCCTCCCTTTTATCATACTGCCTCCCTCTTGTCACACTTCAACCCACCTGTCCCATTGCCTCCATGTGTCCCACTGCCTCACTCTTGTCCCACTGCCCCCCTCTTGTCCCACTGCCCCTCTACTGTCACACTGCCCCCCACACAGCCCCTTTCCTGTCACAATCTCAGGACAAGTTTCAGCACTTCAGTTGATATACAGTCCTTTATATATACCACTGACAGCTGAAGTGGATGTGTAAGCCTAGGATATAGTCTAAGTGGGGAGAGCCGATGCAGTATAACATGGTGTCACCCTGGGGGGTGGGGGGGGGAGGGGGGACAGAGGGGGTTGGCAGCTTTTTAAAATAAAAATGCTGAATATTTCTTGAAAATTATACTTTTGCTGTATATTGCAACATGTTGGGAATTTATTCATGCAAATTTGTAAAGCGCATGCGCCATCGCAGTCCTTGGGGTGAGTTACGCGTCAGACGGCGTCAGATCCCAGCACTATGGTTATCAGGAGACAGCGGCCTACAGTCAGCGGAGGCTGATGTCAGTTTTTATTCAGATAAGCCGATAATGTCCATATCACTGCTCACCCTAAGGTGGCGCTATACCCAGACTGTCCTCGCCTCGTACACACCAACGTTCTTCGACTTATGTATCATCTCTTTGTTGCCCTTTACTGCGGTCGTCTTGTTCTTATTTATTATCCGCCGCCGCGCCGCATGCGATTATTATTATGGGAGAAAATGCAGCATCCTTCCATGTTCTATGTAGATAACCTTCATCCGGTTATCTCTTATCAGCCTGTTCTCTGACTGCTCTCCAGAGCAAAACAAACCTTTTCCTGAGGAGCTTCAAATAGAAACGTCACTTGCTGCGAGTAAACAAGATTTAAAGGTTTGGACGCTGCGCGCGTGCATGGGGCGACGCCGGGGATTCTGGGCGATGACCTTATTTGACTCTGGAAGGGGCCCACAGATGTGAAAGATGGGGTGTCGCGAGCAGCGTGCCATTGTGAACAGAACATGGATGATGGCAGCGCGGCTTAACAAATCAATCTTTTCTGAATTCAAATGAATGTGCTGCGGTTTTATATACTGTATAATATGGTTAAGACCAGGCATGTACTGGCCATTGGGAGTTTCCCGGTGGGCCGATGGGTCAGTGGGCCAGTTTCAGCGGCCGTTTAATTTGCCTTTTGCATCGTTTCTCAACTAGGGTTTCCCAGTCGTTCTTCAGTGAATTTCCCCAGAGGTCCGTGGTGATGTACCCCAATGTGCTTTGATGTGCCCCAATGTACACTGATGTGTCCTGATGTGCTATGTGCCCCGATGTCCTGTGCCCTGATCTACTGTGACCTGTGCCCTGATGTGCTGGTCTCTGTACCCTGATGTGCTGTACCCTGATGTGGCCTGATGTGCTGGGCTCTGTGCCCTGATGTGCCGTGCGCTGATGTGCTGTGCCATGGGCCAGTCTGGATGAAGTCCAGGGCCACATTTTTGTCCCAGTCCAGCCCTGGTTAAGACTAAAAAACGAAATGTTATTTGTAGTTTCACTACCAGCCACCGTGAGGGGCTCTTGTCTGCTTTTCACCTGTTCTCCAGGCACTTGTAATTTCTTCGACTTAAAAAAATAAAATAAAAAGTCCACTGTTCACAGGGTTCAATAGCTCAACATTAAAATTTACACAAAAGGATCAGCAGTGACTCCTCCAGCTCTCTCCTCCTCAAAACTCCTCCCCCTTAAGGTGATTCATCTCAACCTCAATAGCAGTGACTCCTCCTTCTTTCTCCCCCTCCAGAGCAGTGACTTACCAGCCCCTCCCCTTAAACAGCAGTGACTCCCCCTCAAGGGCAGTAACGACTCATCATCCCCCTGCAAACCTCAATAGCAGTGACTCCACCCCCTCAAGACCAGCGGCTCCTTCCCCTTTCTCCCCCTCCAGAGCAGTGACTTGTCACTCTTCCCCCTCGTCAGCAATGACTCCACCCCCTCAATTGCAGTGACCCCTCTCCCTTAAGACAAGCAAAACTCTCCTGTCCCTCCCTCTAGAGCAGTGACTTTTCAACCCCTCCCCCTCATCAGCAGTGACTCCCCCTTCAAGAGCAAATACTCCTCCCCCTTCAAGAGCAAAGACTCCTCCCCCCTCAATACCAGTGACTCCTTTCCCTTTCTCCCCTTCCAGAGCAGTGACTTGTCATCCCTCCCCCTTATTAGCAGTGACTTCTCCCCCTCAATAGCAGTGTCTCCTCCCCCTCAAGACCAGCAACTCCTTCTCCTTTCTCTCTGGAGCAATGACTTTTCAACCCCTCCCCCTCATCATCAGTGACCCCTCCCCTCAATAGCAGTGTCTCCTCCCCCTCAAGAGCAGCATCTCCTACCCCCTTTCTCCCACTCTGGAGCAGTGACTTCCCCTTAACCAGCAGTGACTCTCCCCATCAAGAGCAGTAACTCCTCCCCCTAAAGAGTAGTGACTCCTCCCCCTCCAAACCTCAATAGCAGTGACTCCAACCCCTCAAGACCAGTGACTCCTTCCCCTTTCTCCCCCCCCCAGAGCAGTGACTTGTCACTCTTCCCCCTCATCAGCAGTGACTCCTCACTTTAAATTGCAGTGACTCCTCCCCCTCAAGTGCAGTGACTCCTCCCCCTTAATAGTAGTGACCCCTCCTCAATAGCAGTGTCTCCTCCCCCTCAAGACCAGTGACTCCTTCCCCTTTCTCCCCCTCTAGAGCAGTTACTTTTCACTCTTCCCCCTCATCAGCAGTAACTGCTCCCCCTCAAGTGCAGTGACTCCTCCCCCTTAATAGTAGCGACTCCTCCTCAATAGCAATGTCTCCTCCCCCTCAAGAGCAGCATCTCCTACCCTCTTTCTACCACTCTGGAGCAGTTACTTTTTAACCCCTCCCCCTCATTAGTAGTGACTCCTCCTCCTCAATAGCAGTGTCTCCTCCCCCTCAAGAGCAGCATTTCCTATCCCCTTTCTCCGACTCTGGAGCAGTGACTTACCACGCCCTCCCCTTAACCAGCAGAGACTCCCCCCATCAATGGCAGTAACTCCTCCCCCTAAATAGTAGTGACTCCTCCCCCCAATAGCAGTGTCTCCTCCCCCTCAGGACCAGTGACTCCTTCCCCTTTCTCCCTCTCTAGAGCAGTTACTTTTCACTCTTCCCCCTCATCAACAGTGACCCCTCCCCCTCATCAGCAGTGACCCCTCCCCCTCAAGTGGTGACTCCTCCCCCTTAATAGTAGTGGCTCCTCAATAGCAATGTCTCCTCCCCCTCAAGAACAGCATCTCCTACCCTCTTTCTACCACTCTGGGGCAGTTACTTTTTAACCCCTCCCCCTCATTAGCAGTGACTCCTCCTCCACAATATCAGTGTCTCCTCCCCCTCAAGGGCAGCAACTCCTACTCCTTTCTCCCACTCTGGAGCAGTGACTTACCACCCCTACCCCCTGAAAAGCAACAGCTCCTCCCATCAAGAGCAGTGGCCCCTCCCCCTAAAGAGCAGTGACTCCTCCTCTTCTGTCCCGCTTCCCCTTCAGACAGCTCAATAAAGAGGTCCAATCAAAGACAAGGAAGTCAACTTTTCATGAACGTTCGCTTTTGTGAAAACCAGTAATAAAAATAGAAATTGAAGTACCGCACCACTGGTAAAAGGGTCCAGAGAAGACTTTATTCCAAAAAAATGTCTGGGGGACAAGCCAAAGAGTATAACGCATTTGGGGGGGTCCAAGACAGGCCGGTGAAAAAGCATGTGACAAGACCTGTGCTTGTAATCACATTAGAAGAAATACACTATATTATCAAAAGTATTGGGACGCCTGCCTTTCCACACACACACGAACTTTAATGGCATCCCAGTGTAAAGTCCCGTACACGCGATCCGAAAATTCATCCCAAAGGTGTTCTATCAGGTTGAGGTCAGGACTCTGTGCAGGCCAGTCAAGTTCCTCCACCCCTAACTCGCTCATCTTTGTCTTTATGGACCTTGCTTTGTGCACTGGTTCAAATCATTTGCTGGAGGGGGGATTATGATGTGGGGGGGAGGGGGGATTATGGTGGGGGGTTCTTTTTCAGGGGTTGGGCTTGGCCCCTTAGTTCCAGTAAATTGAACTGTTAAGGCGTCAACATACCAAGACATTTTGGACAATTTCATGCTCCCAACTTTGTGGGAACAGTTTGGGGGACGGCCCCTTCCTGTTCCAACATGACTGCCCACCAGTGCACAAAGCAAGGTCCATAAAGACACGGATGAGCGAGTTTGGGGTGGAGGAACTTGACTGGCCTGCACAGAATCCTGGCCTCAACCTTCTAGAACACCTATGGGATGATTTAGCTGCTTCATTTTTTCCTGCCACACCCATACACCCCACATTTATTTGGGATCCTGAGAGGCGGGGCCTCTGATATGCTCCACTAAGAGCAAGCAAGTTACAGACTCCGCCTCCCTGTGTCCCTAATGTTTGCAGGGGAGCAAGATGGAGAACGGGTTGATCTGCGGTCGCTAATAGAGCCCCACATGGCAGCTGGTTGTAAATACACACTTATCTTTAAACGGCACTCAAGTGCCGGGACCCCGCAGACACCTGATCAGCGACAAAAGTGAATCAAATGCTTTTTAGAAAAATGTTTCTATAGAGCAGAAAGGTGACATAATGACACAAAGCGACAAAAGTTCTGAAAATAACCGCACTTGTTACGATTGATGATGTTGGAGCGGCCTGCGCTGACACGGCGGGAAGGAGCCGCACTGTACGCGGGGCTGAGAGTGCGTTAAGTGCAATTTATTGCCAGGGAAAAATGATTTATTGATTTTCCTGGTATAAAATATTCCATCCTGCAGAGGAGAGCGCGGTATGGTAATCGCATCGCCTTTCAAGCCGGAGTGGATGCATTTGTGTTGGATTTAATTAAAGAGAAAGGGTCAGAGGAAATATGAACGTCGCCATTCATCTGCTGTGACTTCTTCTTAGTTTAAAAAAAAAGTGTTTAAAGAGTATCAATAGTATAGATAAGAGGACCCTCATGGAACGTTCTAAACAGGAGGACCCTCATTATATGTTGTAGACAAGAGGACCTTCCTTATATGTTGTAGATAGGAGGACCTTCATTATATGTTGTAGATAGGAGGACATTCCTTATATGTTGTAGATAGGAGGACCTTCATTATATGTTATAGATAGGAGGACATTCCTTATATGTTGTAGATAGGAGGACCTTCCTTATATGTTGTAGATAGGAGGACCCTCATTATATGTTGTAGACAAGAGGTCCTTCATTATATGTTGTAGACAAGAGGACCTTCATTATATGTTGTAGACAAGAGGACCTTCATTATATGTTGTAGACAAGAGGACCTTCATAATATGTTGTAGATAGGAGGACCTTCATTATATGTTGTAGACAAGAGGACCTTCATTATATGTTGTAGACAAGAGGACCTTCATTATATGTTGTAGACAAGAGGACCTTCATAATATGTTGTAGATAGGAGGACCTTCATTATATGTTGTAGACAAGAGGACCTTCATTATATGTTGTAGACAAGAGGACCTTCATAATATGTTGTAGATAGGAGGACCTTCCTTTATATTGTAGACAAGAGGACCTTCATAATATGTTGTAGATAGGAGGACCTTCATAATATGTTGTAGATAGGAGGACCTTCATAATATGTTGTAGATAGGAGGACCTTCATAATATGTTGTAGATAGGAGGACCTTCATTATATGTTGTAGATAGGAGGACCTTCATTATATGTTGTAGACAAGATTACCTTCATTATATGTTGTAGCTAGGAGGACCTTCATTATATGTTGTAGACAAGAGGACCTTCATTATATGTTGTAGACAAGAGGACCTTCATAATATGTTGTAGATAGGAGGACCTTCCTTTATATTGTAGACAAGAGGACCTTCATAATATGTTGTAGATAGGAGGACCTTCATAATATGTTGTAGATAGGAGGACCTTCATTATATGTTGTAGACAAGAGGACCTTCATTATATGTTGTAGACAAGAGGACCTTCATTATATGTTGTAGACAAGATTACCTTCATTATATGTTGTAGCTAGGAGGACCTTCATTATATGTTGTAGACAAGAGGACCTTCATAATATGTTGTAGACAAGAGGACCTTCATAGTATGGTGTAGACAAGAGGACCTTCATTATATGTTGTAGACAAGAGGACCTTCATAATATGTTGTAGATAGGAGGACCTTCATAATATGTTGTAGATAGGAGGACCTTCCTTTATATTGTAGACAAGAGGACCTTCATAATATGTTGTAGCTAGGAGGACCTTCATTATATGTTGTAGACAAGAGGACCTTCATTATATGTTGTAGACAAGAGGACCTTCATTATATGTTGTAGACAAGAGGACCTTCATTATATGTTGTAGACAAGAGGACCTTCATAATATGTTGTAGATAGGAGGACCTTCATTATATGTTGTAGACAAGATTACCTTCATTATATGTTGTAGCTAGGAGGACCTTCATTATATGTTGTAGACAAGAGGACCTTCATTATATGTTGTAGACAAGAGGACCTTCATAATATGTTGTAGACAAGAGGACCTTCATAATATGTTGTAGACAAGAGGACCTTCATTATATGTTGTAGACAAGAGGACCTTCATAATATGTTGTAGATAGGAGGACCTTCATTATATGTTGTAGACAAGAGGACCTTCATTATATGTTGTAGATAGGAGGACCTTCATTATATGTTGTAGACAAGAGGACCTTCATTATATGTTGTAGACAAGAGGACCTTCATAGTATGTTGTAGACAAGAGGACCTTCATTATATGTTGTAGACAAGAGGACCTTCATAATATGTTGTAGATAGGAGGACCTTCATTATATGTTGTAGACAAGATTACCTTCATTATATGTTGTAGCTAGGAGGACCTTCATTATATGTTGTAGACAAGAGGACCTTCATAATATGTTGTAGACAAGAGGACCTTCATAGTATGGTGTAGACAAGAGGACCTTCATTATATGTTGTAGATAGGAGGACCTTCACTATATGTTGTAGACAAGAGGAAGTTCATAACATGTTGTAGATAGGAGAACCTTCATTATATGTTGTAGACAAGAGGACCTTCACAATATGTTGAAGATAGGAGGACCTTCATAATATGTTGTAGATAGGAGGACCCTCATTATATGTTGTAGATAGAAGGACGTTCCTTATATGTTGTAGACAAGAGGACCTTCATTACATGTTGTAGACATGAGGACCTTCATTATATGTTGTAGACAAGAGGACCTTCACAATATGTTGTAGATAGGAGGACCTTCATTATATGTTGGAAACAAGAGGACCTTCACAATATGTTGTAGATAGGAGGACATTCATATTATGTTGTAGATAGAAGGACGTTCCTTATATGTTGGAGGCAAGAGGACCTTCATTATATGTTATAAATAGGAGGGCCTTAATTATATGTTGTAGACAAGAGGACCTTCATTATATGTTTTAGATAAGAGGACCTTCACAATATGTTGGAGACAAGAGGACCTTCATTATATGTTTTAGATAGGAGGACCTTCATTATATGTTTTAGATAAGAGGACCTTCATTGTATGTTATAGATAGGAGGACGTTCATTGTATGTTATAGATAGGAGGACCTTCATTGTATGTTATAGATAGGAAGACCTCCATTATACAGTCCCTTGAAAAAGTATTCATACCCATTGAAATTTTGCACATTTTGTCATGTTACAACCAAAAACGTAAATGTATTTTATTGGGATTTTATGTGATAGACCAACACAAAGTGGCACATAATTGTGAAGTGGAAGGAAAATGGTTAATGCTTTTCAACAATTTTATTACAAATAAATATGTGAAAAGTGTGGGGGAGGGGCATTTGTATGGCGCCCCCCCCGGAGTCAATACTTTGTAGAACCCCCTTTCTCTACAAGTCTTTTTGGGGGTGTCTCTACCAGCTTTGCACATCTAGAGAGGACATTTCTGCCCATTCTTCTTCTTTGTAAAATATCTCAAGTTCTGTCAGATTGGATGGAGAGCGTCTGTGATCAGCAATTTTCAAGTCTTGCCACAGATTCTCAATGGGATTTAGGTCTGGACTGTGACTGGGCCATTCTAACACATGAATATGCTTTGATGTAAACCATTCCATTGTAGCTCTGGCTGGATGTTTCGGGTCGTTGTCCTGCTGGAAGGTGAACCTCCTCCCCGGTCTCAAGTCTTTTGTAGACTCTAACAGGTTTTCTTCTAAGATTGTCCTGTATTTGTCTCCATCCATCTTCCCATCAACTCTGACCAGCTTCCCTGTCCCTGCTGAAGAAAACCATCCCCACCACATGATGCTGCCACCACCATGTTTCACAGTGGGGATGGTGTGTTCAGGGGGATGGGCAGTGTTAGTTTTCCCCCACACATAGTGTTTTACTTTTAGGCCAAAAAGTAAAATTTGTGTCTCTCCGGACCAGATCACCTTCTTCCACATATTTGCTGCCCCCTCCCCCACATGGCTTCTCACAAACTACAAACAGGACTTCTTATGACTTTCTTTCTCCAATGTCTTTCTTCTTGTCACTCTTCCATAAAGGGCAGATTTGTGGAGAGACGACTAATAGTTGTCCTGTGGACAGATTCTCCCCCCTGAGCTGTGGATCTCTGCAGCTCCTCCAGAGTTACCATGGACCTCTTGGCTCTTCTCTGATGAATGCTCTCCTTGCCCGGCCCGGTCAGTTTAGGTGGACGGCCGTGTCTTGGTAGGTTTGCAGTTGTACCCATACTCTTTCCATTTTCCGATGATGGATTGAACAGAGCTCCGTGAGATGTTCAAAGCTTGGGAAATTTCTTTATAACCCAACCCTGCTTTATACTTCTCCACAACTTTATTCCTGACCTGTCTGGTGTGTTCCTTGGCATTCATGATGCTGTTTGTTCACTGAGGTTCTCTAACAAACCTCTGTGGGCTTCACAGCACAGATGTATTTATACTGAGAATAAATTACACACAGGTGGACACTATTTACTAATTAGGTGACTTCTGAAGGCAATTGGTTCCACTAGATTTTAGTTAGGGGTATCAGAGTAAAGGGGGCGCCATTACAAATGCCCCCCCCACACTTTTCACATATTTATTTGTAAAAATAAAATAAAAACTATTTATCATTTTCCTTCCATTTCATACTTACAAGGACCATCCAGTGACACACGTACAGCATAGATGTTTTTTTCACCATTATGTTCAATCTAACAGACTCCTCCACTCCTCTGTACAGGATGGAGACAGCCGACTCTGCCAACTGCCAAATTACCCAACATTACCTGCATCTATTTAGATGTAGACACAGTTTGGCCGACAGTTTTCCTCCTGGCTCCTTTGATTTTATATAGAGGGATGTCGGGAAGGAGGAAGCCAACAGGGCGGCACACTGAGCACATTTTGTCCCGTTCATTAGGAACCGGATGGAATTAGCTCCATCTATGGCCAGATGATTCCTTCCCCCACAGTCCTAATTTTGCCCCTTCCCACCAACCTTTATTCTTCTCCTCCCCACCTATCCTCATTATTCCTTTTCCCACCGATCTTCATTCTTCACCTCCTTACAGGTTCTTATTCTCCCCTCCCCACCAATTCTCTTCCTTCCCCTCCCCATTATCCTTATTATTCATATTCCTGCTCATCTTCATTTTCCCCCCTCCACACCAATCCTCATTTTTCCTTTCCCTACCAATTCTCATTCCTTAGTGCCCGTTCACACTACCGCGACTTGTCAGGCGACTTAGCCGCCTGACAAGTCGCCCCCGTTCTGTACTATGGAACCGTTCTAATAGGAGCGACTCAAGTCGCTCCGACTTAGAAAAAGGTTCCTGTACTATTTTCGGGGCGACTTCAGGCGACTTGCATTGACTTCTATACAGAAGTCATTTTGCAAGTCGCCGCTGAAGTCGTGTGCAGGTCGCGTCTGTGAGTCGCGCTGCAAGTCGCGTCGCCCCTGTGTGAACGGGCACTTAGTCTTCCCCTCCTCGATAATCCTCATCGTTTTTCTTCCCCGCTGATCTTCCTCTGCCTATTGTTCTTCATACTTTTTCTCCCCACTGTTCTTCATTCTATCCCTCCCTTCTTCATGACCCCAATTCTCCTCCTCCTCCTCCCTATTTACCCCCATTCTTCCATTCCCCACTGATCCCAATTCTTCTCCTCCCTAATGATTCTTATCCTTCCCTTTCTGACTGGCCCTCATTCTTCTTGTTTCCGTTGATCCTCAAACCTTCCATCCCAGATGATCCACATTCTTCCAGTTCCCCTCCTCACTAATCCTCATTCTTCCCCTCCTCACTAATCCTCATTCTTCCCCTCCTCACTAATCCTCATTCTTCCCCTCCTCACTAATCCTCATTCTTCCCCTCCTCACTAATCCTCATTCTTCCCCTCCCAATTGATCCTCATTCTTCCCTTCCTCACTAATCCTCATTCTTTCCTTCCTCACTAATCCTCATTCTTCCCTCACTTATCCTTATTCTTCCCTCGCTTACTGCTGCTCTTTCTTCCCCTTCCTATTGATTCTCTTACTTTTCCTCCCAATGGATTCTCATTCGTACCCTTCTGTACCAATGCTCATTCCTCCCTGGCTTATCGATCCTCATACATTTCATTGTCACTAATCCTCATTCTTCCGCTCCTCACTACACCCTATTCTACCCCTCCTCACTTATCCTCATTTGCCTCCTCCTCACTAATCCTTATTCTTCCCTCCCCACTAATCCTCATTCTTCATCTCCATACTAATCCTCATTCTTCCCCTCCTCACTGATCCTCATTCTTCCTCTCCTCACTAATCCTCATTCTTCCTCCCTCACTAATCCTCATTCTTCCCCTCCTCACTAATCCTCATTCTTCACCTCCTCACTAATCCTCATTCTTCCTCTCCTCTCTAATCCTCATTCTTCCTCTCCTCACTAATCCTCATTCTTCCTCTCCTCACTAATCCTCATTCTTCCTCTCCTCTCTAATCCTCATTATTCCTCTCCTCACTAATCCTCATTCTTCCCCTCCTCATTGATCCTCATTCTTCCCCTCTCACTGATCCTCATTCTTCCTCTCCTCACTAATCCTCATTCTTCCTCCCTCACTAATCCTCATTCTTCCCCTCCTCACTAATCCTCATTCTTCCCCTCCTCACTAATCCTCATTCTTCCTCTCCTCTCTAATCCTCATTCTTCCTCTCCTCAATAATCCTCATTCTTCCTCTCCTCTCTAATCCTCATTATTCCTCTCCTCACTGATCCTCATTCTTCCCCTCCTCATTGATCCTCATTCTTCCCCTCTCACTGATCCTCATTCTTCCTCTCCTCACTAATCCTCATTCTTCCTCCCTCACTAATCCTCATTCTTCCCCTCCTCACTAATCCTCATTCTTCCCCTCCTCACTAATCCTCATTCTTCCTCTCCTCTCTAATCCTCATTCTTCCTCTCCTCAATAATCCTCATTCTTCCTCTCCTCTCTAATCCTCATTCTTCCTCTCCTCACTAATCCTCATTCTTCCCCTCCTGACTAATCCTCATTCTTCCTCTCCTCACTGATCCTCATTCCCCCCCCTTACTGATCCTCATTCTTCCCCTCCTCACTAATCCTCATTCTTCCTCTCCTCACTAATCCTCATTCTTCCCCTCCTCACTAATCCTCATTCTTCCTCTCCTCACTAATCCTCATCCCCCCCCCCCCCTCACTGATCCTCATTCTCCCCCGCTTCACTGATCCTCATTCTTCCCCTCCTCACTGATCCTCATTCTTCCCCTCCTCACTAATCCTCATTCTTCCTCCCTCACTGATCCTCATTCATCTCCTCCTCACTGATTCTCAGTCTCACCCTCTACAAGACCATCTCATGTCCGATCTTCCCGCCACCCCCACCCCCCCCCCCCTCCCCCATCTTCAGATCCTTCTCCCCTCACTGTGACATGTTACAGGCCTTCCCAGCAGCCGTGCAAACCAATTCATCCTCTTTCATATTTCTAAATGACGAACAGTTAAGAGAGAAGTCAGATCATGAATATGTAAAACACTGAGAAAAAAATGCCATTTAAAATGATTTTCTTTCCTGTGATGAAATGCTGGCAGGGTTTAATTTTACTGCAAAGGAAGAGAAGACAATTTACTAGCCGACATTATTTACATATTCAAGATTTGGATCCAAACTCGGCTCCATAAAACTGCACTTCCATGCTGCCGAGGCAGCGGTGGCGGCGGCGCCTTGACGGTCGTCCCGTTAACCCTTCCCAGGTGCAAAACAAGACCCAGAACCACGAGGAGGCCGGAGGAGCGTTCAATGTGTGACGTCCCAACTAGTAATGGCCAATCAGATTGACTCAACCACACCCACCTCCATCCGGGGTCTTCTGTACGGCAAATGGGCTGCAATTACCTGAAAACACTGGACTCCATACATTGTTACTTTCCAATACATTGTTACTTTCTAATACATTAAAACTTTCCAATACATTGTTACTTTCTAATACATTATTACTTTCCAATACTTCGTTACTTTTCAATACATTATTACTTTCCAATACATTATTACTTTCCAATACATTATTACTTTAGAATACTTCGTTACTTTCCAATACATTATTACTTTCCAATACATCGTTACTTTACAATACATTATTACTTTCCAATACATTGTTACTTCTCAATACATTATTACTTTCCAATACTTCGTTCCTTTCCAATACATTATTACTTTCCAATACATCGTTACTTTCCAATACATTATTACTTTCCAATTACTTTCCAATACATTATTACTTATTACTTTCCAATACATTATTACTTTCCAATACATTATTACTGTCCAATACATTGTTACTTTCCAAAACATTATTACTTTCCAATACATTATTACTTTAGAATACTTCGTTACTTTACAATACATTATTACTTTCCAATACTTCGTTACTTTCCAATACATTATTACTTTCCAATACATCGTTACTTTCCAATACATTATTACTTTCCAATACATTATTACTTTCCAATACATTATTACTTTCCAAAACATTATTACTTTCCAATACATTATTACTTTCCAATACATCGTTACTTTCCAATACATTATTACTTTCCAATACATCGTTACTTTCCAATACATTATTACTTTCCAATACATTATTACTGTCCAATACATTGTTACTTTCCAAAACATTATTACTTTCCAATACATTATTACTTTAGAATACTTCGTTACTTTACAATACATTATTACTTTCCAATACATTATTACTTTAGAATACTTCGTTACTTTACAATACATTATTACTTTCCAATACTTCGTTCCTTTCCAATACATTATTACTTTCCAATACATCGTTACTTTACAATACATTATTACTTTCCAATACATCGTTACTTTCCAATACATTATTACTTTCCAATACATCGTTACTTTCCAATACATTATTACTTTCCAATACATCGTTACTTTCCAATACATTATTACTTTCCAATACATCGTTACTTTCCAATACATTATTACTTTCCAATACATTATTACTTTCCAATACATTATTACTTTAGAATACTTCGTTACTTTACAATACATTATTACTTTCCAATACATTATTACTTTCCAATACATCGTTACTTTCCAATACATTATTACTTTCCAATACATCGTTACTTTCCAATACATTATTACTTTCCAATACATTATTACTTTCCAATACATTATTACTTTAGAATACTTCGTTACTTTACAATACATTATTACTTTACAATACATTATTACTTTCCAATACATTATTACTTTCCAATACATCGTTACTTTCCAATACATTATTACTTTCCAATACATTGTTACTTCTCAATACATTATTACTTTCCAATACTTCGTTACTTTTCAATACATTATTACTTTCCAATACATCGTTACTTTCCAATACATTATTACTTTCCAATACATTATTACTTTCCAATACATTATTACTTTCCAAAACATTATTACTTTAGAATACTTCGTTACTTTCCAATACATTATTACTTTAGAATACTTCGTTACTTTCCAATACATTATTACTTTCCAATACATTATTACTTTAGAATACTTCGTTACTTTCCAATACATTATTACTTTCCAATACATTGTTACTTTCCAATACTTCGTTCCTTTCCAATACATTATTACTTTCCAATACATTGTTACTTTTTAAAAGAAAGTAATAAATGTTAAAGAACATCTCTGAATCACAAACTTTTTTTTTTAGCTTTAAATAAAGTAGCAAAAGGTTAAACTGCTGTCGGGTTTTTATTTTCTCTGTGTCATATTTAAGAGAATTCCCTTCATCAAGAAGTTGGAGGGAACCTCTTCAAAGAAAGCGGAGTGCCCCCTTATGAATTCCATGCATCAGTATGTTATACCCAGTTACATTATACCAGTTTTTATCAATGTATGTACTGTATACACCATACCTTCAGCAGTGCCTGCTCATACAGGGTGCTGACACTCTAATCTCCATGCAGGGCGCCGGACGCATGGATTTCTATGGGTTTTTTTTTTTTTTTTAAAGAACATGACTAGAGCCTGAGGCACTCACTGGCTTCAAAAAAGGGTGGGCTCGGGGCGCAGTGAGCCCACCCACTGGTGCGACAATAGCAAATTAATATTCACTATTGTCTTCCTGCTTCTTCTCCTCCTGGCCAATCAGGAAGTCTTAAGACCCAATTAGCCGGGAGGAGAAGCGGCTGGATTGGCCGGTAGGAGAAGCAGTGGGGAAGCCACCGAGGAGGAGAAGCAGCTGAGATGCCACCAAAGCTGTTGAAGAGGAGAAGCAGCTGGGGAGCCGCCAAGGAGGAGGAGCAGCGGGGAAGCCTCCAAAGCCGCCCGCAACCTGGATGGGTGACCCCTTCACTTTCTCCTGACCCGCAGGTGACCCCCTGATTGAGCAGCAGCCACCACTGCATACCTTGCAGATACCCCTGGAAGCTGTAAACCACTGAAAGAGACACCATAACTACACTGCAACTACACCACTACTACATACCACTATCACACTGCTACTACACTACTACTACTACTACTCCTCAGAGCCAGTGATAGACTATTTTACAGCCTAGGCAAGACCACCTACTTGCACCCCCCCCCCCCCCCCCAAGTCAGCAATGTTATATCTGTGAAAAAAAAGGTGAAGTATCCTCAGAGCTACAGAGATATTGTGAAGGAAAATGCAGCTCCTGAATGAACACCAGGTGAAGCTCTGATTATCTGCCTCCTCCCCCCTCTGGTGGCACCTTTCAGGGGGGAAAGGGGAAACAGGTAGCTGTTTTCGACGGGTACCCTTCCCCACTTCCCAGGCTTGGACTGGGACAAAAATTTTGCCCTGGACATCATCCAGACTGGCCCACTTTGATCAGAGTGTCCCCATCGGCGCCCCACCGTAGATCAGCGTGTCCCTATCGGTGCCCCCTTAGATCATGGGGTCTCCACTCTCCTCCCCCTCCCACATGTACTCACAGTACTGAAGGCAGCTTCTTGTTCCTCTCTCCAGTCACTGTGATAAGTGATAAGGGGAGAGAGAAAGGAAAGTCTGCCGGCTGTCTTTCTCCCCCAGGAGGGTGCAGAAAGCTTAATCCTCTCTACAGCAAAGGTTGGTGACAGGAGTGAAATCGTGATCACTCACTGTCAGGAGTGGCTCCAGGACTGCACCTGACTAGCCCACTGAGCCATCCGCCCACCGGGAAACTCCCAGTAGTCCCAATGGCCAGTACATGCCTGCCACTTCCTGGAGACTGCGCGGTGGTGCCGCCCCCCGGAAGTTCTGCCCCTCTCCTTCTTCGTCTGCAGCCAGGCCATTTAGAAATCATGGTACACTTCGCGCATGCGCAGTATGAAAGGCTTCACTGCAGTGTCCTGATATTAAAAGTCAGCAGCTACAGTATTCGTAGCTGCTGACTTTTAATTTTTTCGTAAGGGGGGGGGGGGTGGAGCTCCGCTTTAACAGTCCAACTGCCCCATCCAGGGTAAGAAGCAAAGGGTAGTACCACCAGTGCCTCCACAAGAGGCCAAATGACCTGCCAAGCCCCCCTATATACTCCCCATGGGAGAGAACGCACCTCCCACACTGGTCTCCCATCCAGTGAGTGGCGCTCGCCCAGCCCAGGACCTACAGTTCAACCAATCGCACAATGGCCAATCGTGCATTTGCAACAGAATCAATGACCACCGCTGCCATCTTGAAAGGGCAGGGTGGTGGCATGCCGAGCTCCAGGCACTGGAGCCAACAGGGAAAGTAGGACAACCTGTCCACATGACCCTGAAGATCCAGGAATCTAAAAAAAAAAAAACTGACAGGGACTACTGTAGGTCAAAGTCAAACAGTACAAACCAGCGGCCGTGGCTGCGCTCTAGGTGGCAGTGCACCCTAGGCGGCTGCCTAGTTTGCCTAGTGGCAGCACCAGTCCCGATTACACCAATACTATGTACTAGTGGCGGCTAGTGCTAGTGCACCCCTCCCCCCCCCGCCCTGGATCGGTCACCAGAACTTACCCCATCTATCAGGCAGCGCTTCCTCTGGGCCGCTGCTTCCCGTATCTCCTCCTCCTCTGCATCATGGTAGCTTCTGCCGTGCATCTCCTCCCTCCTCCTCCTAGGCGGCCAGGACTTAGGACTATTACGGTACCCAATGATACAAAAAAATCGTAAGTAAAAAAGGGGAATAACATTTATTAGAAAATATATAAGGAAAATGTAATTAATAATTCACAATACAAATAACGACACAATATTTTACAATACAAAAACATAAAAAAACTGGGTAGCAACCCCCATAGACAACTGGGGGGGTATGATGTAGGTGTGCACGTGACCTCGACTAGTTTCGCGGCTTTAGTCGTTTCCTCAGGAGGCATGCCTTTTATGTTATGAACACCAATGTGGGTGTCTCAGTTTATGCCGTCTGTTACTCTATTCTGTGTTTGTCGGTAAGTCGCATAAATAATTAAATACCCCCAACGTTTTCTGTTACGATCTTTTGTGCAATTATGTATCTTTGCATTGTTACATTTTCATATTATATTTTTCTCTAGATGTTCATAGGTTGACACCTCCTGAGGAAGCGGTTAAAGCCACGAAACTATTCGAGGTCACGTCCACGCCTACATCATATCCCCCCCAGTTGTCTATGGGGGTTACTACCCAGTTTTTTATGTTTTTGTATTGTAAAATATTGTGTCGTTACTTGCATTGTGAATTATTAATTACATTTTCCTTGTATATTTTCTAATAAATGTCATTCCCCTTTTCTACTTACGATTTTTTTGCATCATTGGGTACCGTAACAGTCCTAAGACCCCGTGGGGTGATTTAGGGTCAACGGGGTTTGGAGTAGCCCTTGTTGTATCTTTTCGTCCCTCCTCTTTTTTCTGTTCTATTCCTGCTGTGGAGGAAACAACTCAAAAATGTAGCAGCTTCTACTGAACATTGTGAGAAGCACGCCGTGTGCAGTGAAATCGGAGTGAGCAATTTCATATATTCTTTCAAATATTCACAAAAATTTGTTTTACAATGGACAGTAATAGAATATCACATTATGGCCACTAGATGGAGCAGAGGAGTAGAAGAAATACATAAGCCTTTGTAACATTGGAGGGGGGGGGGGGGGGGGGGGAGTTTACTAAAATAGGAGCTTCCCAAATCTGGTGCAGCTGTACACGGGAGCCAATCAGCTTTAAGAATTTAATGCCGGATTAAATTAAATTATTATTTAATTCTAAAATTCTTTCATTTTGCTGTATTTACAGACATAGGCTCCATCGATAGCCGGGCGGACAGACTTATAAATGAACTGAGGCGTGTGGAAGAACTTTAAGCAATAGAGACAACTTAAAAAAATTCGGCCTGAATTATCTTAAAAAAAAATCCCAACAGTTCAAGGATTTGATGGCTCCTCCCACTTTATGTACAAATATTCACAGGCCCTATAAAAACTAAAAACAAAATACACTAAATATCCAACCATGAACATCCAGACCAGCTAAAAGCCCCAAGAAGGGGATGATGCCCCTCCTCTACCCTTCCCTTCTGCCCACCCCTCCCCCTGTCATTTCCTTCTTCTTTCCTAATACCCTACCCCTTTTCCCACATCCTCTCCCCTCCCCCTTCCTTCATATCTCCAACCACCCCCCCCCCCCCGCCCCCCCACCACTCCTATTAATAATGAAGAAACTTGGAGTGTGAAATATATGGGATCATCATCTCCTCCATGCTGTCGGCTCTCATAATGAATATCTGAGGAATAAAACCTTATTGCAGCACGCTTCTACCTTTATCTACCGCTAATGCTTCCTGAATATTAATATTCTGTACATTAACCTTCTGCATGGTGACCAGAATGTGGATATGGCGGCTTACCCTGCTATGAGCGCTCTTAAAGAAAAAAAAAAAAAGAAAGACGTGAAACAAAATATAAATAAAGATGAAGTTTAAGCCCTTCCCGTATAATGATAATAATAATAATTATTATTATTATAATAATAATGATAATGATAATAATAATAATAATAATAATAATAATAATAATAATAATAATAATGATAATGAATTAATTACTTCATGACCAGGCCATTTTTTGCAATACAGCACTGCGCTACTTTAACTGGTTATTGCACGGTCGTGCAAAACCGTACTAAAAATTAAATCTATATCTTTTTATTTCCCACACAAATATAGCTTTCTTTTGGTGGTATTAGATCACCGTTGGCTTTTTTATTTAATTTTTTGAGATATAAACGAAAAAAACAAAAAAAAAAACACTATTTTTTACTGCTATAAAACATATCCATTAAAAAAAAATCATATCTTCATAAATTTTGTCCAAAATATATTCTGCTACATGTTTTTGCTAAAAAAAAGAAATAAAAAAAAATAGGCTTATATCGATTGGTTGGCGTGAAAGTTATAGTGTCTACAGACGATGGGATATATACTGCAATGTATATTTTTTAACCACTTGCCACCCAGGCCAATTCTGGCATTTCTCTCCTACGTGTAAAAATTATTTTATATATATATATATATATATATATATATATATATATATATATATATATATATATATATATATATATATATATATGTGTATATATATATATATATATATATATATATATATATATATATATATATATATGTATTGTAATGGACGCCGTGGCTGGGTCCTGGAAGGACGCTATATTTCCCCTCTGTTTGGGTTGTGCTCTCTTTAGGGAATGAAAATTGATTAACCCACCTGTTAGAGGAAGTGTCTTTAAAAGGCAAGACAGGAAGTTGTAAATGGGTGTGGAGGAGTGGAGAACACATGGTGGATGGTGTTTGGCGTTTGTTTTGGGTTGCAGCAAATGAAGTGGACAGCAGTGTCCTGTTTGGAAGGCTCCTGGTAGGAGAAGCTACCTGCCATCAAGACCAAGCTCTGTTTCTGATAAGGACAGCTGTTCTGGACTTTGCAAGTCGGTGAGACTACAAATCTTTTTCCTTTTGTTTTTGGCTGCTGTAAAGCTATTTAAGTTAATAAACCGTTTGTTGTATGAAAAGCCTGTGTCCTGCGGTCTACCTGGTCCCCCGAACATTACAAGTGGTGCTCGAATGCGGGCAGGACAAAGTAACAGGCATTTTTTTCTTGCTATTTTTTTTTTTTTTTTTTTTTGTGAATTTGAACTGACATTTAAAGGGACAGTACAGTGAATTTATGTCCTGGGTTAAAGCTGCACAACTGCGGAAAGCTGAAACAATGGAGGAGCTAATTAAACAGCTGTCCTTGGCAAATATACAAGCTCAGACCCGCCATGAGGAAGCTAATCAGCGCTTAGCAACGCAGCACAACGAGGCACTGGCTTTGCAGCAAGAAAATACTCGCCTGTTGGTGGCCCAGTTAGCAGCCCAGCAAGCGACCCAACAAGGGGTTATGCAGGATCAGATGGCGGCCTTAAAAGAAGCAGTGCAGCAGCTTTCTCAGGTCCGTGAACAAGTGGCCGTTGCCCCTGGCAACCAGGTGACCATAAGGGCAAGCCATTTCTTGCAGAAGTTGTCCCCGAGTGATGACGTAGAGGCGTTTCTGGCAACATTTGAGAGGACGGCAGAGAGAGAAGGGTGGCCCCAGGACCAGTGGGCCGGCTTAATTGCTCCCTTCCTCAACGGAGATTCTCAAAAAGCCTATTTTGACCTACCACCAGAAGATGCTAAAAATTATCAAAAACTAAAGGCAGAAATACTGGCTCGGTTGGGGGTGACTACGGCCGTTCGGGCCCAACGAGTGCACCAATGGAAGTATCGTTCAAACCGGCCACCACGATCTCAAATGCATGACCTGGTGCAACTAGTAAAAAAATGGCTACAGCCCGAAGTGTTGTCTGGCCCCCAAATTGTGGAGCGGATCGTGCTGGACCGGTACTTAAGGTCACTGCCAGATGACCTTCAACGGTGGGTCAGTCATGGAGACCCCAAAACCGCGAACGGCCTTGTTGAGATGGTGGAACGATATACGGTGGTGGAGGATCTGCTTGGCCCCACCAAGCGTCAAGGGCCCAGTCGGCCACGGCCCTTCCGACCAACTGCCGCCCTTCGAACGGATGTCCCCAGGAGCCCTGGAACCAACACCCCGGAAGGCCAAGAGTCACACCCGTTACCCCCTCAGCGACCTGTTCCTGATCGGAGAGGAGGGGATGTACAATGTTGGCGATGTCATGCCTGGGGCCATACCCGGGCCCACTGCCCATTGCAGGAAGAACCCATGGAATGCGGGGTTCTTCGGAGGGGGTCTTTTTATGCCCATAAATCGTGTACAACACATCTTGACCTTGGAGAGAGGAATTTTGAGTGTGAAGTCCAAGTGAACCACCACCCTGCATGGGCCTTGCTGGACTCTGGAAGCATGGTAACCCTGGTTCACCCTAGAGTAATTGGGAAGATCGGTCCGGTAAGCAAAATTTTGCGGGTTGTGTGCATTCATGGGGACACTAGAGAGTACCCTCTCATCTCGGTGTCCATCTCCACAGCATGTGGCACTGGTACTCAAGAGGTGGGGGTGGTAAAGAACTTGGTACATGACGTTATCATAGGACGAGACTGTCCATTATTTGCAAAACTTTGGAGACAAGGAGAACTATCTGAAAGGTCCAGAGACTGGGAAGAAACTAGTCCCTCTGTTCCTGTTGTAGAGGGTAATAACCCTGAGATGCCACATGTTCATAATATGGACCCAGTTGATAAAAACGCCAAGACTTTGGTTAATAATGATGAAAATAGTGCTGATACTGTTAAAGATGTCAATATGTGGGGTTCTCAGACCTACCTGAACACTGAGGGGGGGGAACCTTCCCCGCTTCAGGTAATGCTGGGGGAAGACGATGAGGAAATGGCCTCTACCCCTGACTTGCCAGATTTGGGTGTTCCCCAGGGGGCATTTGGTACTGCCCAGATGCAGGACCCCACTTTGGCCAGGGCACGGGAACAGGTTGTAGTAATAAATGGGGAGCCCCAAGAGCCAGGTGCTAATGAGCGGTGGCCACATTTTTCAATATGTAATGAGTTGCTTTATCGGGTTACTAAAGTGAGAGAAAATGTGGTAGAACAATTATTGGTACCCCAACAATATAGACGCAAGGTCCTGGACCTGGCCCATGATGATGTGTTAGGGGGACACCTGGGAGTTGAAAAGACGGAGGCACGGATCGCCGACCGGTTTTACTGGCCAGGCTTGAAAGCAGAGGTAAGGAGATACTGTACCTCTTGTCCCACCTGTCAGTTGACCGCTCCGGCGACCCATTTCCGGAGCCCGTTGGTCCCTCTGCCCATAATTGAGGTCCCATTCGAAAGGATAGCCATGGATATAGTGGGTCCCTTGGTAAAGTCGGCTCGAGGGCATTCTTACATACTAGTGATCCTTGACTATGCCACTCGATATCCTGAGGCGCTACCCCTGCGGAATACCTCCTCTAAGGCTATTGCACGGGAGTTATTCCAGTTGTTTACACGGACAGGTTTTCCCAAGGAAATACTCACAGACCAGGGCACCCCGTTTATGTCGAAGGTTATGGCTGATGTATGCAAACTGTTCCGGATTAAACGGCTGCGCACATCGGTCTACCATCCCCAAACAGATGGATTGGTAGAACGTTTTAATAAGACCCTTAAGTCTATGCTCAAGAGAGTGGTACAAAGGGATGGGAAAGACTGGGACTGCTTGTTACCAGCTCTCCTGTTCGCTATCCGAGAAGTGCCCCAGGCCTCCACTGGGTTTTCGCCCTTTGAATTGGTATATGGGCGGAGACCTCGCGGACTACTGGACTTTGTTAAAGAAGAATGGGAAAGTGAACCAATCCAGCATAAAAGTGTTCTTGAATATGTCTCTCAAATGCAGGAGAGGATCCGAACTGTGATGCCGCTAGTTAAGGAACACTTACAAAAAGCCCAGGAGGCTCAACGACAGGTCTATAATAGGGCAGCCAAAATTAGGAACTTCCAAGTGGGGGATCGAGTAGCAGTGTTGATTCCCACTGTGGAAAGTAAATTCTTGGCCAGATGGCAAGGCCCTTTCGAGGTTGTGGAAAAAATGGGAGAGGTAAATTATAGAGTCCACCAACCAGGCAAGAGGAAACCCTTCCAGATATATCATGTAAACTTGCTAAAGCCCTGGACAGACAGGGAACCAGCGACCTCCCTGGCTAGTACAAAACTTGAGCCTCGGGTTGGGGTGGAGAGTGTCCAAATAGCAAATACCCTGTCTAAAACCCAAAGTCAGCAGGCAAAGGAGTTCTTGCAGAGAAATAAAGAAAAATTTTCAGACTTGCCAGGGCTCACTAGTGTCGTAGAGCATGATATTGTCACAGAACCAGGAGTCAAAGTTTTTGTCCGGCCCTACCGCATCCCAGAGGCTCAAAGGAAGGCCGTTTCAGAGGAAGTAAAAAAGATGTTAGACCTAGGGATTATTGAGGAATCGCAGAGTGAGTGGTCGAGCCCGATTGTGTTGGTACCGAAGCCCAACGGGACTCTGCGATTCTGCAATGATTTCCGGAAACTTAATGAAGTTTCCCGGTTTGATGCCTACCCTATGCCCCGGGTAGATGAGCTTATCGAGAGACTAGGTCCAGCCAGGTATATCACTACGTTAGACCTTACCAAGGGGTATTGGCAAATACCGTTGACTAAGGCTGCTAGAGAGAAAACTGCTTTTTCTACCCCAGAGGGGAGTTTTCAGTACAAAAGGATGCCTTTTGGATTGCAAACTGCTCCAGCCACTTTCCAGAGAGCAATGGATAGGATTTTACGACCTCACCGGAAGTATGCCTCAGTATACTTGGACGATATAGTCATTTTTAGCAAAGACTGGGAATCCCATTTGCCCAAAGTGCAGGCAGTGCTGGACTCTCTTTGGAAGGAGGGGTTTACAATAAACCCTGAAAAATGTGCTTTGGGAATGGAGGAGGTGAAATACCTGGGTTATATCGTGGGTAGAGGGGTAGTGAAACCTCAGGTCAACAAGATAGAGGCTATACAGAATTGGCCCCGCCCCCTCACAAAAAAGCAGGTACGTGCATTCCTGGGCATGGTGGGATACTACAGGAGGTTTGTACCCAACTTTGCCACGTTGGCGGCTCCGTTGACCGATCTGACTAAGGGTCGGAAATCGGTCATGGTGGAGTGGAATGCAGACGCTGAGAAGGCTTTTTTGGAGCTCAAGTCGGCGCTGTGCCAACACCCTGTCCTTGTAGCACCCAATTTTTCAAAAGAATTTATTGTCCAGACTGATGCTTCCGATGTAGGATTGGGAGCGGTGTTGTCACAGGTTATTCATGGCGAGGAACACCCGATAGTCTTCCTCAGCAGGAAGTTAACACCAGCGGAGAAAAACTATGCCATAATTGAACGAGAGTGTCTGGCCATTAAGTGGGCTCTGGAATCCCTCAGATATTACCTTTTGGGGAGGAAGTTTAGGTTGATTTCTGACCATGCCCCTTTAACATGGCTGAGACAGGGAAAAGGGACTAATGCCAGGGTTACCCGGTGGTTCCTGGCACTCCAGGAATTTAAGTTTGTAGTGGAGCATAGGCCCGGGAGACTGCATCAAAACGCAGATGCCCTCTCCCGAGTCCATTGTTTGAGCTCCACTGTTGCCTCCACCTCCTTGGCGTTGGGGCACAGGGGGGGGATATGTAATGGACGCCGTGGCTGGGTCCTGGAAGGACGCTATATTTCCCCTCTGTTTGGGTTGTGCTCTCTTTAGGGAATGAAAATTGATTAACCCACCTGTTAGAGGAAGTGTCTTTAAAAGGCAAGACAGGAAGTTGTAGATGTGTGTGGAGGAGTGGAGAAGACATGGTGGATGGTGTTTGGCGTTTGTTTTGGGTTGCAGCAAATGAAGTGGACAGCAGTGTCCTGTTTGGAAGGCTCCTGGTAGGAGAAGCTACCTGCCATCAAGACCAAGCTCTGTTTCTGATAAGGACAGCTGTTCTGGACTTTGCAAGTCGGTGAGACTACAAATCTTTTTCCTTTTGTTTTTGGCTGCTGTAAAGCTATTTAAGTTAATAAACCGTTTGTTGTATGAAAAGCCTGTGTCCTGCGGTCTACCTGGTCCCCCGAACATTACAGTATATATATATATATATATATATATATATATATATATATATATATATATATATATATATATATATATATATATATATATATATATATATATGTGTGTGTATATATATACTGTGTATATATATAGAGATATAGATATACTGTTTTGGGGGTTCTGAGTAATTTATTAGCAAAAAAATTATGCTAATATAGATTCTACAGAGATATAGCTATATATATATATATATATATATATATATATATATATATATATATATATATATATATATATATATATATTATTTATATTTTTTAGCAGAGGCTTTAAGGAAAAAAATGACGGTCGTGGCAATTTATAATGGTACGCGGTCTTTGCAAAGCAATTTTTTAAATATGATTTTTTGGAAAAAAAAAACACTATATTCACGCATCACGGTTTTTTAGAGCGGGCGAACGGCTTTTCAGGGATAACAACTGATGCAGCTAAAACCGCTTGATCGTTATCCCGGTTACCTCCCACCGCTCTGACCGGGCCTCCCGTCCCACCGGGAGACCTGATCCTCGATCCGCCACTTCCGGCACCAGCCACAGACTGGAATGAAGCCGGAAATGGCTTTGTTCCAGCGTCCTGAATGTAAACACGGAACTTACGGTTTACTCGGTTGCCAATGGCGCCGGATTAAAAAAAAAAAACAGTATTCAGAATCTCTGTTTTCGGCGATCTGAATACTTTGAAGTTTAAATGAGGGATTGGAGGTCTTATTGACCCCCGATCCCTCCATAAAGAGTACCCGTCACCACCTAATACTGTCACATGGGATGTTTATGTTCCTTATGACAGCAATAAAAGTGACCACATTTAGTTTTTTTTAAACACAATTTAATAATATAAAAAAATAAAAAATAAATAAGAAAAAATAATAATTTAAAGCCACCCGGTCCCTGCGAGCTCACGCAGCAAAGAAAAAGCATACGAAAGTCGCGCCCGCATATGTAAACGGTGTTCAAATCACACATGTGAGGTATTGCCACGATCGTCAGAGCGAGAGCAATAATTCTAGCACTAGAACTCCTCTGTAACTCTAACCTGGTAACAGTAAAAACATTTATTTAACCACTTGCTTACTGGGCACTTAAACCCCCCTCAGTCCCAGACCAATTTTCAGCTTTCAGCGCTGATGCACTTTGAGTGACAATTACGCGGTCATACAACACTGTACCCAAATGAAATTTTTATCATTTTTTTTCCCACAAATAGAGCTTTCTTTTGGTGGTATTTAGTTACAGCTCGGAGTTTTATTTTTTGCTAAACAAACAAAAAAAGATGCAAAAAAAAAAAAATCATGTTTTAATAGTTTGTTATAAAATTTTGCAAACGGGTCATTTTTCTCCTTCATTGAAGTGCGCTGATTAGGCGGCACTGATAGGCTGCATTGGTGGGCACTGATGGGCTGCATTGGTGGGCACTGATGGGCTGCATTGGTGGGCACTGATGGGCTGCATTGGTGGGCACTGATGGGCTGCACTGGTGGGCACTGATGGGCTGCACTGGTGGGCACTGATAGGCATAGTTAAGGCGGCACTAATAGGCACAGATAAGGCGGCACCGATGGGCACAGATAAGGCGGCACTGATGGGCAAAGATGGGCACAGATAAGATGGCACGGATGGGTGGCACGGATAAGTGGCACGGATGGGTACTGATAGGTACCGCAGATAGATGGGACTGATGGGCACTGATAGGTGGCACTGATAGGTGGCTCTGATAGGTGGCACTGCTGGGCACTGATGGGCGGCACTGGGGTGCAGCACCTTTGAGGCAGATTTTGGGTGGCACTGCTGGGTGGCACTGCTGGGTGGCACTGTGGGTGGCACTGTGGGCACTGCTGGGTGGCACTGTGGGCACTGCTGGGTGGCACTGTGGGCACTGCTGGGTGGCACTGACAGGGGGGCACTTACTTTATTTCAGGATGGCACTGCGGGTGGCAGGTGGGCACTGGCAGGGGGCAGGTGTCCGCTTAAATTGCTGGCCGTGATCGGGACTGATGTCCCGAACACGGCCGCCGGCGATCGGCTTTTTTTTTTTCTCCTCGCGCTGTCAGCGCGAGGAGGAATACTAGCCGATTACCGGCTCCGTTTTATCACATGATCAGCTGTCATTGGCTGACAGCTGATCACGTGATAAGGGGTCGGGATCGACCCCTTACACGGATCGGTGATCAGGCGAGTCTCACGGACTCGCCGATCACAGAGCGCGCCGCGCGCGCCCCTCAGGGGGCGCGCAGGCCGCTCGTATCCGGGACGACGTCAATAGACGTAGTCCCGGAAATGTGGGTCCGCGCTGTTGCCGCGTCATTTTGCAATAGCGCGGATCCCAAGTGGTTAAAGCATTGCCATTTTTAGGTACTGTTGTTTGTCGCCATTCCCACGAGTGCGTGTAATTATAAAGAGTGACATGTTTGGTATCTATTTACTCGGCGTAAAATCATCTTTCACATTATACAAAAAAAAATTGGGCAAACTTTACTGTTTCGTTTTTTTTGAAAATTCACGAAAGTGTCCATTTTCCCAAAAAGTTGCGTTTAAAACACCGCTGCACAAATACCGCGTGAAATAAAATATTGCAACAATCGCCATTTTATTCTCTAGATTCTCTGCTACAATATTTGGTGTTTACAAGTCATAATCCATATTTCTTGCTAGAAAACTACTTAGAACCCCCCAAACGTTTTACATATACAGTGGTGTGAAAAAGTGTTTGCCCCCTTCCTCATTTCCTGTTCCTTTGCATGTTTGTCACACTTAAGTGTTTCGGAACATCAAACCAATTTAAACAATAGTCAAGGACAACACAAGTAAACACAAAATGCAATTTGTAAATGAAGGTGTTTATTATTAAAGGTGAAAAAAAATCCAAACCATCATGGCCATGTGTGAAAAAGTGATTGCCCCCTAAACCTAATAACTGGTTGGGCCACCCTTAGCAGCAACAACTGCAACCAAGCGTTTGCGATAATGTGCAATGAGGCTTTTACAGCGTCCTGGAGGAATTTTGGCCCACTCATCTTTGCAGAATTGTCCTAATTCAGTTACATTAGAGGGTTTTCGAGCATGAACGGCCTTTTTAAGGTCATACCACAACATCTCAATAGGATTCAGGTCAGGACTTTGGCTAGGCCACTCCAAAGTCTTCATTTTGTTTTTCTTCAGCCATTCGGTGGTGGACTTGCTGGTGTGTTTAGGATCATTGTCCTGCTGCAGAACCCAAGTTCGTTTCAGCTTGAGTACACGAACAGATGGTCAGACATTCTCCTTCAGGATCTCTTGGTAGACAGCAGAATTCATAGTTCCTTTTATCACGGCAAGTCTTCCAGGTCCTGAAGCAGCAAAACAGCCCCAGACCATCACACTACCACCACCATATTTAACTGTTGGTATAATGTTCTTTTTATGAAATGCAGTGTTCCTTCTACGCCAGATATACTTGGACACACACCTTCCAAAGAGTTCCACTTTTGTCTCATCGGTCCACAGAATGTTGTCCCAAAAGTCTTGGGGATCATCAAGATGTGTTGTGGAGAAATTGAGACGAGCTTTGATGTTCTTTTTGCTCAGCAGTGGTTTTCTCCTTGGAACTCTGCCATGCAGGCCATTTTTGCCCAGTCTTTTCCTGATGGTGGAGGCATGAACGCTGACCTTAACTGAGGCAAGTGAGGCCTGCAGTTCCTTGGACGTTGTTGTGGGGTCTTTTGTGACCTCTTGGATGAGTCGTCGCTGCGCTCTTGGGGTAATTTTGGGCGGCCGGCCACTCCTGGGAAGGTTCACCACTGTTCCATGTCTTCGCCATTTGTGGATAATGGTTCTCACTGTGGTTCGCTGGATTCCCAAAGCTTTGGAAATGGCTTTATAACCCTTTCCAGACTGATAGATCTCAATTACTTTCTTTCTCAATTGTTCCTGAATTTCTTTGGGTCTCGGCATGATGTGTAGCTTTTAAGGATCTTCTGGTGGACCTTACTGTGTCAAGCAGCTCCTATTTAAGTGATGCCTTGATTGTGAACAGGTGTGGCAATAATCAGGCCTGGGTGTGGCTAGAGAAATTGAACTCAGGTGTGGACAACCACAGTTATAGTATGTTTTAACAAGGGGGGCAATCACTTTTTCACACAGGGCCATGATGGTTTGGATTTTTTTTCACCTTTAATAATAAACACCTTCATTTACAAATTGCATTTTGTGTTTACTTGTGTTGTCCTTGACTATTGTTTAAATTGGTTTGATGTTCCGAAACACTTAAGTGTGACAAACATGCAAAGGAACAGGAAATGAGGAAGGGGGCAAACACTTTTTCACACCACTGTATATATATATATATATATATTCTAAGCTTTGGCTTTTTTTTTTTTTTTTTTTTTAGACCAATATCATGTTTCATCATTTTTTCTGTTTTTAAAAGAGAAGCATGGATTTTTTCTTTTCTTATGGTAGAATCATTCTTACCTAAGGTGGAGGCAGTATCAATCCAATGCAGGATTCCCAGTACTTCTCCTTTAAACTTTTTCATCCGCTTTTATTTACGGTTTATTTATTATTTACTATTTATTTTCTTTATATTTTTTCTTTGTTTTTGGTTACAGTTATGGGTTTGATTTTTGGGTTATGGGTAGAGGTTAGAGTTAGGGGTTAGAGGTTGGGGCTGGGGGTTAATTTGTTAATTATTATTAATATTATTATTATTATTTTTTTTTTTGGTTAGGGGTTAATTTAATGAATTAATTTATTATTTTATTTTGGTTAATTTAATGAATTAATTTATTATTATATTTATTTTGTATGTTTTAGAAAGGGTTAGGGGGTTAAGGTTGGGGTTAGCATTAGGGGTTAATGAATTAATTTATTTTATTATTATTATCTAATATTTCTTAATCTTATTTATTT
>NW_027507784.1:345441129-345526919 GCF_037356315.1 Lithobates pipiens | reverse complement strand
CTAAGTCTGGAATTGCTGCCCTTCTCTCTTCTGCCACTAGCAATAGTGCCCCATCATTGGTGTCAGTGGGAGGAATAGTGCCCCGTCATTGGTATCAGTGGGAGGAATAGTGCCCCATCATTGGTGTCAGTGGGAGGAATAGTGCCCCATCATAGGTGTCAGTGGGAGGAATAGTGCCCCATCATAGGTGTCAGTGGGAGGAATAGTGCCCCATCATAGGTGTCAGTGGGAGGAATAGTGCCCCATCACTGGTGTCAGTGGGAGGAATAGTGCCCCGTCATTGGTGTCAGTGGGAGGAATAGTGCCTCATCATAGGTGTCAGTGGGAGGAATAGTGCCCCATCATTGATGTCGGTGGGAGGAATAGTGCCCCATCACTAGTGTCAGTGGGAGGAATAGTGCCCCATCATAGGTGTCAGTGGGAGGAACAGTGCCCCATCATAGGTGTCAGTGGGAGGAACAGTGCCCCATCACTGGTGTCAGTGGGAGGAATAGTGCCCCGTCATTGGTGTCAGTGGGAGGAATAGTGCCCCGTCATTGGTGTCAGTGGGGGGAATAGTGCCCCATCATTGGTGTCAGTGGGAGGAATAGTGCCCCATCATTGGTGTCAGTGGGAGGAATAGTGCCCCATCATTGGTGTCAGTGGGAGGAATAGTGCCCCATCATTGGTGTCAGTGGGAGGAATAGTGCCCCATCATTGGTGTCAGTGGGAGGAATAGTGCCCCATCATTGGTGTCAGTGGGAGGAATAGTGCCCCATCATTGGTGTCAGTGGGAGGAAGAGGGGTGAAGATGGATGCTTCTACCAGCAGGGACATTGCGGTCTTTGTTAGCAGGTAAGTGGCACATAATGGGCTAGTATGCGATGAATACTAGCCCATTATGCTTTAACTTTGCAGGGAATAAAGAGGAAGTAAACCCATCATTTACTCCCTCTTTAACACCAGAGGTGATCAAAGGGTTAAATGTGTTCCCTAGGAGTGATCACTAATTGGGTGGAGGAGGTGCTTTTACTGGGGGAATGTAAAGATCCGTGTTCCTGTCTTTGGCAGGAACACAGGATCAGCGCATTCCCCTCTCACAGAACGGTGCTCTGCCTTGTTTACATACTCTGCCTTTCTCCTGAGCGACCGGCGGGTCCCGGTGTTGTCCAATCACAGTGAGAGCGGGTCTTCAGCGTCGCGCGTGCGTGCCCCAAACCCAGGAGTGCCAGATCACGTACTGGGTACGTCATCTGGCACGGATCGGCCGCCCTGCCGCAGAAAATCTACGGTGGGCGGTCCGCAACCAGTTAAAGTGATACTAAAGTCTCATTTTTTTATTTTCTTTAAAAATAACAAACATATTATACTTACCTCCTCTGTTGCAGTGGATTTGCACAGAGCGGCCCCCCGATCCGCCTCCTCTTCTCGGGTCCCACTTCGGCACTCCTGGCCCCTCCCTCAAGGGTGAGCAGCTTGAGGGGGCAGCCGAGCCTAGCTGCCGCTCCGTGCGACCATTCAGACAGGGAGCCCAGGTTCGGCCAATCTCTCTCCTGATTGGCTAACTGACTTTTGATTGACAGCAGTGGGAGCCAAAGACGCTTCTGCTGTGTCTTAGCCAATCAGGAGGGAGAGTCCCGGATGGCCGAGCCACTCGTGGACATCCCTGGACAGAGATGGGGTTCAGGTAAGTGTTGGGGGGAGGGGAATACTGCACACAGAAGGCTTTTTATCCTAATGCATGAAATGTACCTTCTGCCTTCACAGCCACATTAACCGTTTCAGCCCCGGAAGATTTTACCCCCCTTCCTGACCAGAGCACTTTTTGCGATTCGGCGCTGCGTCATTTTAACTGACAATTGCGCGGTCGTGCGACGTGGCTCCCAAACAAATTTGACTTCCTTTTTTTCCCACAAATAGAGCTTTCTTTTGGTGGTATTTGATCACCCCTGCGGTTTTTATTTTTTGCGCTATAAACAAAAATAGAGCGACAATTTTGAAAAAAAAACGCATTATTTTTTACTTTTTGTTATAATAAATATCCCCCAAAAATATATATATAAAAAACTTTTTTTCCCTCAGTTTAGGTCGATACGTATTCTTCTACATATTTTTGGTAAAAAAAAATCCCAATAAGCGATTATTGATTGGTTTGCGCAAAAGTTATAGCGTTTACAAAAATAGGGGATAGATTTATGGCATTTTTATTATTTTTTTTATTAGTAATGGCGGTGATCTGCAATTTTTATTGCGAATGAGACATTATGGCGCACACATCGGACACTTTTGACGCCATTTTGGAAACCATTGTCATTTATACAGCGATCAGCGCTATAAAAATGCATTGCTTACTGTGTAAATTACACTGGCAGGGAAGGGATTAAACACTAGGGGCGATCAAGGTGTTAAGTGTGTCCTAGGGAGTGATTCTAACTGTGGGGGGGGGGATGGGCTCACAACAACATGTCAGCGATCACTGCTCCCGATGACAGGAAGCGGTGATCTCTGTCATGTCACTAGGCAGAACGGGGAAATGCCTTGGCACTTCCCCGTTCTGTGGCTCCGTGACACGATCGCTGGGAGACCATGGCGGGTCCCACGGTCACGCTGTACGCGGCGGGAGCACACGCCCGCTAACCCCACCAATTAAAGGGGACGTACAGGTATGCCTATTTGCCCCCGCTGCCATTTTGCCGACGTATATCGGCGTTCGGCAGTCGGCAAGTGGTTAAAGGGGTTGTAAAGGTTTGTTTTTTTATTTTCTAAATAGGTTCCTTTAAGCTAGTGCATTGTTGGTTCACTTATTTTTTCCTTCGATTTCCCTTATAAATGTTTTTTTTCTTTGTTTTCTTTGTCTGAATTTCTCACTTCCTGTTCCTCCTCCAGTAAGCTGTTCTGGCTGACTAACCACGGCTCGGATGATGGTGTGAAGTTTACTGAGGAGAAACAGGAAGTGAGATATTCAGACAAAGCAAAAAAACATTTAGAAGGGAAATCAAAGGAAAAGGTAAGTGAACCAACTTACACTTGCACTAGCTTAACCACTTTCAGACCGGACCAATTTGCTGGTCAAAGACCAGACCACTTTTTGCGATTCGGCACTGCGTCGCTTTAACTGACAATTGCGTGGTCGTGCGACGTGGCTCCCAAACAAAATTGACGTCCTTTTTTTCCCACAAATAGAGTTTTCTTTTGGTGGCATTTGATCACCTCTGCGGTTTTTATTTTTTTGCGCTATAAACAAAAATAGAGCGACAATTTTGAAAAAAACGCATTATTTTTTACTTTTTGTTATAATAAATATCCCCCAAAAATATATAAAAAACATTTTTTCCCCTCAGTTTAGGCCGATACGTATTCTTCTACATATTTTTGGTAAAAAAAAAATCGCAATAAGCGATTATTGATTGGTTTGCGCAAAAGTTATAGCGTTTACAAAATAGGGATAGTTTTATAGCATTTTTATTAATAATTTTTTTATAATTTTTTTTTTTTACTAGTAATGGCGGCGATCAGCGATTTTTATTGTGACTGCGACATTGTGGGGGACCCATCGGACATTTTTGACACATTTTTGGGACCATTGTCATTTATACAGCAATCGGTGCTATATAAATGCAGTGATTCCGGTGTAAATGACACTGGCAGTGAAGGGGTTAACCAGTGGGTGGGAGTGTAGGGGTTAAGTGTTCCTAGGGGTGTGTTACTAACTGTGGGGGGGGTTGGGCTTTCATTTAGTGAACACTGATCTCTGCTCCAATCACATGGAGCAGAGATCAGCGTCACTAGTTGCTAGGCAGAATGGAGAAATGCTGATTACAACGGCATTTCTTCATTTGGCCGCCCCGTGAGACGATCGTGGGTATGCCCGCGGTGATCGAGTCCGCGGGTCCTGCGACCGGACTCACGGAGGTCCCGACCAGCGTGGGAGCGCGCCGCTGGCGGCGCGCTCCTGATGGCAGGGCGGTAAATTTAAAGGGACGTACATGTACGCCCATTTGCCTGCCCGTGCCATTCTGTCGACGTACATCGTCGTGCGCTGGTCGGGAACTGGTTAAAGGAACCTATTTAGAAAATTAAAAATGAACCTTTACAACCCCTTTAAGGCTCCGTTCATATCTGAACGTAGCAGAAACTCGCAATTCCCGCTCGCGCTTTTTTTTTTTTTTTCACCTTCTGCCTTTACAACCACTTTTAATCGAACAAGTTGAGGTTAGAAGCTGATTGGCCACCATGCAGAGCTGCGCCGGGTTGCATTGTTACGCGTCATTTGATATATCCCCCTCCATCTGACGGAAGATCTAGCGTTGTTTTTCTGATATTTTGAAAGTCTGAATTTCCGCGGGGTGCACTTACCTCCTCAGGTGGCCGGACTTTGGTACTTTGGAGAAAAATTATTCAGTTTCTCGTCGGGAAAAGTTTGCAGCGCTCCGCGATATACAAGCCAATTGTGGTCACTTTGTTAAATGTACATCTTGTTCTGACAGTATCCGAAGCACCAGCGGCACGCCGAAAATGTGATCTACGGCGTTCAAAAAATAAGGATTTATAGCCTGGAGGGACGGCAGACAGCTTTATGGAGGTGCGGGTAATTGATCCAACCGTACATGCAAAGAGAAATCACCATTTTCATCTACGCCGACCTCATAACGCAACCGCAATGTCATTTCACAAGAACAACAGCAATTTCATTGGGGGGTGGGGGGTGGGGGGAGGGGGGGTTGGTGGTTATGGGGTTCCCATGGTAGAGAAAGAGATTGGTGGCCCCTCCCACTGTGCAACATGTCCGATACTAAAGAAATATTTAAGTTTATGAAAGTTTGTATCTTGCTGCCGGGATTTTCGTTTCTTGACAAGTTTATTGTGATTTGTGTGACAGGCTTCATGCACACAGGATGGTTTTTATTTTATTTTTTTCGTTTTTTTTTTTTTCATTTGCACCACGGGAAGGAAAACGCAGCTTAAAAAACACGCTTACAGCCGTGTTTTGCACGCACATGTATGCGGGATTGGCCTTCATTTGTTCTATTGCCCAGAATAATCATTTATTCATGCCATCAGGATGCATTAGCACTCGCCTAAACGCATCCACCATTAATGCGTGTGAATGTGTGGCGTTTTTTCTGGCCAAATGCTTCACTTCTGAATGCACAAGTTATTTTTTTTTTCGACCTCTAAACCCCCGGTGCCCAACTGCGGCCCTCTGGCACTTTTTATTTGCCTATAGCACCGTGCACCTCCCCCCCCCCCCCCCCCCCCCCCCCGGGCCCTGCAGACACTAATCTTGGTTTCCCTATTGTGGTTTTATTGCAGTGATCTCTAGCAGTCTTGTATAATGTTTCTCCAGTATATTATGACTCTCTTGAAGCATGTCCCCAGTCTCCAACAACTTCTATATCACATTCACAGTCTCTGACAGTCTACTCCAGCATGTCCACAGTCTCTAACCATCCCTTGTATCTGCAGTCTCTGAGCATCTCTTGTATCATGTCTGCAGCCTCTAACTATGTCCTGTAGTATGTCTGCAGTCTCTGACCTTCTCTTGTAGTATGTCTGCAGTCTCTGATCATCTCCTGTACTATGCCTGCAGTCTCTGACCTTCTCTTGTATCATGTCTGTATTCTCTAACCATCTCTTGTATCATGTCTGCAGCCTCTAACTATCTCCTTTATCATGTCTGCAGTCTCTAACCATCTCTTGTATTATGTCTGTAGTCTCTGACCATCTCCTTTATCATGTCTGCAGTCTCTAACCATCTCTTGTATCATGTCTACAGTCTCTAACCATCTCTTGTATCATGTCTGCAGTCTCTAACCATCTCTTGTATCATGTCTACAGTCTCTGACCATCTCCTGTATCATGTCTGTATTCTCTGACTATCTCTTGTATCATGTCTGTATTCTCTGACTATCTCTTGTATCATGTCTGTATTCTCTGACTATCTCTTGTATCATGTCTGTATTCTCTGACTATCTCTTGTATCATGTCTGTATTCTCTGACTATCTCTTGTATCATGTCTGCAGTCTCTGATAGGGATGAGCCCATGGTTCGAATCAAACGTAAGTTTGACTTGAATACCGGGTGTTCATTTGTTCTAAAACAAACCGAACATTATGGGGCGTTCGTGGAAAATTTGAGCGCTGCGAAACACCCCATAATGCACTGCAAGTTCGCAGTGCATTGCTGTATGATGATTGGCCAAAGCATGCACCTGACCTGCATGCTGTGGCCAATCCCAGCGCGCTCTGCTGAGAGAGCCATAACTGGCCAAAGGCAGGATGCCTTACATACATATATACTCTGCAGTTAGCATAGACTATATATTCAGTGTTTACTCGATTTTGTCAGTGCAGGCAGTGTATTAAAAAAAGTATATATATATTTATACACACAGACTATGTATATATAAAGTCTATATATATATATATATATATATATATATATATATATATATATATATATACACTCTGCATCCACTGTAGCCTATATCTATAGTGCATTCCGTGGTGTACTGTTTCCAATACTTTTAAGCAGTGTATTAAAAAAAGTCTAGTGTGTATATATATAATATAGTGTAGCCTATATCTACAGTGCATTCGGTGGTGGTGTACAGTTTCTAATACACTTCTGATGGTGTACACAGTACACAAATACAGTGTATTGTGGTGTTGCAAAACAAAATATACATCATGTCCGGAAGGCCACCAAGGAGAGGCAGAGGCTCACAGGCCACTAAAAGAGGGCAAGCAGCCTCTGTGTCTGCAGTCAACAGTGGTGGTCGCGGACACGGTGCGTCCTCTGCAGGTGGCCGTGGGGCATGCTTGTCCTTTTTTTTCCACCATGTTATTGAGCACAACATGCAGAAGAGTTGGTGGAGTGAATAACAAAGCCGTCCCCATCCTCCTCATCCTCTGTCACCCAGTCTCAGGGTAGTTTACCTTCCTATGCAGCTTCCAAAGCGGCCTATTTCACCGGCTCCTTGTCCACAGTCACTCCTTCCGTAGCCCCATCATCATGCACAGAGGAGTCCCCAGAATTATTCGACCACAGTGTTGGGGACATGCTGCTGGAGGATGCGCAGCGATTTGAAGGCTCCAATGTTGGTTCCCAGGTTGAGGAAAGGAGTAATGTGAGCCCAGAGAGAGGGGGTGCCCAAGAAAGACAAGAAATTGGCAGTTATGTTTCACAGCAGGGCCTGTTCCTGTGCCCAACAATAGTATCTGTGAGGGGTTACAGTGTTCTAGGAACCACCACCACCGCCCTGAGGCCCAATTTTCTGCAGAGTATATAGGGCAGGCCGTATAGTATATATACTACTGTTCAGAGTATGAAGTGCCTGGGGGACCCCCACCATATTTAAAAAAAAATTTGGGTGGGAAGTTCCCCTTATTATCCATACCAGACCTGAAGACATCCACACCATTTTTTATTTTTTTTGCTATCTTTGGTATTTTTATCTATATTGCCGGGATCCGACAATACATTACAGCCACCTTTGAATTAAATTTTTTGCTTTAGAAATGTTATTTTGCTGTGGTATTGTTATAAACATGGGAAAGATGTGCTACTTTACAGGCAGACTATAGACTCCCCCAGGCATGATATTTAAAGGAATATTTCATTTTTATTGTTTCACTTTAAGCATTATTAAAATCACTGCTCCCGAAAAAACTTCAGTTTTTAATACTTTTTTTTTGCATTGATGCATGTCCCCTGGGGGACTTTTTAAGGCAATAACTTGCAAATAAGCCTTTAAAATTAGCACTTTTGATTTTTTTTTAGACTTTAACGGTGTTGGAACAAATTTTTGCCTGTTCGCATGTTCTGCTGTGCACTGAACCGGGGGCTCATCCCTAGTCTTTGACCATCTCTTGTATCATGTCTGCAGTCTCTGACCATCTCTTGTATCATGTCTGCAGTCTCTGACCATCTCTTGTATCCTATCTGTAGTCTCTGACCATCTCCTGTACCATGTCTGCAGTCTCTAACCATCTCTTTATCATGTCTGTAGTCTCTGACCATCTCCTGTATCATGTCTGCAGTCTCTGACCATCTCCTGTATAATAAATAAATGGGGGGTGGGTTGCGCTATGGAACCTTAAGAGTGAATAAAAGTGTAAAGGTAAGAGCAGCCTCTATTGATTTCCACCCGGGGGTGGAAAGGTGCAGAAACAAAGGGAAATAATAGATGTGGCGCTATACCTATATGTGGGGGTTACCATTAGGTTGGTATATAAAATATGTGAACAAAAGTGTGCTAAATGTGTTAGTCAATTTTCACATGTGTGAGAGTAATTCCTAACGTGCTGGTTAGTTTTGGGCAGAGATAATATATATTTACCAGCGTGCTGGTTCAAAAACCAAAATTATGAAAAAACAAAAAACAAAAATACAAAAAATATATAAAAAATATCCAAAAAATAATAAACACACAATGCACAACAGTTGCAATAGATCACGGTATGGCAAATCCTGTGACTTTCTTATGCTATACTTATCTCTATAGCAATATGCAATGCTAAAGTGCAGGTGCGAATAAATTCATATGAAACAGAAAGTTGGGACTAGGTGTGGTACCTGGTAAAATGACCGTGAGAAAAATATAATAAAGTGCCACAAAATAATAAAATATCACAGTGGTAGTATAAACTGGTATTAAGTCTGCTAGTGATGCTATATAAAAATTAATAAAATTAATATGAAACCTAAATACCATACACATAAAACATAAATGTAATAAAATAATAAAATAATATAATGCAAAGGATTAGAAAAATAGAGATAGAAATATGCAAAAAACGTGCAAAAAATAGTGCAAAAGATGTGCAAAAAATGCAGGCAAATTGTAAACATTAGACGTGATGAAGCAAGTCTCTATTAGGTGGCGGAAAAATCCGCAGGTGCAAAAAGGAGGGGAGTGATGTTTTCCAATCGTGTTCTTCACATTCGGTGGCTTAAAAGGGTATTAAATTATTATGCTCTCACCGGAAGGAGGACCCCATCCGGGGTGGATCAACTTTCACAATATTAGCTATTGTGCGGCTCTCTGGCTTCCTTCAGCTGTAAAGGTTAGGGATCCCTCGTTCCTCCGTGAGTGCAATATGCCACGTTTATATAGAGTAGAGAAGAGGCACATCCATAGTGTGATACCGTTTTAAAAATTTGTTTATTGCAGCAAATAGGTAAAAAATACTCACAAACAAGTAGTTTAAAAGTGCGGTAGTGTGTACAGCTTTAAAATTCCCGCTCTGCAATCTCCGTCTGAGCTCGAGGTGTACGCTGCCTGGCCACGCCCTACGCGTTTCGTCACACGGACGTCATCTGGAGCCTCATCTCTATTTTTCTAATCCTTTGCATTATATTATTTTATTATTTTATTACATTTATGTTTTATGTGTATGGTATTTAGGTTTCATATTAATTTTATTAATTTTTATATAGCATCACTAGCAGACTTAATACCAGTTTATACTACCACTGTGATATTTTATTATTTTGTGGCACTTTATTATATTTTTCTCACGGTCATTTTACCAGGTACCACACCTAGTCCCAACTTTCTGTTTCATATGAATTTATTCGCACCTGCACTTTAGCATTGCATATTGCTATAGAGATAAGTATAGCATAAGAAAGTCACAGGATTTGCCATACCGTGATCTATTGCTCCTGTATAATGCCTGCAGTCTCTGACCATCTCCTGTATAATGTCTGCAGTCTCTGACCATCTCCTGTATAATGTCTGCAGTCTCTGACCATCTCCTTTATTCCTTTATCATGTGTGCAGTCTCTGACCATCTCTTGTATCATGTCTGCAGTCTGTGACCATCTCTTGTATCATGTCTCCAGTGAGTTTTTGGCCATCTCTTGTATCATGTCTGAATGAATGAATGAATGAATGAGTGACTAGCATAGCGCTACCTATGCGAACTGAATCGCCTCAGGGCGCTTTCTTGCCACCGGTGTCCATCTGCAGTTTTTACGTGGTCCTTTAACCTGTAGGGTCCCGACACACTTACAACACATACAACATTGACATCCACATACTATGGCCAATTTTTTGGACAAGGTCTAATTAACCTACCAGCATGTCTTTGGAATGTCGGCAGTCTCTGAATATCTCTTGTATCATGTTCGAAGTCTCTGACCATCTCCTGTATCATGTCTGCAGTCTCTGAGTATCTCTTGTATCATGTCCAAAGTCTCTGATCATCGCTTGTATCATGTCCAAAGTCTCTGACCATCTCCTTTATTCCTTTATCATGTCTGCAGTCTCTGACCATCTCCTGTATAATGTCTGCAGCCTCTGACCATCTCCTGTATAATGTATGCAATCTCTCCCATCTCCTTTATCACGTCTGCAGTCTCTGACCATCTCCTGTATAATGTCTGCAGCCTCTGACCATCTCCTGTATAATGTCTGCAGCCTCTGACCATCTCCTGTATCATGTCTGCAGTCTCTGACCATCTCTTGTATCATGTCTGCAGTCTCTGACCATCACCTTTATCACGTCTGCAGTCTCTGACCATCTCTTGTATCATGTCCATAGTCTATGACTATATCCTGTTGTGTGTCTACTGTCTCTGACACTGAATATTTACTTAAAACGGCGTTCCAGTTGTTTTTGTGTTTATTAAAAGCCAGCAGCTACAAAAAGTATAGCTGCTGATATTTAATAAACACACCCTCACCTGTCCCATGATCCAGCGATGTGTGCCGCCCGAACCCTCTGTTCACTCTCTCCCCAGCGCCGGCATCACAAGTATGGACACCCGGCTGTGACAGCTTATGGCTTCACAGCCGGGTGTGCACTGCGCTTGCGCGAGACACGCTGCGCCTGCTCAGTGGCCGGGCAATCTTCTGGGATCTGTGAGGTGTCCCAGAAGATTGCAGGGAGGGAGGGGGGGGGGGGTGAGGAGAGGAGAACTTACGCTTAAGTCACCTAGAAGGCCTGAGTGCAAGTGGGAGCTGGGTACCTGTCAAAACTAGGTACCCCCCCCCCCAAAAAAAATAGCATGCCAAATGTGGCATGTAAGGGGGTGATGAGTCCTTAAAGAAGAAGTTCCATTTTTGGGTGGTACCCTGCTTTAATTTTTCTGTGTGGCCCTTTGATGATGGTTGGGGCCACCACTGCTTTATAGTCCTGCATGGACACAGAGGGGGTCGGGGGATTTACTAAAGGCGAATAGACTGTACACTATGAAAGTGCAGTTGTACTCATTTTACCCAGAGCAATGTATAAACAATGTATAAACAATGTATAAACAATGGATAAACAATGTATAAACAATGTATAAACAATGGATATTTTATATATAAATACATCATAGGAGGACTAGAAACACTTTGTGGGAGGTCTCAACCTATTTTTAATACAAAGTATCAAATTAAATTATCATAACTTAATCCAATCCAGAAATTTATTAGAACAAAAATGCAATATATATATATATATATATATATATATATATATATATATATATATATATATATATATATATATACTGTATATATAGAGTTTAGCAATCCTTAGATTTGCCGCATTCATTTTTCAAATTTATGTTGACTTGGTGATCCTGCCAGTAACAAAGTTCCTGTGCTATGGCAACAACACTCACTATAAGAAGGAGAAGGTTTGTCGCCCTAGGACAGGACTAAAGAACACCTCCCTCTTCCCCTCTCTATAACAAAGGAGATGTTCTGTAGTCCGTCCTGAGAGACTGGGCGGGGCAGGGCTTGGTAATATTGACTGAGATCTCAGTGCAGCACAGGCAGACTTCATAGGAATTTACAAATGCATTGGATTTCTGGTGGGATCAACAGTTTTTATTTTATTTTTTATATTTGCAATCAATGAACAGAAAGAACGAAACACATTCAATGGTATATTGTATCATGTCTGCAGTCTCTGACCATCCCTTGTATCATGTCTGCAGTCTCTGATCATCTCCTGTATCATGTCTGCAGTCTCTGACCATCTCTTGTATCATGCCTGCAGTCTCTGACCATCTCTTGTATCATGCCTGCAGTCTCTGACCATCTCTTGTATCATGCCTGCAGTCTCTGACCATCTCTTGTATCATGTCTGCAGTCTCTGACCATCTCTTGTATCATGTCTGCAGTCTCTGATCATCTCCTGTATCATGTCTGCAGTCTCTGACCATCTCTTGTATCATGTCTGCAGTCTCTGATCATCTCCTGTACTATGTCTGCAGTCTCTGACCATCTCTTGTATCATGCCTGCAGTCTCTGACCATCGCTTGTATCATGTCCCCAGTCAACATTTCGGCAGTTTACATTTCAGAGTGGTAGTGAATAATTTGTAAGTACTAAGCTTACAGGTAAGTCTCGCCTGTTGGTTTCCGTGAATATCTTCTAAACCAGCAACGCTCCCCCCCTCCCCCCCTCCTAGTTTTCCATGTTCTTTTAAAGTAATTTAAAGTCTTAAAGCTTTAAAGTTTTAACGTTTTTTGCCGCACTTTCCATTTATTACTAGTATTGCAATGGTCTCCTTGCTGCGTTAGCTGCTTTTTCCCAGGGCGCACCGCTGTGTTATATTTGCACTTTCTAATTTGTTCTTTTAAAGTGACCCGACCACCCTACATAAATTACTGAGCTCACACAAGATGACATTGTTACTCCCACTAGGTGGCGCCCTTGCCCACAGGCTGCTCCAGTCATTCAACAAATCCATACAAGGCAGGCTATCTCTAAGAATGAAACTGTTTCAATACATTTTTTTTTATTTTTTTTTATGAAATAAGATTTCACATTCAACTAAAATGTGACCAGATTTATAACCATCGCTGCAAATGTTTCTTTGGAATTAAAGCGGAAAAAGGAGGAATATTTACATTCTTACTAAATATTCCTTTTTTATTTTTTTTTTATGTAAAGAAAGGAGCAGATGTGCTCACCGGTATGTCTACGTTGGGGAATGCATTCAGCGTCGCACCTGTTATATTTGTTTAGGTGAATAAAGTAAATGAAACCCCGATCGCTGAATTCTTATATAAGCTTTTACCATTAATGTAATTTCAAAAAGTAGTTTTCAATCCTTTAAAAATCTGCAGCTGTCATTTAAAAAAAAAAAAAAAAATAATCTATGGTGATCCTGCCATGAAGGACCCCCTTCTGAAACTTCCTGTTATAGGGTGACTACGCTCTGTTCCTGTTTTACCAATTGCGTTCCTGGGTTGTCACTCTGTTACAAGTGGAGGTTTCAGCACACATTAGACAGGTCTGCTGTTGTCACCATCAGTAAACCAGCCCTGAGAAATGTCATGCAGCCATTGCTGAGACACATGGAGACAATAATTGGCTGCAAAGAGGCTGCAGAAGATCAGCAGCACTGAGATGTTCAAAGGATGAAAAAAAAAAAAAAAGTATTTTATTGGGAAAAAGAGGCCAATCGTTTTACACAGAGAAAATTAAATCCAGTCAGGGCTTGTATTTCCCTTCTGTGCTTCCCAAGCCAAACTTTATAACATCATACATTGTATTTTATTTATTTTTTTAAAATATAAAAAGCAAAGCAGCTGCCGAAAAACACTACAAAATGTCAACAGCTAGACAACGTTGTGAGACAGAGGCATCTAGTTCTGATAGCCACTCCGGGCACTCTGTATATTAAGCACCCATACACAAAGCCAAGCCGCTGCTAAAGAACGTAGAAAAACGGCAACAGCTACACAAAGTTGTGAGACGGGCGTAGATATAAGGGGGATAGGGGGGTCTGAGCTTGCAGCTAGTTCTGATAGCAACTTCCGGGCACTCTATACATAAAGCACCCATACACAAAGCCAAGCTGCTGCTAAAGAACACTGAAAAATGGCAACAGCTACACAAAGTTATGAGACAGGGGTGTAGATATGAGGGGGGATAGGGGGGTCTGAGCTTGAAGCTAGTTCTGATAGCCACTCCAGGCACTCTATACATAAAGCACCCATACACAAAGCCAAGCCGCTGCTAAAGAACGTAGAAAAACGGCAACAGCTACACAAAGTTGTGAGACAGGGGCGTAGATATAAGGGGGGATAGGGGGGTCTGAGCTTGAAGCTAGTTCTGATAGCCACTTTAGGCACTCTATACATTAAGCACCCATACACAAATCCAAGCCGCTGCTAAAGAACACTGAAAAATGGCAACAGCTACACAAAGTTGTGAGACAGGGGCGTAGATATAAGGGGGGATAGGGGGGTCTGAGCTTGAAACTAGTTCTGATAGCCACTTTAGGCACTCTATACATTAAGCACCCATACACAAAGCCAAGCCGCTGCTAAAGAACGTAGAAAAACGGCAACAGCTACACAAAGTTGTGAGACAGGGGCGTAGATATAAGGGGGGGTAGGGGGGTCTGAGCTTAAAGCTAGTTCTGATAGCCACTTTAGGCACTCTATACATTAAGCACCCATACACAAATCCAAGCCGCTGCTAAAGAACACTGAAAAATGACAACAGCTACACAAAGTTATGAGACAGGGGCGTAGATATAAGGGGGGATAGGGGGGTCTGAGCTTGCAGCTAGTTCTGATAGCAACTTCCGGGCACTCTATACATAAAGCACCCATACACAAAGCAAAGCCACTGCCAAAGAACACTGAAAGTTGTGAGACAGGGGCGTAGATATAAGGGGGGGATAGGGGGTCTGAGCTTGCAGCTAGTTCTAATAGCCGCACCAGGGACCCAAATCAGGAGCCACTTTTGCAGCCTGTCAGTTCAGTGCGGGTGAGGCTGCTCCCCCCTAACTCCAGTCACATAATCCAGTCGAGGGAGGATTGCCCTGGGTATGTAAGGCTAGGTCCACACCTCTGCGTGTGGGGAATGTGTGCAAAATTGCGCACGTCTCTGACCCATGAAGAAATGCTCTGCAGTTTAGCAGAGGGGTGGGGGTGCTTTATTTCTCAATGGTTAATGGCACCCCCATGCATTGGCAACCATTGTGCCTTTTTGCTTGCGTCAAACCACACGGTGTGGTTTGGTGTCACCTAATTTTAAGAAAAATGGTCCTAGACTTGCAGGTAGAGCAACCCATTGAAATTAATAAGCTGCTCTACCCCTGACGTGCATGCTCAAAGACACATGCACAAACGTAAACCAGGTCAGTGTGCTTTATGGAGGGGGGAAACTATACTGATTGGGTAGAAGCTGAACTGAGGGGGAAGAGTTTTACTGGGGATCTGTACTGGGGGGCAGAGCTGTACTGGAGGGGGGCTGTGCTGAGTGGCCATAGCTGAGCTGTACTGAGTAGGGAAAAAGTACTGAAGGGGCAGAGCTGTACTGGGGGGGAAACTGTAATGAGGGGGCAGAGCTGTACTGGGGGGGAAACTGTAATGAGGGGGCAGAGCTGTACTGGAGGGGAAACTGTAATGAGGAGGCAGAGCTGTACTGGAGCAGGGACTGTAATGAGGGGGCAGAGCTGTACTGGAGGGGGGTTGTAATGATGGGGCAGCGCTGTACTGGAGGGGGAACTGTAATGAGGGGGCAGAGCTGTACTGGAGGGGGAACTGTAATGAGGGGGCAGAGCTGTACTGGGGGGAACTGTAATGAGGGGGCAGAGCTGTACTGGAGGGGAAACTAATGAGGGGGCAGAGCTGTACTGGAGGGGAACTGTAATGAGGGGGCGGAGCTGTACTGGAGGAGGAGATGTAATGAGGGGGCAGAGCTGTACTGGAGGGGAACTGTAATGAGGGGGCAGAGCTGTACTGGAGGGGAAGCTAATGAGGGGGCATAGCTGTACTGGAGGGGAACTGTAATGAGGGGGCAGAGCTGTACCGGAGGGGGAACTGTAATGAGAAAGCAGAGCTGTACTGGAGGGAAACTGTAATGAGGGGGCAGAGCTGTACTGGAGGGGAAACTGTAATGAGGGGGCATAGCTGTACTGGAGGGAACTGTAATGAGAGGGCAGAGCTGTACTGGAGGGGAAACTGTAATGAGGGGGCAGAGCTTTACTGGAGGGGAAACTAATGAGGGGGCAGAGCTGTACTGGAGGGGAACTGTAATGAGGGGGCGGAGCTGTACTGGAGGGGAAACTAATGAGGGGGCAGAGCTGTACTGGAGGGGAACTGTAATGAGGGGGCGGAGCTGTACTGGAGGAGGAGATGTAATGAGGGGGCAGAGCTGTACTGGAGGGGAACTGTAATGAGGGGGCAGAGCTGTACTGGAGGGGAAACTAATGAGGGGGCATAGCTGTACCGGAGGGGGAACTGTAATGAGGAAGCAGAGCTGTACTGGAGGGGAACTGTAATGAGGGGGCAGAGTTGTACTGGAGGAGGAACTCTAATAAGGGGGCAGAGCTGTAATGGAGGGGGAATGGTAATGAGGAGGCAGAGCTGTACTGGAGGGGGAACGGTAATGAGGGGGCAGAGCTGTACTGGAGGGAGAGCTCTACTGAGGGGAAAGATCTGTACTGGGGTAGCTGCAGTGGTTTGGGGAGCAGCTGTAATGGAAGGTTGGAGTTGTACTGGAGGGGATGGCATTGTACTGGGGCTGCAGCTTAAATTTCTTTCTTTGGGTCTCCTAGGCTGAACCCCCCCCCCCCCCCCAGGAAAAAAATATATCTATGGCCCTGTTGTGAGATATCCAAAAATCTGTTTTACATAAAATAAAATAAATAAACATAAAAATAAAAAAAAGTAAAAAAAAAGTATTTTATGGGGAAAAGAGGCCAAATGTTTCTTCCAGGTTGATAAATCGAATTGTAATTGAGTGTGATATCCAGAAATGTGGATGATATGTCGGCCTTCGTAGATTGGTGGATTGGCCGGCCCCGCCCACCGCGGTTGTAGACGGCGATTGTACAGTAACAAGTCCTCAATACTCTGTAATGGCGGGAGCACCTTGGTGTCCGCACACCGCGTCCGCATTTCACCGCAGACGGCGAGCCCGGGGACCGACCCTTGTCAATTCTGAGCACTTTAGCAAAGCGCTGGAAACCATCAATGGCATTTCCTGCACAATTAGCATCCGCGTGCAATTAGTGCTTTCCATTAATTAAAGCTCTCATTTCCATTAGTGGGGGTCAATGTAGATAAACAGGCAGAGCGCTGGCAGGGAGGTTGTCTGTAAGTAAACAGATATTATCAGGAGGCCGGTCCCCGGATCTGTCCAAAGTCCAACGCAAGGCCAGGACACTGCTCTGTACAGCACTGCGGTATATGTCAGAGCTATATAAATGTGTAATAATAATAGTGTGTGACTGTGAGGGAGGGGACATTAGAGTGTAAGCTCCTCTGTACAGAAACTGATGTGACTGTGGGGGAGGGGACATTAGAGTGTAAGCTTCTCTGTACAGAGACTGATGTGACTGTGGGGGAGGGGGCATTAGAGTGTAAGCTCTTCTGTACAGAGACTGATGTGATGTGGGGGGAGGGGACATTAGAGTGTAAGCTCCTCTGGTACAGAGACTGATGTGACTGTGGGGGGAGGGGACATTAGAGTGTAAGCTCCTCTGGTACAGAGACTGATGTGACTGTGGGGGGGAGGGGACATTAGAGTGTAAGCTCCTCTGTACAGAGACTGACGTGACTGTGGGGGAGGGGACATTAGAGTGTAAACTCCTATGGTACAGAGACCGATAAGACTAAGGGGGAGGGGACATTAGAGTATAAGAGTGTAAGCTCCTCTGGTACAGAGACTGATGTGAGTGGGGGGGAGGGGACATTAGAGTGTAAGCTCCTCTATTACAGAGACTGACGTGACTGTGGTGGAGGGAACATTAGAGTGTAAGAGTGTAAGCTCCTCTGGTAAAGAGACTGATGTGAGGGGGGGGGGGGGGACATTAGAGTGTAAGCTCCTCTGTACGGAGACTAACGTGACTGTGGGGGAGGGGACATTAGAGTGTAAGCTCCTATGGTACAGAGACCGATAAGACTAAGGGGAGGGGACATTAGAGTGTAAGCTCCTCTGTACAGAGACTGACGTGACTGTGGGGGGAGGGGACATTAGAGTGTAAGCTCCTATGGTACAGAGACCGATAAGACTAAGGGGAGGGGACATTAGAGTGTAAGCTCCTCTGTACAGAGACTGATGTGACTGTGGGGGGAGGGGACATTAGAGTGTAAGCTCCTCTGGTACAGAGACTGATGTGACTGTGGGGGGGAGGGGACATTAGAGTGTAAGCTCCTCTGTACAGAGACTGACGTGACTGTGGGGGAGGGGACATTAGAGTGTAAGCTCCTATGGTACAGAGACCGATAAGACTAAGGGGGAGGGGACATTAGAGTATAAGAGTGTAAGCTCCTCTGGTACAGAGACTGATGTGAGTGGGGGGAAGGGGACATTAGAGTGTAAGCTCCTCTATTACAGAGACTGACGTGACTGTGGTGGAGGGAACATTAGAGTGTAAGAGTGTAAGCTCCTCTGGTAAAGAGACTGATGTGAGGGGGGGGGGGACATTAGAGTGTAAGCTCCTCTGTACGGAGACTAACGTGACTGTGGGGGAGGGGACATTAGAGTGTAAGCTCCTCTGTACAGAGACTGACGTGACTGTGGGGGGAGGGGACATTAGAGTGTAATCTCCTATGGTACAGAGACCGATAAGACTAAGGGGGAGGGGACATTAGAGTGTAAGCTCCTCTGTACAGAGACTGATGTGACTGCGGGGGGAGGGGACATTAGAGTGTAAGCTCCTCTGTACAGACTGATGTGACTGTGGGGGAGGGGTCATTAGAGTGTAATCTCCTCTGTACAGACTGATGTGACTGTGGGGGAGGGGACATTAGAGTGTAAGCTCCTCTGTACAGAGACTGATGTGACTGTGGGGGGAGGGGACATTAGAGTGTAAGCTCCTATGGTATAGAGACTGATGAGACTGTGGGGGGAGGGGACATTAGAGTGTAAGCTCCTCTGGTACAGAGACGGATGTGACTGGCTCAGTGACCTCTGCACAGCACTGTGGTATATGTCAGAGCTATATAAATGTATAATGATAGCGTGTGACTGTGGAGGACAATTAGAATGTAAGCTCCTGTGGAATATGTCGGCGATATATAAATGTTTGTAGTAGCCTTTGCATACAGCCCCAGGGTTGAGAAGGACGCAGCGACTGTCAGCATGCAGAGGCCTCATGGCGATGGCTCCTTTCAGTGGAAGTGATCCCTATTGATGAAGTGGAGTTTTCTTGGTGACTTTGATGGATGGTCCTGTGACTCGTGCAGAGGGGGCAATGCCTCCTGAGGAAGGGGGTCTGGCTGAGGCTGACACTCTCCAGGCTGATGCTGCGAATGGTTGAGCGTGGAAATATAGAAGTAGAAATGTTTATATACTGTAACTGTTTCATCTCAGAATTCATAAAATGTAAAATATAGGTGAAGGGCCCACAAATCCGGCTCTTCCTGGCTGGGTTGGGAGTTTTGGAAGCTTGGTGGACTACTCAGGGGATCCATATCAGAGGATTGAGTGACAGAGCCCACCAGAGGGTCCAGCCCTGCCATGGATCCCAGGCTTCAATATCCAGGGGGCTTCAGATCAAACAAGGAGACCCTAAAGGACCCAGGATGCAGAGCACAAGACTTCTGTTCTCCAAAGACAGCCTGGAAGATCCAAGCTCAGGATGAAGTTGGGCCAAATGCTGGTTGTGATTCCTCTACCAGTAGAAGTCCTTAGTAGGGTCATATGGCTTGGGATTGGCAGCTTTCCACAAAGTGGGGTCCCTCAAAAATAGGGGTCACCCAAACTGAGTTTTCTACATTTATTTTCCCCCGAAAAAATACCAAACCATCAAAGAGTCTAAAAATGATTTATAGTTCTGTAATTGACCACAGAAAGGACAACAGACAGCCGACGCATTTCAGGGACCCAAAGATCTGTTATCCTTTCTGTGGTCACTTACCAAACGAATAAATTATTTTTGGGTGCTTTTTCTGGTGCAAACTGTATATGAAAGTTCCAAGTGGCCCGAGCAGGGAGTGATCCAAGATGGGAATTCTGGCCCTGAAGTGAGCGTTCCACACCCAAGGTTGGGTACGCTGGCCCCGTAGTGGGTGTTCTGGCCCTGAGGGGGGAATTCTGCATCTGAAGTGGGAGTTCTGATGGCGGGATGGGAATTCTGTCCCCAAGGTGAGAGCTCCAACCCCCAGTGTAGGTTCTGGCCTCGAGGGTGGAAATTCTGGCCCCGAAGAGGGAGTTCTGGCCCTGAGGCAGCAGTTTTGGCCCTGAAGTGGGAATTCTGGCCTTGGGATGGGAACTCTAGTCCCAAAGTGGGAGTTCAGGCCCCAAGGTGGGAATTCTGGCCCTGAAGTGGGAGTTCTGGCTCTGAAGTGGGAGTTCTGGCCTTGGGATAAGAATCCTGGCCTCAAGGTGGGAGTTCCAGCCCCAAGATGGGAACTCTGATTCCAAAGTGGGAGTTCTGGCCCCTAAGCGAGAATTCTGGCCCCCGAAGTGGATGTTCTGGTTTTGGGATTGAAATTCTGGCCCCAAGGTGAGAGTACCAGCCCCGACATGGGAGTTCTGGCCCTGAAGTGAGAGTTCTGACTTTGGGATGGGAATTCTGGTCCCAAGGTGAGAGTTCCAGCCCCGATGTAGAAACTCTGGTCCCAAAGTGGGAGTGCTGGCCCCCGAGTTGGGAATGCTGGCCCTGAAGTGGGAGTTCTGTCCTTAGGATGGGAATTCTGGTCCCAAGGCAAGAGTTCCAGCCCCAATGTGAGAACTCTGATCCCAAAGTGGGAGTCTTGGCCCCAAGGCGAGAATACTGACCCTAAAGTGGGAGTTTTGGTCTTGGGATGGGAATTCTGGCCCCAAGGTGAGAGTTCCAGCCCTGATATGGGAATTCTGTCCCTGAAGTGGTAGTTCTGGCCCCATGGAGGGAATTCTAGCCTTGAAGTTGGAGTTCTATACTGGAGATGGGAATCCTGGGCCTGAAGTGGGAGTTCTATCTTGGGGAATGAGAATTCTGGCTCTAAGGTGAGAATTCCAGCCCCGATATGGGAACTCTGGTCCCACAGTGGAAGTTCTGGCCCCTGAGGTGAACATTCTAGCCCTGAAGTGGGAGTTTTGTCCTTGGGATTGGATTTCTAGCCTTGAAGTGAAATTTCCAACCCCAAGGTAGGAGTTCTAGTCCTGAAATGGGAGTTCCGGACCAGAGGTAGGAATTCTGGCCCTGTGGTGTGATTTTTGGCTGTGAGGTGGAATTTATGGCCCCAGGGTGAACATTCTGACTCAGACATACTGGAGCTGTGGTGGAGATGAGAGGATCAGGGCCGGTCTTACAGCTTCACCATCACCAGTTTTAAAGTCAAAGGCAGGCAGGCATTCTTCATAAATAAGACATGGCGCCCCTTGTTATTTGTTGCGCTCCAGCCCACTGCCTGTACTGCCCAACCCTAGAGACACCTGTGTGCAACATAAGACTGGAGGTCGCAGAGCATTTCATGTGCAGAGCTGCACCCCCACCCCCCTTCTCACAGCAGAGTATACAACACCTACACTGCAGAACACGAGAACCTGCCGGTGAATGGGAGGCCTCTCCAGGCCTCTGAGATCTGCAGAGCGCAGAACATTCCATGTCCCAGGAATTCCAGACTCTGCTGCGGTCTTCATTCTGAGTGCTGGGCAAGTTACAAGTTGCACTCTGGATGTGACTGCAGAACATAAACCAAAGAGACAGCAGAGTATCGCAGAACATAAACCAAACAGACAGCAGAGTATTGCAGAACATAAGCTACACAGGCTGAAGTGCCTTCACAAGCCAGACAGGTTAACCTGTTCAGAGCTCAACCCAGTGCAGAACAGTCAGCGTTTCCACATCTGCAATCTGTAGAGGATCTGCAGAACATTTCACATTTCAGAAAACACAAGGTGTAAAACATTCCCAGCTTTCAGGGCACAGGAGCAGCAGAACGTTTAGCAGAGCCCAGGAGCTGCACAGCACTTCATTAGCCGTGTACAGGTTCTGCAGTATATATTTTATATTTTTAAAGCACACAAGCGAGGAACATTCAGCGTGTGCAGAGCACAAGGAGTTCCAGAATATGAATCATTTGCAAAGCACAGAAGTTGCAGAGCATTCAGCCTTTGCAAAGCACGCAACATGCAGAACATTTGCAGAACACATTGGGGTCTACTTATCCCTTTTTTCAGTTGAGATTCACCCAACTTTTACACCAAGATTCACTAATTTTTCCATAAAAGTTTCAGTGATAGAAATGGGTGAATGAGACATGAACATAAACAATTTGCAGCGCCCGTGAGCTGCAGAGCATTTTCCAGAGCCCAGGAGTTTCAGAACATATTTTTTGCAGAACATAATGCAGAGCAGAGCTTAAAAGATACAGAATATGAATTGTTTGCAGAGCACAGAGGTTGCAGAACTGTAAGCCTTTGCAGAGCACATGGTTATTTAGTGGAGACACAACACGCAGAACATTTTCAGAGCACAGAAGTTGCAGAACAATTAGGGAGTCTATTGTTTTCAGTCAGGATTCACCCAACTTTCACCCATCCAATCCACATAAGACTGAGTTAGAAAAATTAGTGAATGAGCCCAGAGTTACAGAACATAAATCATTTGCAGAGCACCACTGAATCTGCAGTCCATTCACAATGGACAGAATACAATGTGCAGAACATTCATTCGTTACAGAACACAGATGTTGTAGAACATTAACCTTTTGCAGGGAAATTTGCAGAACCTTTTAGCCTATGCAGATGCCAGGAGTTTCAGCATATGAATCATTTGTAGAGCACAGGATCTGCAGCACATTCATCAGAACAGTGTACAGAACATTCAGTATTTGCAGAGCTCAGAAGTTGCAGAACACAAGTGATTTACAAAGCATATTGCTAAGCGCAGGACCTGCAGCACATTCATCATTTGCAGAGCACACATTGTGAAGAAAATTCAGCCAGTATTTGACAGAGCACATATTGTGCAGCAGAGTACTAGAAGTTGCAGAACATGAGGGATTTGCAGAGCACAGAATCTGCAGAGCATTTTGATGGTCACAGAACATAGTTTGGTTTGCTCATCACAGACTCGACAGTGCATCCATCATTTGCAGAGCACACATTGTGCAGCACATCCAGCCCTAGCAAAGCAGATCATTCAGTATTTGCCAGAGCCAAGACGTTGCAGAACATGAATGATTTGCAGAGCAATATAGTCTGCAAAGCATATAGCTGAGCACAGGGTCTGCAGCACATTTAGCAGTGTAAGTTGCCGAGCATGAGGGATTTCCAGAGCACAGAATCCGCAGAGCAATTTGCTGGTCATGGTTCAGTTTTCTCATGCTTTGCAGAGCATTCAGTGTTCAGCAGAGCCCAGAAGTTGCAGAACAGGAATGAGATGCAGAGCACAGAGTCTGCAGAGCATATAGCCTAACACAGGATCTGCAGAACATTCAGCCTTCGCAGAGCACACATTGTGCAGCACATTCCGTATTTGCAGAGCACTAGAAGTTGCAGAATGATTTGCAGACTGCAGAGCACAGAATCTGAAGAACATTTTGCTGATTCCGGGGTCTGCAGCACATCCATCATTTGCAGAGCACACAGTGTGCGGAGCATTGGGTATTCGCAGACCCCAGAAGTTGCAGAACATGGATGATCTGCAGAGCACAGAGTCTGCAGAGCACGGATTGTGCAGCACATTTGGCCTTTGCAGAGCACACAGTGTGCAGAGCCCCCTGCCTGTCCCCGATGTGCCCCCAGGTCGGGCACAGCGCCCCCAGGCGGAGAGGCTGCTGGTTGGCTGTGGCTCTGCCCCGCATACATTACATGACATCAGCTCCTCTCCCGCTCCTCCTCCCCCCCCCAGACACAAGCTCGGAGTTCTCCATGGTGAGCGGACTCTGCGCCCTGTGCCGGCTCTGCGGGGCCCCTCACTGATGCCAGCCGCAGCGCCCGCAGCCCCCCGGTGAGTGTCTGTATGTGGGGGTGAGGGGGTACCCGGGGTATGGGGGGGCCCTGGTATGTGGGGGGAGGAGGGGGGCAGGATCACATCCCAAAGTCCTCTCCTTCCTCTGCCAGCTGCTCTCTGGAGTTTCTGTCTCCCCCCCAAATAACTGGGTGCCCCTTCCAGGGTTGCCCATATTATTGCCCCTTCATCTGCCCCACCCATTCCTATCTATCCTCCTCATCTCATCCCTTTGCCACCCCTGCCCATACCCCCCCCCCCCCAACTGGCACCCCAATTCAGACCCCCCCCCCCCCCCCAATTCCTGCACCTCATCCCATCCTTTGTTATCACTTGGGAAGTTCAGTGGCTGCATTGTGCCATGTTTGGGGTCACAGAGAACAAAGCGCCTGGCTGGGCACAGGGGTGAGATGGCGAAGGGTCCGTATTCCTCTGGGAGGGGTCCGTGTTCCTCTGGAGGGATCCGTGTGAAGGGTCCGTATTCCTCTGGGAGGGGTCCGTGTTCCTCTGGAGGGGTCCGAGGGGTCCGTGTTCCTCTGGAAGGGTCCGTATTCCTCTGGAGGGGTCCGTGTTCCTCTGGAAGGGTCCGTATTCCTCTGGAAGGGTCCGTATTCCTCTGGAGGGGTCCGTGTTCCTCTGGAGGGGTCCGTGTTCCTCTGGAGGGGTCCGTGTTCCTCTGGAGGGGTCCGTGTTCCTCTGGAGGGGTCCGTGTTCCTCTGGAGGGGTCCGTGTTCCTCTGGAGGGGTCCGTGTTCCTCTGGAAGGGTCCGTATTCCTCTGGAGGGGTCCGTGTTCCTCTGGAAGGGTCCGTATTCCTCTGGGAAGGGTCCATGTTCCTCTAGAGGGGTCCGCATTCGGTCCGTATTCCTCTGGAGGGGTCCGTGTTCCTCTGGAGGGTTTAATTTCTGCTATTATTTCACTGGAAACATGCTGACGTGAGGATTTGCATTGAGAAATCGCATGCTGGTCGGCGTTATCGGCTTCGCTGAGTTTTTTGTGCGTTGGTGATGAAGACGTAAAGTTGCGCCGTATCGATGTGACCGGCGATGCTTTCAGAGCAGCCTTTTGTCTTGGAATGTAGCAAGGAGTGAAACATGTTTGTGATGTGACATGGGATGCAGATCTCAGGACTGGCTTTCATTTCCTTTGTCATTGTGAGAGTGGCGAGTAATCCCCTCTGCCTGCGGGAAGCGATCGGTGGAGGTGAGTCCTGTGTGTGCGATTTATTGGAGGTGAGTCCTGTGTGTGCGATTTATTGGAGGTGAGTCCTGTGTGTGCGATTTATTGGAGGTGAGTCCTGTGTGTTTGTGTGAGCTCTGTATGTGCGATCGCTGGAGGTGAGTGCATTGTATGTGCGATCGGTGGAGGTGAGCCCTGTGTGTGCGATTATTGGAGGTGAGCCCTGTGTGTTTATGAGTGCCATGTATGTTCGATCGGTGGCGGTGAGCCCTGTATGTGCGATCGTGGAGGTGAGCCGTGTGTTCGATCGCTGGAGGTGAGCCCTGTATGTTCGATCGGTGGCGGTGAGCCCTGTATGTGCGATCGTGGAGGTGAGCCGTGTGTTCGATCGCTGGAGGTGAGCCCTGTATGTTCGATCGGTGGCGGTGAGCGCTGTGTGTTCGATCGCTGGAGGTGAGCCCTGTGTGTGCCACTGATGCAAAGTATCTTCTGGCAGAATCTTAGCCAAGTTCCTCCTGGATACAATTGGGTACATTTTGATGTTGTTGGCCTCGTTCTGCACAGCTGGTTGTGTTTTGGTGGCTCTGACAGGTAGGTGTCAGTCACTATCAATGATCTGCAGGTTGGGTGATGGATAGTTTGATTGTTGGCATTAGTGAATATAAGGTAGGTAAGTGTCTCTGGGGTGATTGATGGGTAGGTGACCTGTTCTGTTCTTTTAAGCAATAAACAATCTTCTACTTGAAAACCACTGCTTGTTGACCAGGGGGTAATGAATGCTTAGCGGGGTAGGTAAGTGTCTCTGGGGTAATTGAGGGGTAGGTGACCTATTCTTTTGGTCAATAAACATTCTTCTTTTTGATGTTGTGTTTTTTTTTTCATCTAAAATGCTTATCCAGGGGGTGTCTGAAGGGGTAATGAATGCTTAGTGAGGTAGGTAACTGATTTTTAGGTGATTGGTTAAGTAGCTTGTTGTACTGCACTTGGCTGGGGTTTGAGAGGTTGATGATGACCAAGGGGGTAATTCATGCTGAGCTTATTAGGTAAGTGTTTGGTAGGTCCATGTTGCTTGGCCCGGGGAATGTGAACACTGGGTAATTGATGTCGGGTTGGGTTAGTAAGTGTTTCTGGGGAAATTGATGGGTAGGTAATTTGTTCTGCTGGTCAACAATCTTTTTCTGCTTGAGCTTTTTTTTAACCTACCTCTCTTGAATGGGGTGGGGGAAGTTGACCAAATGGTAATTGTTGCTTAGCTGAGTAGGCAAGTGTCTCTGATGTGATTTATGGATAGGTGACTTGTTGTCCTAGTCAACAATTTTCTTGAGCTTTTTTAACCTACCATGCTTGGCTGGTGTATTGGTAGCTGGGTAAATTGGGGGGGGTAATCAATTCTTAGCTCACCAGGTAAGTGTTTTTTGCTGATTGACGGGTAGGTGATTTGTTCTACTGCTAATTAAGGATGTTCTTAAAGTTTTCGAATCTGCCGCACTTTGCTGGTGGTGGGGGTGATCAAATGCTAATCAATGCTTAGCTGGGTAGGTAAGTTCCTCTGGGCTGATTAATGGGTAGGAAACATGTTCTCCTGGCCAATCTTCTGCTTAAATTTTTTGATCTACTGCTCTTGACTGGGGAAGAGGTGACCGATGAGTAGTCAATGCTTAGCTTGGTAGGTGTCCCTGGGTTGATTGATGTGTAGGTGACTTGTGCTTACGGTGGATAAACAATCTACTGCTTTACCAGGGGCTTACTGATTGGTAGTCAATGCTTAACTGGGTAGGTAATGCCTCTGGGCTCATGGATGGGTAGGTGACTAGTTTTCTTGGTCAATGGTTGATCTTCTGCTTACGTTTTTTTCTTTCTTTTTTTTTAAATCTGTTAGCCAGGGGGTGACCAATGGATAATCATTGCTTAGTTGGGTAGGTAAGTGCCTGTGGGCTGATTGATAAGTAGGAACTGGTCAATGGATGATCAACTGTTCTTGGCTGGGGGTTGCTCAATGGGTCATTGATACTTAACTGGGTAGGTAAGTGTGTCTTGGCTGATGGGTAGGTAACTTGTTTTCTTGGTCAATGGATGATCTACTGCTCTTGGTTGGGGGTTGCCCAATGGGTAATTGATACTTAGCTGGGTAGGTAAGTGTGTCTGGGCTGATTTATGGGTAGGTAACTTGTTCTTTTGGTCAATGGATGATCTACTGCTCTTGGTTGGGGGTTGCCCAATGGGTAATTGATACTTAGCTGGGTAGATAAGTGTGTCTGGGCTGATTGATGGGTAGGTAACTTGTTTTCTTGGTCAATGGATGATCTACTGCCCTTGGTTGGGGGTTGCCCAATGGGTAATTGATACTTAGCTGGGTAGATAAGTGTGTCTGGGCTGATTGATGGGTAGGTAACTTGTTTTCTTGGTCAATGGATGATCTACTGCCCTTGGTTGGGGGTTGCCCAATGGGTAATTGATACTTAGCTGGGTAGATAAGTGTGTCTGGGCTGATTGATGGGTAGGTAACTTGTTTTCTTGGTCAATGGATGATCTACTGCCCTTGGTTGGGGGTTGCCCAATGGGTAATTGATACTTAGCTGGGTAGGTAAGTGTGTCTGGGCTGATTTATGGGTAGGTAACTTGTTCTTTTGGTCAATGGATGATCTACTGCTCTTGGTTGGGGGTTGCCCAATGGGTAATTGATACTTAGCTGGGTAGATAAGTGTGTCTGGGCTGATTGATGGGTAGGTAACTTGTTCTTTTGGTCAATAGTTGATCTGATGCTTGAGTTTTTTTTTTTTTTTTTTTTTTTTTTAATCCACTGCTCTTGGCTGGGGGTTGACCAATGGATAATCAATGATTAGTGTGTGTGGGCTGATTTATTGGGTAGGTAACTTCTTCTCCTCATCAATAGATGGTCTTCTGCTCAACGTTTTTATCTAACGCTCTTGGCCAGGGGACAACCGATGGGTAATCAATGCTTAGCTTGGTAGGTAAGTGCCCCTGGGCTGATTGATAGGCAGGTAACTTCTTCTCTTAGTCAATAGATGATCTTCTGCTAGGGATTTTTTTTTATTTACTGCTCTTGGCTGAGGGATGACCAATGGGTAATCAATGCTTAGCTGGGTAGGTAAGTGCCCCTGGGCTGATTGATGAGTAGGTAACTTGGTAAGTAGTCGGTGCGCTGCGTCCCGGCATTGAATGTAATGATTTTTTATTTTTTTTTCAAATGTTAATTGATGTCTTTGTGGTTGGGGGTTGCATGATTAACCTTCACATCACGTCTCTCTGAACATCAAAAAGGGAAAAAACGGTAGAGACGGGACAAAAAACAAAACAAAAAACAAACAGGCCCCTCGCTCGCCCCCTTGGGAATCTCACACAGAAACACTTTCGGCTCCAGAGGAAATTTAATAACAAAGTTCGACTTAAAAAATAAATAAAAAATAAATGATATTTTCATTTGTTGAACTTGGAATAATTGTTGCCGATCAACCAAACCAATGACCGGTGGAGTTACGTTGGTCTGAAGAGCTGACGCTCGGGGTCGAGTGCTGGTGACAGGCCTGTGGTCTCTCTCTGGCGGGCAAAGCTCTGCCAGTTCCCATCGTCCCGGCGTTCCTAGTCTGCTGGATTCCGGAATAGTCAATAAAATTAATTTGTTGTCACACACAATAATCCAGAATTGCACTCAGTGTCAGCAAGTGTTTGCCTCCTGGAATCGGCTCAGCCATTAATTCTCTTGTGCCGGCGGTTGGCTGTGTTGTGGCGGTGACGGGGTTAATTGGCTCGCAGATGCCGCTGGGCTATGCGGACCCTTCGACCCCCTTTGCCACCGCTTACACCTTTAAACAAATATGGATCTTCAGTTCTCAGGGCTCTCTGCCAACCGCCCCAAACCCCTCGCGAAGTGCCAGAGATGAGCGCCGAATTCGCCCCCCAGCCTGGCAGGCTGGCACCTTCCGGCGGGGAACGGCGTCCCATCAGGTCTGACTTTGATACTTTTTTTGACTCTTTGTTTCGGCACAAATTATCTTTTCACTTGGGATGAAATTGAAGCCGATTTCCTCCAGATTGAAAGAACGGATTCTTCTTGAACAAACTCCTTTGTAGGCTTAATGGCGAAGGAGACCAGCGATTCTCCGCGGAATGCACGGCCGGGGAGCACACAACCATCAATAGATTGTCAGCTCTTCTGTCTAACGCTGTCATTTTTTATTTTTTTTTTACTATTTTTGCCTTCCTGGAAATGGTAAAACGGTGTCGGGTGGAGGGGGCTGTTTAAGCAAGCGTTTTCTGCGCAAAGAAACAACGTGATTGTTTAGCGAGGGAGGAATGGAGTACCGGGAGGGGGGGTGCCTTAGAGAAGGAGTACCGGGGGGGCCTTAGCGAGGGGTAGTACCGGAGGGGGGTTGCCTTAGTGAGGGGGAGTACCGGAGGTGGGGTGCTTTAGCGAGGGGGAGTACCGGAGGTGGGGTGCTTTAGCGAGGGGGAGTACCGGAGGTGGGGTGCTTTAGCGAGGGGGAGAACCGGAGGTGGGGTGCTTTAGCGAGGGGGAGAACCGGAGGTAGTGTGCCTTAGCGAGGGGTAGTACCGGTGGTAGTGTGCCTTAGCGAGGGGTAGTACCGGAGGGGGGTTGCCTTAGCGAGGGGTAGTACCGGAGGGGGGTTGCCTTAGCGAGGGGTAGTACCGGAGGGGGTTGCCTTAGCGAGGGGTAGTACCGGAGGGGGGTTGCCTTAGCGAGGGGTAGTACCGGAGGGGGGTTGCCTTAGCGAGGGGTAGTACCGGAGGGGGGTTGCCTTAGCGAGGGGTAGTACCGGAGGGGGGTTGCCTTAGCGAGGGGTAGTACCGGAGGGGGGGTGCCTTAGGGAGGGGGAGTACCGGAGGGGGGGTGCCTTAGCGAGGGGGAGTACCGGAGGGGGGGTGCCTTAGCGAGGGGGAGTACCGGAGGGGGGGTGCCTTAGCGAGGGGGAGTACCGGAGGGGGGGTGCCTTAGCGAGGGGGAGTACCGGAGGGGGGGTGCCTTAGCGAGGGGGAGTACCGGAGGGGGGGTGCCTTAGCGAGGGGGAGTACCGGAGGGGGGGTGCCTTAGCGAGGGGGAGAACTGGAGGTAGTGTGCCTTAGCGAGGGGTAGTACAGGAGGGGGGGTGCCTTAGCGAGGGGTAGTACAGAAGGGGGGGTGCCTTAGCGAGGGGGGGTGCCTTAGCGAGGGGGGGTGCCTTAGCGAGGGGTAGTACAGGAGGGGGGGTGCCTTAGCGAGGGGTAGTACAGGAGGGGGGGTGCCTTAGCGAGGGGTAGTACAGGAGGGGGGGTGCCTTAGCGAGGGGTAGTACCAAAGGGGGGGTGCCTTAGCGAGGGGTAGTACCAAAGGGGGGGTGCCTTAGCGAGGGGTAGTACCAAAGGGGGGGTGCCTTAGCGAGGGGTAGTACCAAAGGGGGGGTGCCTTAGCGAGGGGTAGTACCAAAGGGGGGGTGCCTTAGCGAGGGGGAGTACCGGGGGGGGGGGCACGAGAGCGATCTGAAGGAACGGCCATTTCAACTCATTCCATTGTCAAAAAAGACAACTTGCCCAAAAGAAACGGCGCCAGAAAAATCCAAGTCTAATTGGTAGCGTTCATGAGGGGGCCCATTCGCATGCGGGCGCTTTTACCACCCTAAAACGCACCTACATGTAATATAGTTCCCTTTCAATGCTATGTGTCTGTTCACTGAGTTTTTATACAGTGTGATTGAAAAGTCCTGCTTGCTGCATTTTTTTTAGCACGTTTCGTGAAAAACACACCTTTCCGTTGTAGGCAATGGTAGTGCGCCCAAAACGCACAATGTGTTTTTATTGGTGCTTCTTTGGAGTTGCATGTTTTGCCATGGACATCTGCACCAGATTCTGCATACTCCAGTTTTAGCAACCCCCCCCCCCCCCCCGTGTTGCATTGAATTAGAGCCAGTTCACACCACATGCGGTCCAGTGCGTTTTTTTCCCTGCATAAAAAATGCATGGATAGTAGGTTATATGGTTATCAATGGCATAGTTCACACCAGTGTGTTCCAGTTCTGTTTAGAACATGCTCCACGCACTGGAACACACAAGTCGTCCTTATTTAGTGTCAGTTCACACCACATGCGGTCCAGTGCGTTTTTTTTCCTGCATAAAAAATGCATGAATAGTAGGTTATATGGTTATCAATGGCATAGTTCACACCAGTGTGTTCCAGTTCTGTTTAGAACATGCTCCACGCACTGGAACACACATGTCGTCCTTATTTAGTGTCAGTTCACACCACATGCAGTCCAATGCGTTTTTTTTTCTGCATGAAAAATGCATGGAAAGTACTGGTTTTCAATGCCATAGTTCACACAAGTGCTTGCAGTTCCAGGGCGTTCCAGAAAAACAAAGTAGAACATGCACTGGAACACGCATGTCCTGAAGGTTAAGAAAAAAGAGGGAAAAAAATGCACTGGACTGCTTCAAAAACACACCAAAAATGCACTGGAACGCATAAAAAAATGCACTGGAATGCATAAAAACACACCAAAAAAGCCCATGCAGAAAAGCATCTGGGCTGCATTTCTGTGGTGTGAACTGGCCCTTAAGGTGATGAAAAAAGGGGGGAAAAAATGCATCGTAACGCATCAAAAGTGCGTCAAAAAGGCGCATGCAAAAAAGCATCTGGAACGCGTCAGTCTGCATTTCTATGGTGTGAACTGGCCCTAAGCCCACGTTCACATTGGGCAGATTTGACCTGCGATGTGACATGTCCAAATTGGTTGCTATTGCCGGCAATGGCACCGTCCGAATTGGTGCGACGGCGACTTTGTGGCATCTCACAGATTCCCAAAAGAGAGTAGTCCCCGTCTGTAAACATCGCCCCCTCCAAAGTCGCACTGCATTGCGAATTCAGTGTGAACCTAGGCTAAAAAGTATGATAAAAACGCAACATGCAGTTTCAAGTAAACGCATATCTCATTTTCTGCCGCACATATGCAAATGAACTCGAAATGTCACTAGCTTGTGTTTTGTAGGTAGCCCAACCCATAGCGACCAATCAAAACTCACCTCTTATCAGATATGATTTGTTAAATCCCTCGAATTGCTTTGGGTCACTTTGCCCTCTGCCGCTGTTGATCATACTAAATAAATAAAATAAATATTCTCACGTTGGGGGGGGGGGGGGGGAAGAGATGATTGGTGTGAAATCTTCTGCTGTTGAAACTTGCAACCTAAACGCACGCAGCAGCCAATCCTGGCCGTTGCTGGTACAGATTTCTCCTCTCCGATCCCTCATATATGTACAGATAACATTGGAGATGTAGAATTGTTACATTGTATCGTTATTGATGGATGGAGGATGTGGAGTGTCTCTGCAGCGCTGAATAAAGGTATAAAACTCCGGTGTACCAATTCACCCCATACACACACACATGACAATAGGACTGGGATGGCGCCACCCCCCGGGTGCACGGCCCAAGGGCACCAGGCGAATGGGGCCCTGCAATAATCTTGCATTACATCATATTTGCCAACTGTCTGGGACATTCATACTTTTTACTAAACTGCCCGAGATGGTGTCCCAGGAAGCATCCCAGTATTGTGCCCTCCTGACCCCAGTATTGTGCCCTCCTGACCCCAGTATTGTGCCCTCCTGACCCCAGTATTGTGCCCTCCTGACCCCAGTATTGTGCCCTCCTGACGCCAGTATTATGCCCTCCTGATCCAGTATTGTGCCCCAGTATTATGCCCTCCTGATCCAGTATTGTGCCCCAGTATTATGCCCTCCTGATCCCAGTATTGTGCTCCAGTATTGTGCCCTCCTGACCCCAGTATTGTGCCCTCCTGTACTGTGCCCTCCTGACCCCAGTATTGTGCCCTCCTGTACTGTGCCCTCCTGACCATAGTATTGTGCCCTCCTGTGCCCTCCTGTGCACAGTATTGTGCCCTCCTGACCCCTCCTGTACTGTGCCCTTTGTGTTGATTAGTCTTTGATTTATGGAATGTTTTCTTTTTGTAAAATGTACTTTATTGAAAGGACTAATGAATTTCTGTTTAATTCTATGAACTATTTATACTTTATTTCTTGAGAGTAGGTGCGTAAATTGGGACAAGCTGGTAGGGGCCCCAGGGAATTACTTTGCCCAGGGGCCCATGATGCTTTTAAGGTGGCCCTGCTCTCGGATATATAAACGCCGCATGTGGTTTATATCAGATATCCATTCAGAAAAAAAAAAAAATTCCGGAGCCGGGCTCCAATCAGGTCGTGCCTTGCAGTGCTCTCGCCGCTGATAAAAGACAACGCAGGAATTTGAGGGCTGAGGAGGAACTACAAGTCGCAGCATGCCCTACATCCAGTGCATGCTGGGACTTGTAGTCCCCCTGGCGGTTCCTGTTTTTCAAGATCCTCACCTGCAGAAAAAAAAAAAGCAGTCTGAGTTTTCAGCTTTTGTTGCAGAAATAATGAGGTGTGTGTGTGGGGGGGTGGTGTATTGCTGTAGGCTGGGATTTAAAGGTCTGCAGAGGGGGCGGGGGGGGGGGGGGGGAAGTGGCTGACCCTGACCCCTAATCCCAGGTAGGTCAGTCCTTTGTGTGTGCTTGGCAGTTGACGGCGGTGACCTAGGAGGACCTCTGTCACAGGGCAAAGATGGGGGGGGGGGGGGGGGTTTAACTGCATGACTATTCTTCCTCCAGCATCAAGGTGGTCCCTTCGCTTCATCCGTACAATCCGCCAGCAGAACAAAGGACCGGCTGTGCCCACCTGGGAGTAGATTGTCACTCAGCTCTGCACCGCACGTGTGTCTGAAATTGCTTTTTTTTTTTTTTTTTTTTTTCGGGACATCCGGCATGCAGAACGCAAGGATTGAACGTTTCTGGGCATTGCAGTCTAGCTGGGGTGTCCGCTGCGCCTGCAGGATGGCCAATATGTCACGGCGCGACTAAGAAAAGGGATTCTGTCGCTGCAAATGCTCAGCGTGTCCGGGGGGAAATCGCGTTCTGATGTTCTCGGGGTTGGTAATTGCCTTTGTGTGGATGCTTTATTGTCAGCCTTGTTGTTAACGGGAGTAACATAAGGGGGCAGCACCAGCCAGCGGACGGCGCCGCTCTCTCCTCTGTGCCTGCAGGACATTGATGCATGTAGGATGTTGTGTGTGTGTGTGTGTGTGTGCAAAATATTACTGTATAGCAAACAAAATAGAGGGACTACAAGTATCAGCAAGTCCTGGAACTTGATAAACTAGCTGTGCAGAGGCTTGTAGGGCATGCTGACACCTTTAGTTCTATGAAAGCCGAAGATGTAGCATGCAGGCTTGTAGCACCTCATTGGACCCAAGGCTGCAGATAAGACAGTACAACCAATCCTCTTGTACTGGGCCCAGGCCTCATCAGCAAAATGGGGGGGGGGGGGGCACCAGAGAAGCTTTATTTTACATTGCTGCCTAAATTAATACATTGATTTTACTAGACTCCTACTTGCTCAGGGGGTTAAATTGCATTTCCCACTCCCCATCAGGTTAACAGAGCGGCCTAGGAAATGGGAGTAGAGGAAGTTTTATTAATTTTTGGGGGTTTTAGGTGAATAAATCCTTCCGAGACTCCGCCGAGTATATTGCTTTGTGAACTGCTGCATGTCAGATTGCTCTTTTCTTGAGTCTCTGTATTCATACGTGCTTTTCTAAGAATCTATTGTGTCTCTGCGCTGGTTTAGCATTTTATTTTCACAAAGGTTTGATGTGTTTTTGCTACTTATGTCATACATTGACACATTGAGTTTTCACAGATCATCATTGGATCTGTCCCTGAACAGATGTGCGGGGAATGCAACCAGTGTACAGACCCGGAACTCAGGTCAGGGACGGAGGGAACCACTCATAATGGGCACAGCGGGTGTACAGACCCGGAACTCAGCTCAGGGATGGTGAGAACCCCTCATAATGGGCACAGCGGGTGTACAGACCCGGGAACTCTGCACAGAGATGGTGGGAACCCCTCATAATGGGCACAGCGGGTGTACAGACCCGGGAACTCAGCTCAGGGATGGCGAGAACCCTCATAATGGGCACAGCGGGTGTGCAGACCCGGGAACTCAGCACAGGGATGGTGAGAACCCCTCATAATGGGTTTACCGGGTGTACAGACCCGGGAACTCAGCACAGGGATGGTGGGAATCCCTCATAATGGGCACAGCGGGTGTACAGACCCGGGAACTCAGCACAGGGATGGTGGGAACCCCTCATAATGGGCACAGCGGGTGTACAGACCCGGGAACTCAGCACAGGGATGGTGAGAACCCTCATAATGGGTTTAGCGGGTGTACAGACCCAGGAACTCAGCACAGAGATGGTGGGAACCCCTCATAATGGGCACAGCGGGTGTACAGACCCCGGAACTCAGCTCAGGGATGGTGAGAACCCCTCATAATGGGCACAGCGGGTGTACAGACCCGGGAACTCAGCTCAGGGATGGTGGGAACCCCTCATAATGGGCACAGCGGGTGTAAAGACCCGGAAACTCAGCACAGGGATGGTGGGAACCCCTCATAATGGGCACAGCGGGTGTACAGACCCGGGAACTCAGCACAGGGATGGTGAGAACCCCTCATAATGGGCACAGCGGGTGTACAGACCCGGGAACTCAGCACAGGGATGGTGGGAACCCCTCATAATGGGCATAGCGGGTGTACAGACCCGGGAACTCAGCACAGGGATGGTGAGAACCCCTCATAATAGGTAGTGTGGGAATACAAATAGAATATTCCAGTGTAGAGCTCTTCCCCATAGATATAATATTGGCTGTGAGTTGATAATGGGGATGGTGTTATCTGTGGGAGAGGATGGGGGGGTTGTGTTCCTGACCCAGCTCTGTATTGTATCGGCTCTTGTCGGTGAGATTTTCCTGTAATCTCTGTCACGGGGAGGCTAATCCGGGATCTCAGCCACTGTGTGAGTTATTGTGTTTCTAATACTTCCCATGAAAACCTCCATCATCCGGGTCTGGTTGTGCTCTGTGAATAGACTGCGCTGTCTGCATCAGATTGCAAGCTGTGCGCACAAAAACAGATTCTCAGAATGAAACCAGTTTGTCTCTGATCCGGTGTTCAGGAACCGACATGAAGATTCGCCGTCGTCGACATTCACTATGTGCTTCCTAATATTTATCTGGTGGTTTAATACGTTTAATGCACAAGTTGTGATGTGAAGTGTCAGATGGGGGGGGGGGGGGGGGGGGTGTAAATGAGAGAGAATTCGGTGATAGAATTTCTGATGGTTCACCGAATCCTTTCTGCGGCACATAACCAACGACAGCCGGTTTAGGGTGGTATCTATATTCAGCAATTTATTTTTTATTTTTGGCGAACATACAGAAGGAAGTCATTTTTAATACATTGTTGCGATCATATCTATAGAATATTTTGACAGATTATTTTTTACTTTCATAGAAATGTGGTGAAACCAGTGCAGAGACGAGGTCACCCAGTGCCCAGGGCCAAGATGCCAAACTGCTCCCCTCCCCCAACTCCTTCCCGGTTTATTACGCATGAGGTGGTGATTTTTTTTTTTTTCATGACACAAAAATATTTAAAGCGTTTTCAAATAAAATCGGATTAAATGAAGTCCCCTATTCCTGCCTCTCCTGCCCCGGAGGTGTGTGTGTGTGTGTGTGTGTGTGTGTATATATATATATATATATATTATAAATTAATTTCTAGACCAGGGGTTTTCAAGGGCCAGTTTACTGTGGTTTAGACTATAGGGGGGCCAGTGGAATTAAACACTTTCCAAGACATGCTGGGCAGTGGGAGGAATAGTGCCCCATCATTGGCGTCGGTGGGAGGAATAGTGCCCCATCATTGGTGTCGGTGGGAGGAATAGTGCCCCATCATTGGTGTCAGTGGGAGGAATAGCGCCCCATCATTGGTGTCGGTGGGAGGAATAGTGCCCCGTCATTGGTGTCAGTGGGAGGAATAGTGCCCCGTCATTGGTGTCGGTGGGAGGAATAGTGCCCCATCATTGGTGTCGGTGGGAGGAATAGTGCCCCATCATTGGTGTCGGTGGGAGGAATAGTGCCCCATCATTGGTGTCAGTGGGAGGAATAGTGCCCCATCATTGGTGTCGGTGGGAGGAATAGTGCCCCATCATTGGTGTCGGTGGGAGGAATAGTGCCCCATCATTGGTGTCGGTGGGAGGAATAGTGCCCCATCATTGGTGTCGGTGGGAGGAATAGTGCCCCATCATTGGTGTCGGTGGGAGGAATAGTGCCCCATCATTGGTGTCGGTGGGAGGAATAGTGCCCCATCATTGGTGTCGGTGGGAGGAATAGTGCCCCATCATTGGTGTCGGTGGGAGGAATAGTGCCCCATCATTGGTGTCGGTGGGAGGAATAGTGCCCCATCATTGGTGTCGGTGGGAGGAATAGTGCCCCATCATTGGTGTCGGTGGGAGGAATAGTGCCCCATCATTGGTGTCGGTGGGAGGAATAGTGCCCCATCATTGGTGTCGGTGGGAGGAATAGTGCCCCATCATTGGTGTCGGTGGGAGGAATAGTGCCCCATCATTGGTGTCGGTGGGAGGAATAGTGCCCCATCATTGGTGTCGGTGGGAGGAATAGTGCCCCATCATTGGTGTCGGTGGGAGGAATAGTGCCCCGTCATTGGTGTCGGTGGGAGGAATAGGTAAATAACAAGCACAGGGCCGCTGTGCTGTAGATTGTATGCTCTGCACCATTGCTCTGTGTATGTTACATATTCCGGGTTCCTCTGCTCTCTTTGCTGTGTTGTACATGATATACTCGCTATGGCCGCACACTGTGTAAAGTATTTTACATTTCTCTCTCCCCCTCTTAGGCATCAATGTATTGTTCTAATAATAGACGGGCCGTATATCTGTGCAGTATATGGTAGATCTCTGTATATGGTGTACGGGATCTCGGTATCCCCTGTGCAGGATATATACAGTATATAGTAGATCTCTGTATACAGTGTATCCTGTGTAGAGGGGAAGCCCCCCCATAGCTCAGTATATACAGACAGTATAGATGGGAAGTGTGAGTGTCTCCGCACACTGCTGGGGCGGGATGAGTCACCGCTGTCAGCGCGCCGTCATCCTCATCCTGATTTAGCCGTCTTTTCCCGGCCTCCTCGGGTGTTCTTTATATAGAATAAAATGTCCTCCCCGTCACCAGACCACTCCGTGCCACCGCCTCATGTCTCTGTGTGATTGGAATATGAGGGGGGGGGGGGGCATTTCCTCAGTCTCCCCTCCCCCAGTGATCAGACTGTACATTGTAACTTTGTAGGAGGAGGAGGAGGCATTTCCTCAGTCTCCCCTCCCCCAGGGATCGAGCTACAACATTGCAACTTTGTTAGCCAGTCACAAGGTGGGAGGCTGCAGCAGGGGGGCCAATCTGTGTCACATACATGCGTAAAGTCATTTAAAGGCACAGGCACTGTGCGATCAGATCCGTGCCCTCCCCGCCCACATGTCAGATTTTCACATGTGTGTGTCTGTACAGCTTCTGCATCCATTTCTGTGGAACCACAGCAATACCCGCAACCACCTGCAGTGAAAATGCGGTGCTGCCATTCGTTCTGCTATCAGTGGGAGGAATAGTGCCCCATCATTGGTGTCAGTGGGAGGAATAGTGCCCCATCATTGGTGTCACTGGGAGGAATAGTGCCCCATCATTGGTGTCGGTGGGAGGAATAGTGGCCCATCATTAGTGTCGGTGGAAGGAATAGTGCCCCATCATTGGTGTCAGTGGGAGGAATAGTGCCCCATCATTGGTGTCGGTGGGAGGAATAGTGCCCCATCATTAGTGTCGGTGGAAGGAATAGTGCCCCATCATTGGTGTCAGTGGGAGGAATAGTGCCCCATCATTGGTGTCAGTGGGAGGAATAGTGCCCCATCATTGGTGTCAGTGGGGGGAATAGTGCCCCCGCAATTGGTATCAGTGGGAGGAATAGAGCCCCGTCATTGGTGTCAGTGGGAGGAATAGTGCCCCGTCATTGGTGTCAGTGGGAGGAATAGTGCCCCGTCATTGGTGTTAGTGGGAGGAATAGTGCCCCATCATTGGTGTCACTGGAAGGAATAGAGCCCCGTCATTGGTGTCACTGGAAGGAATAGTGCCCCATCATTGGTGTCAGTGGGAGGAATAGTGCCCCATCATTGGTGTTAGTGGGAGGAATAGTGCCCCGTCATTGGTGTCACTGGAAGGAATAGAGCCCCGTCATTGGTGTCACTGGAAGGAATAGCGCCCCGTCATTGGTGTCAGTGGGAGGCATAGTGCCCCATCATTGGTGTCAGTGGGAGGAATAGTGCCCCGTCATTGGTGTCAGTGGGAGGAATAGTGCCCTATCATTGGTGTCAGTGGGAGGAATAGTGCCCCGTCATTGGTGTCACTGGAAGGAATAGTGCCCCATCATTGGCATTAGTGGGAGGAATAGTGCCCCATCATTTGTGTCAGTGGGAGGAATAGAGCCCCGTCATTGGTGTCACTGGAAGGAATAGCGCCCCATCATTGGTGTCAGTGGGAGGAATAGTGCCCCATCATTGGTGTCAGTGGGAGGAATAGTGCCCCTTCATTGGTGTCAGTGGGAGGAATTGTGCCCCATCATTGGTGTCAGTGGGAGGAATAGTGCCCCATCATTGGTGTCAGTGGGAGGAATAGTGCCCCATCATTGGTGTCAGTGGGAGGAATAGTGCCCCTTCATTGGTGTCAGTGGGAGGAATTGTGCCCCTTCATTGGTGTCAGTGGGAGGAATAGTGCCCCATCATTGGTGTCAGTGGGAGGAATAGTGTCCCATCATTGGTGTCAGTGGGAGGAATAGTGTCCCATCATTGGTGTCAGTGGAAGGACTAGCGCCCATCATTGGTGTCAGTGGGAGGAATAATAGTGCCCCATCATTGGTGTCAGTGGAGGATAGTGCCCCATCATGATTCCAAATCACCCATATGTTAACTTGGGATCCGTTCCTACTAATTTTGAGTGTGACTTGGACTCTCTTGTCACTCAAGTCGCAAGGATGTCCCATCAAAATAATACAGGAACCAGGGCCGCTGTTAGAAATGATTTAACCTTTGACCCCACCCCTGGCCTCTACTCTGAATATGTAATAAGATGAGCCATGACAGGTCCTCTTTACGGGGAGACCTGGGGCTGTGCTGCCTTATCAGCTGCCTTGGCAGGAACCTTTATCCAGTGGCTGCAACTTTTAAGTCGCATAGATTAGAATGGGGTTCATTTGAAATGAATGGGCTGCGACTTGTCATGCAACTTTGTCCAAAGTCACATGACAGGCGGCACTGGTGTGAACCGGGCCATAAACTGCAAACCCAGCAAATCGTTATTCTCCAATTCCTTCTATTGAAAGAAACAAATGTGGATCATCGATAATTTTATTTTTTTTGTCTTGAATAAAACTGAAAGTCTATAAATTGTTATCTGGTGCAATTATCGGCCGAATGATATTCACCGCGGATGAAATCTGGAGACGCGTGCGGAGAAATCGCCTGGAGCCATTTTTATAAAAAGCCAGAACTGTCAGATTTGATGCTTCTCAGGAAAATACAAAGTATCTGTTTGTGTTCTATAAATGGATATAAATAGATCGCACTTCCTGCAGACGTTCTAAACAAACATTAATGTTAGTAAACAGACTTCACTCTGCGCTCGGCGTCCCCATCCCGATCCCCTCTCCTGATCCCACTCCTGATCCTTCTCCCATCCCCATCCAGATCCTTCTCCTGATCCCACTCCTGATCCTTCTCCCATCCCCATCCAGATCCTTCTCCTGATCCCACTCCTGATCCTTCTCCTGCCTCCATCCCGATCCGTCTCCCGATCCGTCTCCCGATCCGTCTCCCGATCCGTCTCCCGATCCGTCTCCCGATCCGTCTCCCGATCCGTCTCCCGATCCGTCTCCCGATCCGTCTCCCGATCCGTCTCCCGATCCGTCTCCCGATCCGTCTCCCGATCCCACCCCCGATCCCACCCCCGATCCCACCCCCGATCCGTCTCCCGATCCCACCCCCGATCCGTCTCCCGATCCCACCCCCGATCCGTCTCCCGATCCCACCCCCGATCCGTCTCCCGATCCCACCCCCGATCCGTCTCCCGATCCGTCTCCCGATCCCACCCCCGATCCGTCTCCCATCGCTTTTTATGACCTCGGGATTTTCCTGCTATTTTCCCTTTTTTTTCGTTCTCTCTGGCTTCCATTCACTCGTTTTGTAGGAGAGTCGTTGGCGATGGACGTTGAATGAGCTGACCGGAGGGTTTAATCGCATGCTGGTTTGCGGAATTGGAGACATTTGCATGGAACGCCCCGCAGCCACATCTCTCGTCCTGACTTGCCGGGGACTTCTATTAAATTGGAATTTTCTCTCGCTGGCGGCTCCGATTTATTAATTGTGTGAAACGGTGCGCTGAGTCCGAGGTGTATGAAATTCTGTGTTAGGTGTTGGTATTGCTGCTCTGGGGATCCTCGGCCTTGACGGACGATGTAAGGAGAATGTGTAGGACTGCGGCGCTCCTCGCCTTCATTGTCATCTGTCCTTTTAGTGCAGAGGTCAGACGCATAGATAGGCCATTGAATGTGGAGGCAGCCTATGTTGACCTCTAATTTTGAAAATGCCAATGATTTGGCTCTTGTAACTATCCAACTGCCCTATTAGTGACACGGAATAGATCCTGACTTCACTGGCTACATGCTTCTCCAGTGTATGATCAGCATTTAAAGCCCAGCTCTAATCCCCTGCCAACTAATGCCCTCCCCCTCCTTTTTTTTGTTCTTTTTTATGTAAGCATTTTTTTTAGTCTTCAGAGTCGTCTTCCTTGTTAAGCTTTCTCCTAGGTGGTCCTCCATAATGCCAAGCATGGTACGGACCCGAGAAACTCAGTGCCACACAATGAATCAAGGGTTTCCTGGTGACGCCCTCTAAGGGGGCGGGCCCATGACGCCCTGCATTTACTGTATTGTCTTCAGCCTTTGGGTGTCATTCATCCAGGAAAACTGAGGACATCTTGTGGCCAAAAATAAGCATTGCAGGGGACATGAGTATAACAGCCAGTGTTTTTTTTTCTTTATTTTTTTTTTTTTCTTTACTAGCTGGTACTGGGGGTGTCATATCAACTGAAAATGAAAAAAAAAATTGAAAGGAGTCGGGCTTTAATCATGCTTTTTATAAATGGGTCCCTAGTGTATATGTTATAGCGATTCACGTTAAACCATGGCGCCAAGCTGAATAACAGATATGGCATATTATGCATAGTCTCATTGGTCCAGCTTGAACCAATATAAGTGTGTATGTGTCATACCCAGCCAATCCAAAATGTACTTTCAGCTGCGCATGCGTGGCTCTGTATACATTATTGCTGACAGACAGGGAAAAGCATTTATAACAGAAGAGACCACTGCGACCGCAGAGTCTGTGTCCAGGGCTGATCCTTCGCTTGCGATCGCTGAGTGGCTGCGATTAGCTGCGGGAGCCAGCAACCCCCCCCCCCATTACTTTCAATAGGGCTGCCCCCTGCATCTGACCCCGCTGGGGTTCTCGCATATAATCAGTGTTTGAGACCTTCAGAACATGAATCGTCTGATCCAATAGCATTCCAAGGCTAGGTTCACACTGCTGGGGGACAGCGTTTAAAATGCATGAGTTCCCATAACCTGAAACGCGCTGCTCTTTTGCAGATGCACAGGGGTGACATTCTTACCCCCCCCAAGTATATGAACATGCAGCATGATTTGTGGGAAACCGCATGTTGCAAAAGCCGCAATGCAATCTCTGTGCAGCTGTGATTTTAAATGGTTGCAGGGACCTTTCCCCCGGCATTTCCCCGCACATGCCGCAGACCATTCAGATAAATGGATTGCTGAGAGCCGCACAAAATGCGACAACCTCCATCGCTGAGCTCTCTTCTCATATCATTGCTACAGAATATCACAAAATGTTACAAATGTCACTTTACGTGATAACAACAAAGTGGAAGATGTAATGAGCGGCGACTCTGTGCGTTTTGGGATGAGCGTCGACTCTGTGCGTTTTGGGATGAGCGTCAACTCTGTGCGTTTTGGGATGAGCGGCGACTCTGTGCATCTTGGGATGAGCGGCGACTCTGTGCGTCTTGGGATGAGCGGCGACTCTGTGCGTCTTGGGATGAGCGGCGACTCTGTGCGTCTTGGGATGAGCGGCAACTCTGTGCGTCTTGGGATGAGCGGCAACTCTGTGCGTCTTGGGGTGAGCGGCGACTCTGTGCATTTTGGGATGAGCGGCGACTCTGTGCGTCTTGGGATGAGCGGCGACTCTGTGCGTCTTGGGATGAGCGGCGACTCTGTGCGTCTTGGGATGAGCGGCGACTCTGTGCGTCTTGGGATGAGCGGCGACTCTGTGCGTCTTGGGATGAGCGGCGACTCTGTGCGTCTTGGGATGAGCAGCAACTCTGTGCGTCTTGGGATGAGCGGCAACTCTGTGCGTCTTGGGGTGAGCGGCGACTCTGTGCATTTTTGGATGAGCGGCGACTCTGTGCGTCTTGGGATGAGCGGCGACTCTGTGCGTCTTGGGATGAGCGGCAACTCTGTGCGTCTTGGGATGAGCGGGAGCTTTTTTCGTTTTGGGATGAGCGGGAGCTTTTTTAGTTTTGGGATGAGCGGGAGCTTTTTTAGTTTTGGGATGAGCGGGAGCTTTTTTAGTTTTGGGATGAGCGGGAGCTTTTTTAGTTTTGGGATGAGCGGGAGCTTTTTTAGTTTTGGGATGAGCGGGAGCTTTTTTAGTTTTGGGATGAGCGGGAGCTTTTTTTCGTTTTGGGATGAGCGGCTGCTCTGTGCGTTTTGGGATGAGCGGCTGCTCTGTGCGTTTTGGGATGAGCGGCTGCTCTGTGCGTTTTGGGATGAGCGGCTGCTCTGTGCGTTTTTGGGATGAGTGGGAACTCGCCTTGTGTTGAAGCTTTATACATTTTCTATCATTAGAGATTTATGAAACAAGTTGATGCAATTTATTTATTTTCAGAGATCTTTTCCTTTCAGACCGCCGTCGTTCTTCTTTCACCTCTGATGCGTTTTCTCCTCTTCATCGCACCAGCGATCCGACGCGGATACTTTGTAACGCGGAATATTATTCTTCCTGAATATCTTTGATGGATTTCTTCAAATCTAGGACATCTTGTTCCGTTTGACTCCTTTTATGTCCGGAACGTTGTCAGAAAAGATTTGGCTTAATATATATTTTATGCGATTTACGGTGAGCCGTGCAATTCTCGTCCTGTCAGCGGGATGACTGATCCCGGCAAACGCTGCGTCTGCCAAACAGAAAAGCGTGCAAAGTTCAGCGCTCGTGACGGCGACCTCTGGAGGTTATCGGACGGGGGCGGGCTTGTTAGGGGCGGAGCTTGTTGGTGATGGGGCCCTGTTGCTGTTTTCTGGAGGGCCCCATAAACTGCCTATGAGGGTCAAAATGAATCATTTTTGCCTCCTGGGAAATAACGATTCTCAGGTTTCTGCACGTTTCTGAAGTGGCTTGGGGCAAGTCGCGCGCCGCCCTTAATTCAGCGAATGTTTTTTGGTAGGTAGACGCCATTTTTTTAAAATATATTTAATCCTGAGAATGAAAATGTGGCGGCTGCGGTTCACACCATGAATCGCACAGGTATGAGCTGTGCACCCCTGTGCGATTCGCATGCGATCTGGGTGCAGTGCGATTTCAGCTCATTCATTGCGTTGGACCGCACCAACTGCTACTGTACCATGAGATCCGGTGCAGGCCAACGCGCTGCGTTTGCAACGTCGTTAACACTGACACCCGCTGCAGATCGTATACGGAGTGCGTTTTGAATGCGGTGCAATGCGCCTCGAGCGCCAGTTTTCTGCATCGCGTTCTGATGGGAAGTGGCAAAAAAAGGTGAATGTGGGCAGTCAGGAAGTGGTTAAGCTACTGTTATTGCCCCCCCCCCCCCATACCGTAAGAGTAAATGAGCCCTAAAAATATTATTATGGATGTCTGGGTGTGACCAATCGGTGGTGCTCCAGAACACTGGAATTGGTAACAGTCACAGATCCCAGGAAGCCATCAGATTACCACATTTCTGGCAGGATCAACAGAAATTTTCTGGAAAAGATATAACAAAACACTAAGGCTGCATTCGCATGTGAGCGTAGCGTTCTTCTGCCTTTTTTTTGCCTGATTTTTGGCACGTTTTTATGCAAAATTTGTTCATTTTATACAGCGTTTTTGGGCTTTGGTGTTTTTTGTTTTTTTTATTAGCCAATAGAGAAAACTATTATCTGTTGCGTCATCCGTTACTAGGCATTTCAGCTTTCTTAGCTTTTCCATGAGCTTTTATGTCTTTTTTTTTTTTTTTTTTTTTATTATTATTATTTATTTTATTTTTTATTTTTTCATTAGGATTAGGAGTTGGGGTTATTTATTTATTATTTTTTTGTTAGGGTGTTACTACTACTACTTTAATTCATAAATGTGAAAATAAATACACATACATAAAATCGTTAGTAAATAAATGAATACTAAGTTGTAATAAGAAAATGAACCCCTAACCCTTAAAAAAAAAACAAAAAAAAAAACTAAACACCTTAACAGTAAATAAATAAAATAAATGTAGTAGTATTACATTTTATTTTTTTTTATAAAAAAAAAAATATATATATATATATGTATATGTGTGTGTATGTGTGTGTGTGTGTGTGTATATATATATATATATATATATATATATATATATATATATATATATATATATATATATAGCCCCTAAATCCTAACCCATTACCATAAAAATATTATATATATATATATATATATACAGTATATATATTTTGGGTGTGTAGTAGTATTAATAATAATGTGATTTATGTTTTTAAGTATTTTTATATATTATTTAAGGTTAGGGTTAATTATTTCTGTAATATTACATATTTATTTTATTTAAGTACTGTATGATTATTTTTAGTTATTTGTGTATTTCTTTATTCATATATTAGTACTATTTAATTTTTTTGTTCATTTGAGAAGAAAATCGTACAAAAAAAAAAAAGTGAATGGCACGTTTTCATTAATTTCTATGAGAATAAAAACACGGCAAAATGCCTAAAATCTGCCCGATTCGAGCTGCGAAAAAAAAAAAAAACTTTTTATGAGCTTCAGGCGACATGGTGTGGACATGTGAACCGTCTCCATAGAGAATCTTTGATTTTTTTTTCTCCTCCAGCGTTTTGGAGCTTAGGTGTGAATGGGGCCCCAGACAAGTTCGATAGATTTTAACCGAAAATCCTAAACCTCAACTTAACCATAAAATCATCGTAACTCTGGACCCCGACCCCCTCAGATTTTGGATTACTACCCCCCCCCAACACCCCCAAAATCAGTCGTGCAATGGCCATAGACATAAGATCATTGTCTGATCCAATCATTGCTGGATATGGTGACGCCCCCTCCCCCCGGGTACCCCATGTCAGATGGTTTTGATGAGTTGTTGTGGGGGGGGGGGGGGATGAGCTGAGCTCTGGAATGAAGCGTTTTTCTCTCTCGCTCGGATAATGTCATTGTGCAGCTGCGAGCGCGGACGCCGCCAGGATCGCAGCCCCTTCCAGAAAAAGGCTCCTCTGGGGCTCTGAAGGCCGATGCGTCGATCACTCCCTGTTACTTGTGGCTTCAACGTTCGCCAAAACACACGTGCGCCAAACCGCTAATAACTCTGCGCTCGCCGCAGCCCCCTCCCAGCTCCCATCGCCAGCGTTCCGTCTCCCTCTCCCTTCCATGCTGGTCTGCGGCACAGAAGGGGTTAACCAGACTCCGGAAGGATTGTCAGGGACGTCACTGAGCGACTCCGAAAATCTGAACGAGATTTTAAATAGTAGCTGAGTGTCTGTTCCCCCCGGGCACTGGAGGGAGAGAAGGACGCAACCTCCTCTGCAAAATCGGGAACACCTGGCGTGGAAGGAGGCCACTCTCTCCGGGCGAGCGGTGAGTAGATGAGTCCTTCTGGCTTGGGGCTCCGTGCGGGATCCTGTCCCAGAATTTATGGACATGAGGACAGTTCATAAAATCTGAGGACCCGGGCCGAACAATAGAGAGAGACATAGGAGACGGGAAAATGGTTTGTTGTAATCCTCTTGTATTTTTTATTGGATTGTAACGGCACTGCTTCCCTTTTATATTGTAAAGTGCTGCGTAAATTGTCAGGCACTGTATAAATTCTGTATTATTTTAATAATTGTATTTCCGTGTTTAGTGTTCTTTATTTTACAGGAAATTTAACAATAATAATTTATTTTAGAAGGGAAACAAAAGTACATTGTTACCAACATACCGAAATATTGTGCAATAATAATATTATAAACCTAAAAAAATACCCTTCTGTCCGATCTGGGGACTTTTCAGATAGCAATAATTAGATACAAAGATACACATATATATTATATATATTCTTGTGTGTGTGTGTGTGTGTGTGTATATATATATATATATATATATATATATAGTGTTATGTATTCTTTATTATATAAACGCATATAACATAAACATATGTTTAATATATATAATATCATTGGTTATAGAGCTATACATAAATTCACAAATTTTCTGTGAAAGATTAATTCAAATGATCTGTCAACCCTAAACATTGATTGACCGTGATTCGGGTTAATCCTTGAGTTGAGTGTAGGATCAGTATCATTTGGGATGTGTTGGGTGTAGGATCGGGATCAGTTGGGTTTTGTTGGATGTAGGATTGGTTGGGTTTTGTTGGATGTAGGATTGGTTGGGTTTTGTTGGATGTAGGATTGGTTGGGTTTTGTTGGATGTAGGATTGGTTGGGTTTTGTTGGATGTAGGATTGGTTGGGTTTTGTTGGATGTAGGATTGGTTGGGTTTTGTTGGATGTAGGATTGGTTGGGTTTTGTTGGATGTAGGATTGGTTGGGTTTTGTTGGATGTAGGATTGGTTGGGTTTTGTTGGATGTAGGATTGGTTGGGTTTTGTTGGATGTAGGATTGGTTGGATTTTGTTGGATGTAGGATTGGTTGGGTTTTGTTGGCTGTAGGATCAGTTGGGTTGTGTTGGGTGTTGGATCGGTTGGGTTGGGTTGTGTTTGGTTTAGGATTGGGTTTGGTTGAATTTTGGCTGTAGGATCGGGTCAGTTGAGTTGTTTGGTGTAAGATTGGGATTGGTTGGGTTATGTTGGTTGTAGAATCGGGATCGGTTGGGCTGTGTTTGGTGTAGGATCGGGATCCACTGTGATGTGTTGGTTGTAGGAGTGGGGTCAGTTGGGTTGTGTTTGATGTAGGATTGGTTGTGTTGGTTATTCGATAAGGGTCAGTTGAATTATGTTGGGTGTAAGGTCAGGATTGTTTGGGTTGTATTGGCTGTAGGATCGGGATTGGTTGGGCTGTGGTTGGCTGTAGGATCGGGATCGGTTGGGTTGTGTTTGGTATAAGATCGGGATCGATTGGGTTCTGTTGGTTGTAGTCAGGATCGGTTGGGTTGTGTTTGGTGTAGGATTGGGATTGGTTGTGTTTGTTTTAGTATCAGGGTCAGTTGAGTTGTGTTGGGTGTAAGATCAGGATCTGTTGGGTTGTGTTGGCTGTAGGATCGGGATCGGTTGGGTTGTGGTTGGCTGTAGGATCGGGATTGGTTGGGCTGTGGTTGGCTGTAGGATCGGGATCAGTTGGGTTGTGTTGGCTGTAGGATTGGGATCGGTTGGGTTGTGGTGAGTATAGGATCGGGATCGGATTGAATTGTGTATGGTGGGATCGCTTGGGTTGATCATTATAACCTTCATTGTTGTGTTTGGAACTTCTGGATGAATTCTGAGAGACACAGCAGTGCCAGATCTATGGAAGTGATCACATGATGGATGGCGGTGTAGTTGGCAGATGTGGGGTTAACAGGGATGAGTAGGGTGAAAGGATCGGGGTCCATATATCCTGAAACGTGTCACTAACTTGTAGCGCGATGACATTCCGATCGGGAGAGGTCGAAGTGGCGTCAAGCTCATCTGCTCGCTGTTTTTGCCAGAAGCCGAGCCCTGGGGTCACTTCCTAAAAGCTGAAAATCCACACGAGGATGTTTCCCACCCGTTTCCTGGCGCTGTCACAACGCAGGTGCTGGAGAACTGGAAACCATCAATAAAACGAAAAAAACAGCTACAAGCACATCCTATCCTGCGACCGCTGCATTTCCCTGCACCCCGAGTGCCGCCCTTTCCCCCTCCGCCTTCACCACGGTGACCACACACAGATGCTGCCACATGGATACAATTATATCCTCCAATTAACTCCCAGAAGGCTGAAATGTTACACAAACCGAATCCGATGAGACGACTCAAATCTGCTTCTCTGGTTATAATGACCACCGTTTGCTTTACCCAAAAGAAGAAGACTGCATTTTCTGATGCTGCAGAGTTTCCTTTGGAATTCTTGGGTCACAGGAACAAATTTCAGACATGTCACAATATATTACAATTGTATCGCTGTTCAGTAAAGCTCCACCTTTTATCATTAAAAAGCTGTTCTTGAGCTCAAGTTAGTGACTTTGTCTAGGCTGAGATGATGTCATCAGTCTGCCGCAGGCAGGAAAAAGCATTTCCTTAGTCTCCAATCCCCCAGTGACTTTGCCTAGGCTGGAGAAAATATAATCAGTCTGCTGCAGGCTGGGGGAAGCATCTTCTCAGTCTCCCTTCTCCGGTGACTTTGCCTAGGCTGAGGAGATGTCCATCTGCTGCACCACGCAAAGTGTGCGTTAATGCGTGAAAAACGTGCAAAAGAAGAAGTACATTTACATTACTTAGGTGTAAAGAATGGGGCCTAAACCTTTTGGCTTTGCTATGTTTAGTATGGCAGAACCCAGGAAGAAAGTTTTGTTACATTGTAATATTGCTGCAGCCTGGGAGGAAACTTGATACATTGTAAACTGCTGCAGGTTAAAGTGCTCTTTTCTTAAAGTGACCCAGACCTCCAAAAAACATAATCCACCACTGAATGGCCCTGCAATCTATTTTTCATGAAATTTAATTACTGTGTTTTTTTTTTTTTGCCCCTTTGTTACATCCATCGGTGAGCTCCTGAACCTCTCCGTTTCCCCCTCAGTTAGTTGCGGTGATGTACACTGCTCCATTGCAGAGGACATTTCTGAGTTAGGAATACAAACTTGCATGGAATTGTTTTTCTTTTAAACCAGAGTTGGGGCGAGGCTCGCACCTGAGCGTTCCATGCGCAAAAGTCTGATCGTTTATTCTACTTCTGCACAGGAACGTGTTATTCTTTTCTGAAAGAGATGCCATTGTAACCCGATGTGCCAACCAGCACCAAGGAGGAGGAGAGAATTGGACCCGAGTTCATGACCACCAATCAGATGGTGGATGCCGCGTTATAGAACAGCAAATTTTACTTTGTCCCATTGGACTTTCCATTGCGCTCATGTGAATGAACCAACAGCACAACTCTGCAAATGATCATTGCCCCCCCAGCATAGCTCTGGTGTGAATGAGCCCCCCCAGCATTGCTCTGGTGTGAATGAGCCCCCCCCAGCATTGCTCTGGTGTGAATGAGCCCCCCCCAGCATTGCTCTGGTGTGAATGAGCCCCCCCCAGCATTGCTCTGGTGTGAATGAGCCCCCCCCCCCAGCATTGCTCTGGTGTGAATGAGCCCCCCCCCCCAGCATTGCTCTGGTGTGAATGAGCCCCCCCAGCATTGCTCTGGTGTGAATGAGCCCCCACAGCATTGCTCTGGTGTGAATGAGCCCCCCCAGCATTGCTCTGGTGTGAATGAGCCCCCCCAGCATTGCTCTGGTGTGAATGAGCCCCCCCAGCATTGCTCTGGTGTGAATGAGCCCCCCCAGCATTGCTCTGGTGTGAATGAGCCCCCCCAGCATTGCTCTGGTGTGAATGAGCCCCCCCAGCATTGCTCTGGTGTGAATGAGCCCCCCTCAGCATTGCTCTGTTGTGATTGAGCCCCCCCCAGAATAGCTCTGATGTGAATGAGCCCCCCCAAGCATTGCTCTTATGTGAATGAGCCCCCCAGCATTGCTCTGTTGTGAATGAGCCCCCCCCCCAGCATTGCTCTGTTGTGAATGAGCGCCCCCCCCAGCATTGCTCTGTTGTGAATGAGCCCCCCCCAGCATTGCTCTGTTGTGAATGAGCCCCCCCCCAGCATTGCTCTGATGTGGATGAGCCCCCCCCCCCAGCATTGCTCTGATGTGGATGAGCCCCCCCCCCCAGCCTTGCTCTGTTGTGAATGAGCCCCCCAGCCTTGCTCTGTTGTGAATGAGTCCCCCAGCATTGCTCTGCTGCCCGCCAAAGACAGTTTCTTTATTGGGACAGTTTACTCTGCTCGGCCGCCTCATCTATAACCAATGTATAAATCAGTTCCGTACCAATGGGCACAGATGGCGCTGCCAGTCTGAGATCTCACAGAACCTGGCTGGCGTTCAAGCTGTCAGGAAATTTCCAGATAAAAGATAAAACAATCCATTTTCTACAAGAGAAGTCATGATGAAGAATTATCTGACTTTGTACATTCTAGTGACGCTGCTTATTCTGGCGTTTGTCATTTTCTGTCTGATCCGCCGCCCCGCCGCTTAACGCTTCAGCGGCAATGAGCATTTCTATGACATACGTGAAGAGGGTTTTATACATGGACAGAATATTGGAGGAAGGAGCTCCGGGGACATGTCTACATGGAGAGTGAGACTTTAATTACTACGAGGTTTATATTCATTTCTGGGATTGGAACAACATTGATGTCCTGGGGGCATCCTCATCCGCCTCTTCACCAGAGCCACATGGGAAGGCTCTGGATCTGAATGTACTGTGTGTAACACTGGCCACATACTTGCAGGCTTTGGATTAGTCGCCCTCATGCTGCTTCCAGGGCTGTGGAGTTGCATGCATTCAGTTCTCCTGCCAGTGACATCCCCTCTGACCCTCTGGAGTGTTTTTCTTGCATCCAGTTGGAGCGGAGGTCCTCAAAGTTATGGAGACCAGGGCTCTGTAAATTCTTCCGAGTCCTTCCATGTTTATAAAAGTATGGGAATAGAAAATGTATATTGAAATGTTGGAAGACTGCATGGGGCTGGGTGTCAATGTGGGGATATGAGGCTTCTGGAGAAGCATAGGGGGCAACTTTTGGTTATGGGCTCTCTCCAGGAGGCTGGGGGCTTTGCAAGGTCTATGCGGGAGACTCCTTGGACCTGCTGTGGCTGGGGCACAATGTTGGAGGTTTGGGGCACTATGGGCAAGTGGCTGGGTGGCACTAGTGGATGTTGAGGGTTTGGGGGCTCAGTAGGAGACTCTACTGCCCTGCAGTGTCTGGACCCACTGTTGAAGTTGTGGGGCACTTTGCGTAGGCACTACAAGAAGCTAGGCAGCATGGCTGGGGGGCAATGTGAAAACACAGAGGGCTCTCAAATGGTCGGGGCACTGTGAGTGGTTGAAGGGCACTACAGACCACTAAAGGAGATTGAGGAGCACTATCAGGAAGCCGGAGGCTGTACAGAAAGCTAGGGGGACATCTGGGTGGTACTGTGGGAAGTTGGGGGGGGGGGGCACTGTGGGTGTTGAGGGCTCAAATGGTGTGGGGCACTGTAGGAGTCTCTACAGCCCTGTGGTGTCTGAGCCCACTGATGGAGGTTTGGGGCACGATGGGTAAGCTAGATGCTCGGCAGCAAGTTAGGGTGCAATCCTGGGTGGAAATTGCAGGGGGCACTGTGGATGCTGAGATCTCTGAGGGTTAGGAGCACTGTGAGAGGATAAGGCCATGATAGGAGGTTAGGGGGCACTATGGGAAGCGGGAGGCTCTACAGGAAGTTAGAGGGTGCAGCTTGGGTCCACTGTGGGAGATTGGGGGGCACTGAGGGAAGCTGAAGGCTCTACAGGAAGCTTGGGGTGTTGAGGGCTCTCAGATGTTCTGGAGGCTCAGTAGGATACTCTACAGCCCTGTGGTGTCTGGGCCAACTGTTGGAGGTTTGGGACACTATGGGTAAGCTGTAGACTCTGCAGTAGGCTAGGGTGCACTGAGAGGTGATGAAGGGTACTGCAGGCCACTATAGGAGGTTGGGGGCACTATGGAGAAGCTGGAAGCTTGACAGAAAGCTAAGGGGCATGGCTGGGTGGCACTGTAGGAAGTTGAGGGGCACTGTGGGTGTTGAGGGCTCTCAAAAGGTGTGGGGGGGGGGGGCCCTGTAGGAGACTTTACGACCCTGTGGGAGCTGAAAGTCACTAGAGGAGGTTAGGGGAATTTCAGCTGGCTGTGGGAGCAGAAGTAGGAAGGTCATGGCCTGGCGGTTGAGAACCACTGACCTAGTGGGTAGAGATTGGCATGTTGTAGGGCCACGGACCCCACTTGAGGTCTAAGCACACTAGATATTGACCATGGAGAATGAAGGCATCTACGGGATATAATGAGTTTAGTTCCAGGCTGAAGAAACGGGTCACTTAACTGATAGAATCAGGCAGAAAAGAAGTAAATTTACCGAGGCCCTGCCCATCCCCTTCAACTTTGATTTAGGACAGACAACTGTGACAAGGGGAATGCACATCTAAGGGTATTGCAGATTCCTGATTCTCCATCCTGGCCTTTACATGCAGAACGTGTTCTCTGCAATTTAACTAAACTCAAGCAGCGGTTGCGTTCTTCCAGTAGATTGTGATCTCCAGTTATTACATGAGTGCAGTGCATCCTGCCAGTGAAGGGGAGGTAAATATAAGCATCTGGTGTCATCATTAATGTGAACCTGTTGTTTTGCCACCCCTAGGCTGTAGCTAAATCGATACAGGAGCATGTATGTTCTTCAGATTGTGATCTTCACTTATTACATGAGTGCGGTGCATCTTATACAAATCTTGCCAGTGTTGGGAAGGTAAACACAAGGGGTTGTTAGAGCTGTCATTAATGTGAACCTGTTCTATTACTCCTCCCTAGACTGTAGTCAAGCTCGTATAGGGGCTGTCTACTTCCAGCAGTTTGTGATCTCCAGGTATTACATTTGTGCAGTGCATCCTGTAACCTGACCAGCTTTAGGAAGGTAAATATAAGAGCCATTAATATGATCCTCTTCTATTACTCCTCCCTAGACTGCAGCCCGACTCATACAGGGGATGTCTGCTTCCAGCAGTTTGTGATCTTCAGGTATTACTTGAATGGAGTGCATCCTATAAATCAGGGATATGCAATTAGCGGACCTCCAGCTGTTGCAGAACTACAAGTCCCATGAGGCATAGCAAGACTCTGACAGCAATAAGCATGACACCCAGAGGCAGAGACATGATGGGGCTTGTAGTTTTGCAACAGCTGGAGGTCCGCTAATTGCAGATGAATGTTATAAATCTTGCCGGTGATGGGGAGGCAAATTTAAGCATCTGATGGGGCCATCATTAATGTGAACCTGTTCTGTTACTCCTCCTTAGACTGCAGCCCGACTCATACAGGAGATGTCTACTTCCAGCAGTTTGTGATCTCCAGGTATTACATGGGTGCAGTGCATCCTGTAACCTGGCCAGTGTTGGGAAGGTAAATATAAGAGGCTGTTGGGGCTGTCATTGATAAGATCCTCTTCTGTTACTCCTCCCTAGACTGCAGCCCGACTCATACAAGGGATGTCTGCTTCCAGCAGTTTGTGATCTCCAGGTATTACATGAATGCAGTGCATCCTGTAAGGCTTACCTGTGATGGGGAGGTAAATATAAGCTTCTGTTGGCTGTCGTTAATGTGAACATGTTTCAGTATTCTTCCCTAGACTGTGGCCAAGCTTGCACATAAGCTATCGGCTTCAAGCAATTTGTGATCTTTAGGTATTACATGAGTGCATTGCGTCCTATAAACCTGACCAGTGATGGGAAGGAAAATTTAAGGGGCTGATGGGGCCGTACATTTTTTCTTTATCTGATATCTGCCCTGAAATGTACAGGATAAAATTCCACTCTGGTAATTTGGCGGTTTTTACATATGCGCTGGTCGTTTTTTCGCATGACGGCTCTGGCGCACACGGTGGCGGTATTGCGGCAATGATCTGGTACTTATCACCTGAGGTTGAGGCGTAGTGTTAGCTTGTAGTCCTTCAAGGGCTGGAAGTTTGTCAGAGGCTAATGCCCTGTGACGTTGGCTGCAGGAAGCAGGTTTTCCTCTGCTCTGTTCATGCCGTGTGTGTGTCTGTATCTCCGGCAGCTGGCGTTCCTTCACCTCCCGGCGCAGTTTGCCGTCGCTCACTGACTCGTACTTCGCAGGCTGCAGTTAGTAATTTGCCCGCTTCATCTGTCATCTCCCATGCTGTGCAATGGGCCGGGTGAATTTTGCCAGGCAAGCTGCCGCCTCTGGGCAGAGACGGGGGCTGGCAGTGCCAGCAAAATCACTTACGGCGGGTCTCCTGTCGCTGAAACGCATTAAGCCGCCAGCGAGGCGCGCTCTATGGCTTCTAGAGGGCTCCTCATTTAGCCTCTCTTCCTGCCATGCTCGGCTTATTCTGAGCACAGCCGGGGCGATCTCTGCTCTGAATGAGATGGCACAGCGGTGAGCCGCTACGCTGGTGCCACCCGCTCTGTATGCCGCTCCGCTCTCCCCTCTAATTGCAACACAACATGGAGAGGAAGAGCCATACTTCTCCATACAGAGCGACAGATATTGATTGGTCACATTACACTCTAGGCCAGTGGTGGGCAACTTTCTTCATTCTGGGGGCTGTGAGAGTGGCCCCTGACATCACTAAAAGGGCCACACATAATATTCTGTGAATGTAATGTTACAGAAATCTGTTAGAGACTGCGGACATGATACAGGAGATGGTCAGAGACTGCAGACATGGTACAGGAGATGGTCAGAGACTGCAGACATGGTACAGGAGATGGTCAGAGACTGCAGACATGGTACAGGAGATGGTCAGAGACTGCCGACATGGTACAGGAGATGGTCAGAGACTGCCGACATGGTACAGGAGATGGTCAGAGACTGCCGACATGATACAGGAGATGGTCAGAGACTGCAGACATGATACAGGAGATGGTCAGAGACTGCAGACATGATACAGGAGATGGTCAGAGAGCTGAGAACATCCTGTCCTCTCTGCCTGTGCTGCACTCTTATCATATTGCTTCCAGCTTCCTCGGAGGAGGAGGTGTTCTATAGTCCTGTCCTGGAGTGACAACACTGTTGCTCCTCCATAGATGCAGTACAGTGAGCATTGTCAACCTAGGAAAGGAAGTGTGTTACTGGCAGGATCACCAGATGAGAATAAAGGAGGGGGGGGGAGGCACAAAACGAAGGCAGCCTCCACATCTAAGGACTGGAGAGCTGCAATACGTGACTTTTTTTTAATTTTATTTTTAATTTTATTTTTTTAAGCAATTGAACATGATTTGTTTTAAGCATTTTTTTTTTCCCCTGGAAGGGTCGAGGGTTCTGTCCTCTGATGCTGGATGTTCGCGCTTTGTGGAGTGCGGCGCGTTATTTGTGGTTGCAGCTCCTCTATAAAGGTTTTACGGTCGCCGAACAAATGTTTGTAGGTTTTTAGTAGGACGATGCGACCTTCATCGCAAACCAAGAAGAATAGCAGGCAACATTTTTTGTAAAGGCCGCGTTTGTGGAAGGTCTCCGTCTGAAATTAAAATTCTTTTAAAGAAAGCTTTCAACGGAAAGGTGGGGGGGGGGGGGGCAAAAGGGGCTGCTGACAGAAGAATATTATAAAAGAATATATATTACAAAAAAAAAGTAATAAAATAAATATATAATATAAAAATACTTTTTTGTAAGAAATGTATCCTTGAAAGTAATATTTTGCCGGCCGTCATTTGTAAACGTTTTTTACTCTGGACTGTTATATTGTATCGTTCTTAAAAAAAATAAAAAATAAAAAATTGGCAGCTCAAGTGAACCTCTCATAAGGGCTCATGCACACTGCAGCTCGAAAAAAAAAAACTGCTTTTACAAGCATTTGAGCTTTTATTTTTAGCTTGAAGAAGCTTGTGGTTTTTTTTTTTTGTGCACTTTTTTGAGCTTCTTCAAGCTCCTTTTGAGCATAAGTGTTTTCTCTCCTAGAAAGTATTTTTTTGTGTGTTTTTTCTTAAAAAAAAAAAACCAAAACAAAAAAAACAAAAACAAAAGCTGGGACAAAGGTTTTTGCACATTTTTATTTTTTTTTATTTTTTATTTTTTTAGATCTTTTGAGCTCTTTGGGGCACTAGGTCCTCCTGAAAAACACGAGTTAGGCAGAAATTTTAAAAAAAAAATCTCCAATGTCTGAAACCGCCTGAAATTGGGGTTGATTTATTTTTTTTCCTAAAGCTGGAGCGTGCAAAATCTGGTGCAACTCTGCATAGAAACCAATCGGCTTCCAGGTTTTATTGCCAAAGCTTATTGGCTCAAGCTGAAATTAGAAGCTGATTGGATGCCGTGCGGAGTTGCACAGTGTTCTGAGTGCACCGGCTTTAGTAAATCTCCCCCATTGGCTAACATGGAGGGGAGTTTCTAGACAAAAAAATGGGAGCTCAAAAGCCTATAGGAGCCGCTTCTTTGAGGTCCTTTTTTGAGCTGCAGCGTGCATAATAGAGCGCCAGCGCTCCTAACCACTGGGTACAAAAATCACGTATATGTGCGCGATCGACTGCAGCTGTATGTAATAACCCCTTTATTTTTATTTATTTTTTTACTGCCAGCGATGCTTTTTCATCTTAAAAGTGATCCTAGCGGCTGATTCGTTTCTGGATTTTTTTTTTTTTCAGCCCCAGCGGCAGTTCTCCGGGGGTGCCCTGGATTTGGCTGTGTCACCGGGTTACCATAGAGCGGGCCGGGGACCGTGTGGTCTAGGATAGGGGTCTTCAAACGTTTTTAACAAAGGGCCAGTATACTGTCCTTCGGACTTCAGGGGGTCGGGGGGCGGGCTGAGACCATTGGGGAGTAGAAAAGATCCTGACATTGGTGGGAATAAACAATGCCCCATCATCAGTGTCAGCGGGAGGAATTATGCCCCATTTTTTGTGTAATTGGGAGGAATTGCACTCATCATTGGTGTCATTGGCCCCATTATTGGTATCATGGGGAGGAATTGTGTCCCATCATTGGTGTCATTGGGTCCCATAGCTGGTATAATTGGGAGGAATTGTGCCCCATCATTGGTGTCTTTGGCCCAATTATTGGTATCGTTGGGAGGAATTTTGCCCCATCATTGGTGTCATTGGACCCCATTGTTGGTATCGTTGGGAGGATTTTTGCCCCATCATTTGTGTCATTGGACCCCATTGTTGGTATCATTGTAAGGAATTGTGCCCTATCATTGGTGTCATTGGGCCCCATTATTGGTATCATTGGGAGGAATTGTGCCCCATCATTGGTGTCATTGGGCCCCATTATTGGTATCATTGGGAGGAATTGTGCCCCATCATTGGTGTCATTGGGCCCCATTGTTGGTATCATTGGGAGGAATTGTGCCCCATCATTGGTGTCATTGGGTCCCATAGCTGGTATAATTGGGAGGAATTGTGCCCCATCATTGGTGTCTTTGGCCCCATTATTGGTATCGTTGGGAGGAATTGTTCCCAATCATTGGTGTCATTGGGCCCCATTGTTGGTATCGTTGGGAGGAATTTTGCCCCATCATTGGTGTCATTGGACCCCATTGTTGGTATCGTTGGGAGGAATGTTGCCCCATCATTTGTGTCATTGGACCCCATTGTTGGTATCATTGTAAGGAATTGTGCCCTATCATTGGTGTCATTGGGTCCTATTATTGGTATCATTGGGAGGAATTGTGCCCCATCATTGGTGTCATTGGGCCCCATTGTTGGTATCATTGGGAGGAATTGTGCACAATCTTTGGTGTCATTGGTAAGAATTCTGCCCCTTCATTTGTGTTGGAGAGAATCGTGCCTCAATGTTGGTATCAGTGGATGAACATTGCATCCCAAGGGCTGGATCGAAGCAAGCAAAGGGCCGCATCTGGCCCCCTGGGTGACAGTTTGGAGACCGCTGGTCTAGGAGGCCGAAAGGGACATCATGACGTCACTTCCGCTTATGCAGGTCCGGATGTCTCAATAAAGAGGACCTGTCACCCCCCCCCCCAGATGTTACATAAAAAGGTATGAATAGAGGGGAGGGGCCAAAACAGAATAAATTATTTCTCTGGCCAATGAAATAACACCCAAGCGCTTGACTTGCCTAAATGTGTCTAGACGCCTTTTTTTCTTCTGCGGCGGAGGAAAGGCGTTTAGCTGGACCTTGTGTGTTTGGGGTGCCTTAGAAGTGCGCACCCTGCTGGACCGAAGATGAGCTGCTCTCCGTCCACCAGAAATTGTCTGTCCTGCGTAGTCCTGATAAAAGAATGTCTCTTTCTCCGATAACGCACAGTGAACGCCGTCTCCTCCCGCCCCCTCGCCGCCTCCCCCCGCCCCCCTTCGCCATCTCCTGGCTTGTGTCAGATTGCATTTAATCTAAAACCGTAATAAAGTACCGCGAAGCCGCGTGATCCATCTTGCCGTCTCATTTTATTTATTTTTTTCCTTTTCGGCTGGTAAACCAATTTAAGAATTAAATGTAAATGTGCGAACATTAAGCCTTGTGCTTACTCGGCTCTTCACGTTCTAATTCATGTTGCATATATTATATTTACTGTTGCAGCAGGAATTTCATAATGAATAAAACTCAATAGAGGCCCTTTAATGGCTCAATTATGAGCCGCTCGCTGCCTGCGTGAGGTTCGAGCGCCGCGCTTTCCCCGCACGCTGAGACTACAATTATATTATATGGAAGAAGGCGGAAAGGTGGTGACGGGATACCTCAGGAAAGGAGAGCTAGAGGAAGGAGCAGAGTCCTCCAGCAGAGTATTTCAGGAGAGGGGATAACTCTCCTCTCCTGAAATACTCTGCTGGAGGACTCTGCTCCTTCCTCTAGCTCTCCTTTCCTGAGGTATCCCGTCACCGCCTTTCCGCCTTCTTCCATATAATATAATTGTAGAGGAAGGAGCAGAGTCCTCCAGCAGAGTATTTCAGGAGAGGAGAGCTAGAGGAAGGAGCAGAGTCCTAAAGCCGAGTATTTCAGGAGAGGAGAGTTGTAGAGGAAGGAGCAGAGTCCTCCAGCAGTGCAGAGTATTTCAGGAGAGGAGAGTTATAGAGGAAGGAGCAGAGTCCTCCTGCAGAGTATTTCAGGACAGGAGAGTTGTAGAGGAAGGAGCAGAGTCCTCCAGCAGTGCAGAGTATTTCAGGAGAGGAAAGTTATAGAGGAAGGAGCAGAGTCCTCCAGCAGAGTATTTCAGGAGAGGAGAGTTATAGGGGAAGGAGCAGAGTTCTCCAGCAGAGTATTTCAGGAGAGGAGAGTTATAGAGGAAGGAGCAGAGTCCTCCTGCAGAGTATTTCAGGAGAGGAGAGTTATAGGGGAAGGAGCAGAGTCCTCCTGCAGAGTATTTCAGGACAGGAGAGTTATAGGGGAAGGAGCAGAGTTCTCCAGCAAAGTATTTCAGGAGATAAGCGTTATAGAGGAAGGAGCAGAGTCATCCAGCAGTGCAGAGTATTTCAGGAGAGGAGAGTTATAGGGGAAGGAGCAGAGTCCTCCTGCAGAGTATTTCAGGAGAGGAGAGTTATAGGGGAAGGAGCAGAGTCCTCCTGCAGTGCAGAGTATTTCAGGAGAGGAGAATTAGAGGCAGGTGCAGCCACCATCTCTCAGCCATTGATGGCGCTGCAATCACATTTTAATTATTATAGATTTAGATTTTACTTTGAGTCCAATGGACACTTTTTTCCACATTGTTGAAGCCCTGATGAAGGGAGATTTGGGACCCCTGAAACGCGTCAGTTGTCCTCTTGTTGTTATCACACAAAACAGAGGATCTTTGATACTTGAGACAATCTCTTTTATTTGTGTTGTCTTCTCAATTTGGGTGGCCCTCTATTTCTCAGGCCCCCCCCCAATCTTGTACAGAGCTGCTGAAGCCAAGCCATTAGATATACCCAACGAGGGTTCTGGGTCCAGTGCCTCATCCCCCATCTCTCCTCAGGTATCCTCAGGCCTTTCACACAGGTGGCAGACTTTACCGTCCCTCTGAAAAGCTATTCACGGTGTAACGTTTTCAGATGGCAGTGGTTTGCAGGTCTTCCCCTGGTCACCCTCCCGCCAGCTGAAGGCCCGTTTTTCGCTCCCAATGGGGATTTTACATTGAAATGATGGCACGTGGCACGCGATTTGCGGTGTAATCCTATTGACTTCAATTGGCGCGTTTTGGCAAGCGGCACCGCATTCCAAAATGTGACATGGCAAGGTAAACTTACAGTAGACGAGCCAATGGGATTGGACCTGTACGACCCCCCATGTTTTATTTGTGGGTGGGCAGAAAGTGAGGGGGCAAAAACGCAGATCTGCCACTTATTTTTACCTCCTGTGTGGACTTGGCTTTACACCGGATTTTTTGATTGTTGTTTGGCGTGGATGAGCCCCTCCATTGACCCCTCCCCCCACCCACCTTCTATCCAATAACATCTACCTGGCCTCCTCTAGCTATTTGGGATCGATAAGCCGATCGGCGAGATTTTAGCACGTTCCATTGTTGGCGGCGGAGAGCGCCTGGGGCAGCAATGCGCAGCAGATACAAGCCTTTCCGTGTTGAGTTACTTGTCTTTGCAGCTCTGCAAAGTTTAACTATTGCTCGGCGCAGCCCGTCCTCTCCTAATTTACCACCCCCCCAGGCTCCCCTTTATTCCCCGGCCCTCCATTCAGCTCCCGCTGCCCCCCGTGGACTCGGCCGTATAGAAAAGGGCAAACTCGTCCCCCAATCAGCCTGAAATTCGGAGGCCTTTTCAGGACAGAGGGGCAGAGAAAAATTTCCTGTGTGTCAGGCACAAAAGGGGGGAGGGGGGGTCCGAATCGGCCTGGGAGAATGGCGCTGTATTCTTGGCAGGGCCGTGGAATGTGGTGAGAGCTGAAGGGGGGGGGGGGGGCCGAATAATGCGGCCGAGGAACAATTATTTATCTTTGGGCCCTTGTCCATCGCAGGAGAGCTGTCAGAGCGCATTACTCCCAACCGCCATTCAGGGGGTCCCAGGGCTCACAGTTGTAGGGTTTTGTCCTGTACCGCGGACCCCCCCAAAGAGCGAGAAAAATCCCCGGCGAGCAGAGCTTAGGCTATGTCTGCATTCAAAATTCTACTGAAAACGCGCTTCGCGTTCCCATGTTTTGGGGGCTCATTCACATGGATAGCCGGGAGGCGTTGGAAGCAGGTGGTTGAGCCGCAGACTTTCCATTCTCAATCGCTCAACCGCGGCAAAAAATGAACCCCCCCTGTTGTCCTGTGAATGTGGCCAAGTGATTGGGGCTGCGGTGCAACTACATGCAATGCACTTGCAGCAAAGTGGTTCAGCATTTTCAGGGTTAAAACGCACGGTGAGGAGGCGACCTATCACCCCCCTGTCCCAGCGACCTATCACCCCTGTTATCACCCTGTCCCGGGGACTTTGAACTGCTCTCTGAAAAGCAATCCAGAGGGGAAGCAAGTACTCAATGCCCTTTGGTTGATAGCATTACACGCCAGGGGCTCCAAACACTCTAAATAAAGGGCCACTCCTTAAGACTTGGGGGGGGGGGGGGGGGGGGCAGACTGTACTCCAGTAGGAGCCAACAATTTGGTATTATGGGAGAAATAGTGCCCCATCATTGGTATTAGTGAGAGGACTAGTGCCCCATCATTGGTATTAGTGGAAGGAATAGTTCCCCATCATTGGTGTCAGTGGGAGGAATAGTGCCCCATCATTGGTGTCAGTGGGAGGAATAGTGCCCCATCATTGGTGTCAGTGGGAGGAATAGTGCCCCATCATTGGTGTCAGTGGAAGGAATAGTGTCCCATCATTGGTGTCAGTGGGAGGAATAGTGCCCCATCATTGGTGTCAGTGGGAGGAATAGTGCCCCATCATTGGTGTCAGTGGGAGGAATAGCGCCCCATCATTGGTGTCAGTGGGAGGAATAGTGTACGATCGTTGGTGTCAGTGGGAGGAATAGTGCCCCATCATTGGTGTCAGTGGGAGGAATAGTGTCCCATCATTGGTGTCAGTGGGGGGAATAGTGTCCCATCATTGGTGTCAGTGGGAGGAATAGTGCCCCATCATTGGTGTCAGTGGGGGGAATAGTGCCCCATCATTGGTGTCAGTGGGGGGAATAGTGTCCCATCATTGGTGTCAGTGGGGGGAATAGTGTCCCATCATTGGTGTCAGTGGGAGGAATAGTGTCCCATCATTGGTGTCAGTGGGGGGAATAGTGTCCCATCATTGGTGTCAGTGGGAGGAATAGTGCCCCATCATTGGTCTCAGTGGGAGGAATAGTGTACGATCATTGGTGTCAGTGGGAGGAATAGCGCCCCATCATTGGTGTCAGTGGGAGGAATAGTGCCCCATCATTGGTGTCAGTGGGAGGAATAGCGCCCCATCATTGGTGTCAGTGGGAGGAATAGTGTACGATCGTTGGTGTCAGTGGGAGGAATAGTGCCCCATCATTGGTGTCAGTGGGAGGAATAGTGTCCCATCATTGGTGTCAGTGGGGGGAATAGTGTCCCATCATTGGTGTCAGTGGGAGGAATAGTGCCCCATCATTGGTGTCAGTGGGGGGAATAGTGCCCCATCATTGGTGTCAGTGGGGGGAATAGTGTCCCATCATTGGTGTCAGTGGGGGGAATAGTGTCCCATCATTGGTGTCAGTGGGAGGAATAGTGTCCCATCATTGGTGTCAGTGGGGGGAATAGTGTCCCATCATTGGTGTCAGTGGGAGGAATAGTGCCCCATCATTGGTCTCAGTGGGAGGAATAGTGTACGATCATTGGTGTCAGTGGGAGGAATAGTGCCCCATCATTGGTCTCAGTGGGAGGAATAGTGTACGATCATTGGTGTCAGTGGGAGGAATAGTGTCCCATCATTTTTTTTTTTTTTTTAACAAAGAATTTTTATTTATGTTTCAAACAAACAAAAAAAAAAAACAGAAAACAGACATGCGTCAGCAAGGTACATACATTATTTTGAGTAGACAGCTAATCAAATGTATCACATATAAGCACAGATAGTTCTTAGCAATGTGTAGAGTCACTAATCATTACAGCATAGAATATATAACCTCCCCGAGACCTCCCCCCACCACACAAAAAAACCACATAAATTTCAAAAAAAAAGGGAAACCCCCCCCCCCTCCCCCCACCCTCCACTCCCCCTAGCCTAAGCAATAGTCAAATGCTTCGCCTCAACCCATGCCGCCCAAATCTTCCCAAATTTCCCAGGGCAGTTCCTGCCCAGATATGTAAGCTTGTAGAGCGGTAAAGCCGCGTTCACCAGGGACTGCCACAGTTGTTTAGTAGGAGGGAGAGGTTGATTCCATTGCAGTAGTATGGCTTTCCTCGCATAGAGTGTAGTGTAAAAAATAAACAGTTTCTTCCCCCAGGAGATATCCAGAAAATCACAGATACCCAGCAGGAGAGGTATCGGGCTAAGTGGAATCGTAAGCTCCCCCACTGCATTAATATCGGCCAGTACCCCTTTCCAAAATCCCACTACCCCAGGGCAGGACCAGACCATGTGGAAAAAGTCAGCATCATCTTCTTTGCATCTGGGGCAGGTAGTCACTCGGTCAGGGTAAATCCTTGCCAGGCGTGCTGGTGAAAAATATACCCGGTGGAGGAACTTCAATTGTATAAACCTGTCCCTTGCAGAAATCGCAAGGGTCAGGTATTGCTGTAAACCCTCCTCCCAGTCCTCCTCAGTAAGCTCCGGAATGTCGCCTTGCCAGAGCTCAAACAAATGGGAGATCCTAGTCTCCTCCGATACGGTCAGCGCGGCATACACCACGGACAGTGTGCGCGTCCCTCCCCCCTCAGGACCAAGCGCCTCCTCCACCGCCGACACCCCAAGAGTCGCTCTAGATGGGAATTTTAGAACGGAAGGCGTGTCGCAACTGCAGGAATCTGAAAAACATATGGTTCGGGAGGCCCCTGGCCTGTTTAATAGCATCGAAGGAGAGTAGCTGCCCCTGGGACACTATGTCCCCCAGTGTTGTAACTCCATGCCTGGCCCAAACAATCGGATCCGGGATGGATTGAAAGTGGGGCAGGCGGGGGTTCCCCCAAAGGGGAGTCCCCGGGGCCCACACCCCTGCGCCCACCAACCTTTTGTTCACCAGATCCCATATTTTAAGCGTCGTACGCATCGGGAGGGTTATCCCAGGGTTAGATCGTGGTCCCCTATAGATCAGGTTCCTGAGTTCCGCATAAGAGCCCAGCAACGCCGCCTCCAACGAGGACGCAGGGTTGACCGGGCCCTCGGAGAGCCACCACCTGACAGTCACTAGGACTGCCGCCCAGTAATATTTCAGAAAACAGGGCAGTGCCAGACCGCCCCTCACAAGGGGCCGTTGGAGGGTTGTTTTAGCTATTCTAGGGGGCCTACCATTCCAGACGAAGGACGAAACAATGCCATCTAGTTTCTTAAAAAATCTAAGCGGGATGTGGACTGGGGTCTGACGGAAGAGATAGGTAAACCGAGGAAGGACCGACATTTTAATTAAATTGACCCGTCCCACTGGCGAAAGCGGCAAGGACCTCCACCCAGTACACCTCTGGGTCAACTGGGTAACCACCGGACTCAGGTTAAGGGTAATAAATTGTTTCAAGTCTCTGTGTATTTCCACCCCTAGATATTTAAATTGAGAAACCCTCTGCAGTTGCCCATCTACTCGGGAACCACCCTCACCATCATGTAGTGGGAATAGAATTGATTTCGCCCAGTTTATACGTATACCCGAGAACTGTCCAAACCGGTCTATATGCGACAATGCCGCCTGTAGTGAGGCTCCGTCGTCCTTGAGATACAACAGGGTATCATCAGCGTATAACGAAACTTTTTCCTGCAAAGGACCCCGGACAATACCCCGAACCTCAGGAGAGGAGCGGAGAATAGCCGCCATGGGTTCAATTGCCAGTGCAAAAAGCCCCGGGGACAGTGGGCACCCCTGCCTGGTTCCCCTATGGAGGGGAAAGAGCGGGGAGAGGACCGCACCCGTACGCACCCTGGCCGTGGGAGCTCTGTACACCGCCCTGACCCAGGAGATAAAGGCTGGACCGAATCCAAATCTACGGAGGACTGCCCACAAATAGTCCCACTCCACAGAATCAAAGGCCTTCTCCGCGTCTAGGGAGGCCACAACCTCCTCCCCACATTCTGCATCCCCCGAGGCCAAAACAGTAAAGAGCCTGCGGATATTAATATCTGTCCCCTTCCCTGGCATAAAGCCAGACTGATCCTCATGGATTAAGGTAAGTATAACCTCGTTCAGTCGCCTGGCAAGGATTTTGGTCAGCACTTTCGCGTCCGAGTTGAGTAGGGAAATGGGTCGGTATGACGAGCACAATTGGGGGTCCTTCCCAGGTTTAGGGATCACCACTATGATGGCTTGTGCCATAGATGGAGGAAGTTCCCCCTCCCGAAGGGACACGGTGAGCATATCATGCATTCTAACTGACATCTCCTCTAGATAATACTTATAGAATTCCGGGGGTATCCCATCCTCCCCAGGGGTCTTCCCCGGCTGCATGGACCCCAGCGCCACCCGGACTTCCGCCAGAGTGATCGGGGAGTCCAGACCGTCCCTGGCCTCAGAAGTAAGGGCAGGGAGTGTCACCCCCTCTAAAAAAACACTTAACTCCTGCGCTGAGTATTGCACCCTAGATGAGTAAAGGGCAGAGTAGAACTCTGCAAAGCAAGCGTTGATGGCAAGGGGATCCGTCACCATTGTCCCCGCACTATTCCGTATTCGAGGGATAGTGGAGATTGGGGCCTGCTCCCTCGAGATCCAGGCCAACAATCTCCCCGTCTTTTCGCCCTGTTCAAAAATCCTCTGCGTCTGAGCCAGTTGACGTTTGCTTGTTTTAGCCACCCTAAGGAGCACCACCTCTCTATACGCTACTTTCATATCCTGAGCCGTGAGCGGGTTACCCGTGAGGGTGAACCGGGTCTCCAGTTCCTGGGCCCTGGCCTCTGCCTCCTCTACCGTGATCTTATCATTCCTGCGCTCCCGACCAATGGAGGAGAGGTAGCACCCCCTCATATAGGCCTTGAAGGCATCCCAGACCATCCCCCCAGAAGCCGTGCCAACATTTGAGGCCCAGAATCCCCGGATTTCACCGCCCATCTCAAAAGCAATGGTGGGATGCTCAATCCAGTACCTAGACAAACGCCATAGTCTATCCCTCTGAGGGGTAGAGGTTTGCAATGTACACAGCAGTGGGGAGTGGTCAGAGATGCCCCAAGGAAGTAACTCTATTCCAAGGACCCTGGGAAGCATGGGGGCACCAGCATAGACTAGGTCAATACGGGAGAGTGTGTTGTGGGAGGAGGAGTGGCACGTAAACTGGCGATCTGATGGGTGTTTCCACCTCCAGACATCCTCCAGCCCAAACACCTGTGCCCAGCGAGAAACTGGAGAGTCTGTGGCCCGGTCAGGCGTCAACCTATCCAGGGAAGGGTTAGGAGGAATATTAAAGTCCCCTGCTATAACCACATTGTCAGTCTGGAATTGGGCTATCAGGGCAGTCAGTTTATGTAGTAGAGACAGATCCGCAGGAGGAGGCATATAAAGACCCACCAGCACCATTTCTATCATGTCTATTGTGGCATGGACCAGTACGTATCTCCCGTCCTTATCTGTGACAATATCAAGAGGCTCAAAATTAAGGGACCTATGGATAAGGACGCTAACCCCCCGGGCATAGCCGGAGTATGTGGCATGATAGTGGTATCCCACCCAGGGCCTCTTCAATCCCATAATCCTTCCCCCCACTAGGTGCGTCTCCTGAAGAATACAGATATGCGGAGCATATTTTTTCATGTAGTCAAAAACAAGAGAGCGTTTAATCTTCTGGTTAAGCCCCCTAACGTTCCAGGAGAGGATCTTCAACGGAGCCATAATCTGGAAGGGCAGGGGGGACCAACGGATACGACCACCCGGCCAGGGTCGGGGCACAAATATCTCATCTTAAATAATGCAATGATATACCTTGTACATTCATTATAGTAGCGCTGTCTATACCAGAAAACATGAAAGCATGTAACAAAAAGACAACAAAAAAAACAGAAAAAAAACCAGAACTCCCCTCCCTTCCCACCCCACACCCCAGAAAAACAGCCCCAGGGTGTTTGAGAACCCAAACCAAACATAATCAAACCCATTTAAAGGAGAAATCTCCCGTGGGGGCGGTGCGTATCAACCAGCACACCTAGGACAGAGTCTCCTGCGCAGAGTAGACAAACTCCAGCGCAGCCGCTTCCTGGAGGCAAAGGAAAAGAAAAAACAAGACAAAAGGGAACAAATCGTAGTGCATGTGGCGCCTCAGATTGAAGTGCAAGATTCTCTTGGAATGTTCCAAGGGCCCATTCTTAGTAGCAACTCATCCAACAGGACGACAACATCGGAGTAGCGGGGTCCAGCATCAACAGTACAGTGTATTCACATCCAGAAGTAATCACGCAAACCCCCCCGGGTATAAACTAGGGAAGGGGTAGGGCCCTAAGGCCCGTTAGACAGAAATATGAAAACATGAACCCGTAGACCCCCCCTAAGGAGCATCAGAATATCAGGTCGGCTCCTCGCCCCCTGCCCAAAACCACTAAGGAAAAGGAGAGGGGCACTCCGACCTGCCCTCCAGGTTCCGAGATGGAGGGACAGAGCTGGGGGGGGGGGGAAATCCGATCCGCGTGACACTGGGCAAAGCTTTGTGATGCTTGTGGACCCCAGTCGGGTAATCACCATCAAAAAATTATCTCTGCTGGGGAAGGGAATCAATCCATCTGGAGGCCTCACTCGGGGCGGTAAAGAAACGAACTGAGTCTCCGTCAATCACTCTGAGTTTCGCGGGGAACATCATGTTGTACTTGAGACCTTTGGTGCGCAGCTGGGCCTTGACTTGGTCGAATGTCCTGCGTTGCCTCTGCGTCTCCACAGAATAATCAGGAAAGAGCATTAATTTAGCATTTTCAAAACGCAGGTCCCCCACCTCCCTCGCCTCCCGAAGAACCAGGTCTCTGTCTCTAAAGTTCAAAAGGCGGAAAATAAACGTGCGTGGCGGGGCGCCCGGTGGGCCACGAACCGACGCCATTCTGTGCGCTCGTTCCACGACAAAATGAGGGGAGAACTCAGCGAGCGGGAGAAGTGTACGTAGCAAACGTTCGGTAAAGGCTTCGGTGTCACGGCCCTCCGACCCCTCCGGGAGGCCCACCAACCTCAGGTTGTTCCTCCTATTCCTGTTCTCGTGGTCCTCGGCCCTGGATTCCAGCGCCTTCACCCGCACCTGCAGGGTACGGAGGGAGGCATCATGGTCGCGGGTAACATCTTCCACGTCTCCAACCCTCCGCTCCACCTCGGCAAGCCGCTCCCGGTGTTTATCCATGTCTCGCCGGATAAGCCCCATGTCGAGCTGTATCTGCTCTATCTTAGTGGTTAGGGTAGACTGGCACCCAGTGATCGCTTGCATAAGGGCTTGAAATTGATCATCACCCATCGGTGGCGAGTCAGCGTGGTCCGTTTGAGACGCCATGTTGGTGTAGGCCTGCCCGCGTGCCGCGCGGGTCTGTAGCGGAGTTCCCGGCGGGGTTCCCGGGACCGTGTGCTTCTTCCTATGGGAACCGGAGCTACCCCTGCGCATCCCCGAGCCTCACCACCGCTTCACCGGCCCACGGGGAGAGATATATGTCCCTAAATGCCGGATAAATAGCCTTCCAGGTGCGGAGCTCTCTGCAAACACGTCCTAGCTGGTTGCCATCTTGGCCACGCCCCCCCAGTGTCCCATCATTAGTGTCAGTGGGGGGAATAGTGCCCCATCATTGGTGTCAGTGGGAGGAATAGTGCCCCATCATTGGTGTCAGTGGGAGGAATAGTGTCCCATCATTGGTGTCAGTGGGGGGAATAGTGTCCCATCATTGGTGTCAGTGGGGGGAATAGTGTCCCATCATTGGTGTCAGTGGGAGGAATAGTGCCCCATCATTGGTCTCAGTGGGAGGAATAGTGTACGATCATTGGTGTCAGTGGGAGGAATAGTGTCCCATCATTGGTGTCAGTGGGAGGAATAGTGCCCCATCATTGGTGTCAGTGGGAGGAATAGTACCCCATCATTGGTGTCGGTGGGAGGAATAGTGCCCCATCATTGGTGTCGGTGGGAGGAATAGTGCCCCATCATTGGTGTCAGTGGGAGGAATAGTGCCCCATCATTGGTCTCAGTGGGAGGAATAGTGCCCCATCATTGGTCTCAGTGGGAGGAATAGTGTACGATCATTGGTGTCAGTGGGAGGAATAGTGTCCCATCATTAGTGTCAGTGGGGGGAATAGTGCCCCATCATTGGTGTCAGTGGGAGGAATAGTGTACGATCATTGGTGTCAGTGGGAGGAATAGTGCCCCATCATTGGTGTCGGTGGGAGGAATAGTGCCCAGGTCCCTAGGCCACAGTTTGGAGACCACTGCCTTATAGGTAACCATTGTGACGGTAACACTGGGGTCCTCAGTTTCAATCCCATCCAGAACACGATCTGCATGGAGTTTGTATGTTCTCCCTGTACTTGCATGGGATTTACCTGGTAGGTTGGTTGGTCCCTATTGGATTCGGCCCCATGTATGTGGGAATCTGGCCACTGGGAGAATATCAACGGGAAATTGTCACTTTCAAAGCTTTTGTTCGATTTGCTAATTGGCCAGTGCGATCAAATTATTGATCCTTTTCAACCGCAATGGCAAGTGAAATTGAAGGAGACGGATGGAAATTTTTCCTCCATCGTTATCTGACTAAAAGAAAATTCAAGCTGTGAATGTGATTCCCGTTCACTTCCTTTTATCCCCAAATCAATTGTTCTAATTTGCCACATTGTCATGGCAATCGAACAAAAAAAAAACGTTCAGGTCTTTCATATGAAATTTGTGTAGTCAGTCATTGAGGGTACCGAATGCTTTGATGAACAATCTTCGTGTGAAAGTTGGGGTGAACGTTTACCGCTGTCTGGACAGGTTTAGATTGTAAGCTCCTCTGGACAGGCACTGATGTGACGTGTTGTGTAAATTGTTGGAACTATACAGTGTAAAGGACAGTAATAATAATAATCATATAAGCTGAAAAATGGATTAAACTGTACGCAAAGCCCTTCATTTTGTGCCCCGTGGTGTGCTTGGGACGCACACAGAAGACATTCTCATTGGAAGTGCTGTCCAGATGTTTTCTGCGTTGACGCCATTAAATGCGTGTTTTTTTGTTTTGTTTTTTATAAATGTAAAGCTTGGTTGGGTAACTTCCTCTCTTTCTGCTCTCCGTATCACCAATCCTATTTATACTTCAAAATCACATTGTCATCTGGTGGCCTTAAAAAAAATAATAAAAAATAAATAAAAAATCTTCCTGTACTGAAATTCATATTTTTAACATTAAAGTGATTTAAATGATCACTGTTATAAAAAATAAACAAAAAAAAAATAAATATTCAGCTTAAAATTTGAAATGAAAGGCAAAACATTTGTGAATATAAATGGCTTTTTTTTTTTTTTTTTTTTTTTTTTTTACCCTTTTAAACCCATTTACTTTTGTTCTGAGTTGTATAAGAGCTGGGGAGGAAGAGAAACAACAGCACACTGCTCTTCCCAGTGAATGGCTGTGCAGTGGGGGGGGCGTGTCAGGTTTTTAATAGGAGAGCAGAGGGACTGGCAGGATCACCGGGGGGGATTTCACACAAAGGAAGCAATAGTAAAGAGAACAGGAGACTTTCTCATACCAGTACTTGGTACAGCAGCCAGATATCAGGAGTATGAAATGCTGGGGTAACAAACGCTTTAAGTATCAGACAGTGAAGGAGAAGCAGCATAGTCAGAAGGTCGTCTCTCTTCTCTCTCCTCCACCTGTCAGTGCTCTGCAGAGTCTGGCTTCCAAAGCTGCTGCCCCTTCTCCCTTTCCCAGTCTGAGAATTGCTGTATGGGCATTACAGGGGAATGAGAAAAGACAAATGTGGGTAAATGTGCTAAATGCAATTCAGTACACCTGATGTGTCTCGATGAACCCCAAACTTCATTATTTGGGGTGTTCTGACGTCTGCCCAGAGTGCCGCTTTAATTTCCTGGATTAGGGGATGTCTATATCCTCTCTCTCTATATTCTGGCTCGCCCGTACCCCACCCGTCCCCGGTGACAAGGTGTCATGTGAAGGTCTCGCTGTGATACCGGCTAATTTTAGGTGCTGCTTGAGATTGTACAGGACAGGAGCTGATATGGGCTGGGGGGGGGGGGGGGGGTGCTAGGTGTGACCCTGAACCACACTGACACCGAGAATGGATAGATCCTCCATCATGGGTAGATCAGCTTGGCAGCCAGGCACACGCATTTTTAGAAAACAAATTTTTTTTTTATCTTTTTAAAAATCTTTTTATATTTCTGCTATGGGACATCAATAACATTGTCATTACATAAAATACAAAGTATCACATAGATCATTATTTTATATGCAATCCATAGACGTAGCAGCATTAAATAAAATGCACTTATTTCTACTTCAGTGATCATTTAAAAAATATATTGTTATTTTGTACTAATGTCACTTTGTATCTCTCTATCTCCCATCTGATCAATGTTTATAAACAATGTTACTTCGTATCTCTCTATCCCAATGTTTATAAGCAATGTTACTTTGTATCTCTCCCATCTGATCAATGTTTATAAACAATGTTACTTTGTTTCTATCTTCTGTCTGGACAATGTCTATAAACAATGTTGCCTTGTAATTCTCCATTTCCTGGCTGATCAGCGTTTATAAACAATGTTACTGTGCATCTTTGTATCTTCCGTCTGATCAATGTTTATAAATAATGTTACTTTGTATCTCTCTATCTCCTGTCTGATCAATGTTTATTATTATTATACAGGATTTATATAGTGCCAACAGTTTACGCGGTGCTTTACAATATAAAAGGGAGACAATACAGTTAAAATACAATAAAATACAAAAGGATCAATAGGGTTTACAATCTAATAGGGGGTGGGTCAGGTGGTACAAAAGGTTGTAGCTGTGGGGAATGAGCTGATGGAAGTGGTAGGAGATTAGTTGGAGACGGGATCGGCTTCCCTGAAGAGATGAGTTTTCAGGGATCGCCTGAAGGTAGAAGAGTAGGGGATAGCCGGACTGGAGGAGGTAGTGAGTTCCAGAGGATGGGAGAGGCTCTGGAGAAATCCTGGAGACGAGTGTGGGAGGAGGAGACGAGAGAGCTTGACAGTAAGAGGTCTTGAGAAGAGCGGAGGGGACAGTTTGGGTGATATTTGGAGACAAGATTGGTGATGTATCTCCAGGAGTTGTGAATGGCTTTGTATGTTGTGGTTAGTATTTTGAATTTAATTCCCTGGTTGGTTGGGAGCCAGTGTAGGGATTGGAGGAGAGTGTTGGCATACGCTGAGGGGTGAGTAAGTCTGGCAGCAGCATTCATGATAGGCTGGAGAGGTAGGCCAATGAGAAGGACGTTGCAATAGTAAAGGTGAGAAGTAATGTTTATAAACAATGTAACTTTGTATCTCTCCATCTCCTGTCAGAACAATGTTTATAAACAATATTACTTCGCATCTCTCTATCTCCTGTCTGATTGATGTTTATAAACAATGTTCCTTTGTATCTCTCTATCTTTTATAGTTTTTATGGAGTGATGAGGGGGGTGTGGTATATTTGTGCCGCCCTCATCATGGGAGGGAGAGGCTACAGCTCCTGTATGGTTGGATTCTGGTGCCTGTGTCGTGTTCTCTTGTGGTCTGTGGCCAGTTTAGATCTGACAATAGTTGGCGGAGCTCCTCCACACCTGAGTGACCCCAATTCTTTGTCCTGATAGGTTGATGGTTGTGTATTTCCTTCATTGATACAATTGTGTGAATATTCATGTCAATCATCCAATCGTGTGCGGGTGAAATAAATAAGTGTAGAGACTCTTTTTATACAATTTATTGTGTGAAGATCTTCAGCTCCTTTAGGAAATCCGCCTCCATGTTTCCCAACATGAGACTTCCAGTCCCCGACGCGTTTTCTGGTGACTTTGTGGCACAGATGGCAGTTCTGCAGTTCATCAGTTGCTGACCTTTTTGCTTTGTGTGTTGTCACCTTGTTTCCTGACATTTCAGCCTCTGACTGACGTCTTCTGCCTGGGAGGGATGTTTTCCTCCATTGAGTGACTTCCCTCTCCGTGTCTCTGATTCCGCCTCGTCCTGCTGCTGACGATTCATTACATTTATTGATCCTTTGTTATGACTGACACTTCACTTCATTGATTGACAACCTCTCTAAACTAGCAATTCTTATTGACATCTGTGTGTTACCGGCACTTAATTGCAGCGATTGTCCCGCCGAGTGACACTTTCCTCCGCTGGAGAGTTCTCAGCTACATCATGTTTGCATGTAAATTGTCACCATGACAGATCGCCATTGTCATACCAGGAGCTCAGGAGAAAAATATCAATAATGGGATCTGCATTCCTCTGTCATATACTTGTGGAAGATTTGTGACTATCAGGGGAGGTGTAAAAACACATTTACTGTATATAACTCTGACATATTCCATAGTGCTGTACAGAGAACACTGAGCCAATCATATCAGTCTCTGTACCAGGGGAGCTTACACTCTAATGTCCCCTCCCCTACAGTCACATCAGTCTCTGTACAGAGGAGCTTACACTCTAATGTCCCCTCCCCCCCACAGTCACATCAGTCTCTGTACGAGAGGAGCTTACACTCTAATGTCCCCTCCCCCCCCACAGTCACATCAGTCTCTGTACCAGAGGAGCTTACACTCTAATGTCCCCTCCCCTACAGTCACATCAGTCTCTGTACAGAGGAGCTTACACTCTAATGTCCCCTCCCCCCCACAGTCACATCAGTCTCTGTACGAGAGGAGCTTACACGCTAATGTCCCCTCCCCCACAGTCACATCAGTCTCTGTACGAGAGGAGCTTACACGCTAATCCCCTCCCCCACAGTCATATCAGTCTCTGTACCAGAGGAGCTTACACGCTAATTTCCCCTCCCCCACAGTCACATCAGTCTCTGTACAGAGGAGCTTGCACTCTGTCCCCTCCCTCACAGTCACACCAGTCTCTGTACCAGAGGAGCTTACACTCTAATGTCCCCTCCCTCAGTCACATCAGTCTCTGTACAGAGGAGCTTACACTCTGTCCCCTCCCCTCATTAGAGTGTAAGCTCCTCTGTCCAGAGACTGATGTGACTGTGGGGGAGGGGACATTAGCGTGTAAGCTCCTCTGTACAGAGACTGATGTGACTGTGGGGGAGGAGACATTAGAGTGTAAGCTCCTCACATCAGTCTCTTTACAGAGGAGCTTGCGCTCTAATGTCCCCTCCCCCACAGTCACACATTATTATTTATTATTATTATTATACATTTATAAAGCTCTGACATATACTGCAGTGCTGTACAGAGAACACTGAGCCAGTCACATCAGTCTCTGTACCAGAGGAGCTTACACTCTCTAGTTCCCCCTCACCCAGAGTCACACACTATTATTTTTATTATTATTATTATTATTATTATTATTATTATACATTTATATAACTCTGACATATACCGCAGTGCTGTACAGAGATCACTGAGCCAGTCACATCCGTCTGTGCACCAGAGGAGCTTACACTCTAATGCCCCCCCCCCACAGTCACATCAGTCTCTGTACAGAGGAGCTTACACTCTAATGTCCCCTCCCCCTCACAGTCACACTACTATTACACATTTATATAGCTCTGACTTATTGTTCTTTGTTTGGATTCAAGGCTGCAGATAGTATTGCTCGTTATTTTAGTAAATATGGTGATGTCGGAGTTGTGAAGTGTAAATTATTGAACAGTCAGTGTGTTCGATGGTTTGCAGGAATAGACTTTTCTCTCCCATGTTGATCCGATCGATCGCTCTATGCTGTTCTACGCTTAGATTATGATGGCTGCGATGTTATTCTGCACTCAAACACAGAACCACAGCCAACCTTCGATATAACACCAGCGGCTACGATGAGCGTTCTGCACTCCGAACATGGAGCTATGAGGAGCTTACATTCTAATTTACCCCCACAGTCACACACTATCATTATTATACATTTATATAGCTCTGACTTATACCATAGTGCTGTACAGAGAACACTGAGGCAGTCTCATTAGTCTCTGTACCAGAGGAGCTACACTCTAATGTCCCCTCCCCCACAGTCACACACTATTATTATTATTATTATTATTATTATTAGTATACATTTATATAGCTCTGACATATACCGCAGTGCTGTACAGAAAACGCTGAGCCAATCATATCAGTCTCTGCACCAGATGAGCTTCTCCACCAGGTGGTGCTGTTCTGCAGGGTGCTGTTGGCTCACTCTGCTGTGATCTCAGCTGAGAGAAGCAGCTGGACCTCTCATGCAGGCCTTTCCCAGGCAAGCATTGACCATGTTGGGTAAGATGAAGGTGGAGGCTCTCCAGAGGCACTGAGACCTACTCCATGTGCTCATGTTGCAATGGATCCTGGGCCTGTCCCTATGCAAGAGGGATCCTTACCAGTCTTCCAGGATAGAGAGGTGAGCAGACTTTTCCTCATAGCTAAGGAGGAACAGAAACTTGCTGTCATGAAAGGAGATCTCCGGAAAAAGAAAAAAAATCCCTGCATAGTAAGTCTGGAAACAGTAGGGGGGAGGTCTCCAAGCTGAAGTCTCTGGAAGAGGCATTGAAAAAGCAGGAGAAGATTGTTGCCTCTCTGGAGAGCAGCGGTGCGTTCAGAGAAAAGTGTGAGAATGGGGAGAGATGCCAACAGATGAAGGAAAGTGCCTGTGCCAGTACCAGCCAGAGGGTGGATACCAGAGCAACAACCACAGTATGGATGGGGGGGTCAATGAAGTGGCTTCACTTGGTGGCCCCAGTACTACCCTTGTCTCAGGATCTGTTGCACCTGAGTCAGTATCTGCCCCCCTCTCTCCCCGGCAGCCTGGGTTACCTCAGGAGGAGGAGACCATTCGAGAAATGGAATATCCCTTGAGTGGCACCGACTCATCAGATGAAGATCTTGGTAAAGGAGTGCTTACTGAAAATCTCTCATGGTGTATGGAGGACTTTCCTGAGATTGCACCTGCCAACAGATCCTTGCAATCAGCAGAGGAATCTGGACAGGTGGGTGGTCGGTGTCATTGAGGGTGAGTGTGTGTGGGAATGTGGTCCAGCATTTGCCCTCCTTCACCTTTATTGGTAGAGATAGGATTACTGTCTTCTACCCTGGTCAACCTAAGGTGTGCCATAAATGTGGAGTCAAGGGACATTTCTGCTCTAAATGTCCAGAACACAAGTGCTCTTTGTGCCGGGAACTGGGGCATCTGGCGAGGGACTGTAACATCATTAAAGGTAACCTATGTGATAAGATTGGTCACCCTTATAGCCGGTGCCCTGAGGCTTTGCACAATAAGCCAGAGTTAGTGGAGGAATTCTTCTGTCCGGATAGTGAAGAGTCTGGGTTGGCGGAGGTTGTACCAGGGGATCCTAGTGTCTCTGTCCCATCATAATATGTGTCTGTGAGGCCTTCTGTGGTGTCAGTGTCCCCCCCAGTCTGTGGTCTCCCAGTCAGTGTCAGAAAGTGTGGTTGTCAAGTCTGTGTCCTCACCTATTGTTTCTCATAGTGAAGTGAAGGCAGTGGAGGGTGCTGGACCAGTGTGTATGGTGGTGCCAACCCCTCCTGCTCGGCGTGGCAGAAGTGTGGCTGGAGCTCAGCGGACACCGACGGGTGGAGTGAGGGATGGATTGAATGATGGTGGAGGGGGGAGGTGGGAAGGGAATGAGAGTGGCTGGTGCAGAATGCAAGGTGAATGATGTGGGGGGGAGGGGTTCAGAATCGCGTCATGATGACGATGAAATCTCAAAATGTTTCTTAGCCAGGATTGAGGTTAAGTTGAGGTTCGGGGTTTGTAATCTTTTTTTCTTGTCAATAAAATATGCTTCTTTCTATGTTATCTTGTCAGGAAACGGTTTCCTTTACTTGCTGATGTAAGCACGCTTGTTTTTGTTTAGTTGTTGTTTATTTTTATGTAAATATGTTTTTATTAATGAGCTGTGTGTTTGTATGATTTTTTTTTTATAAAAAAAATAAATTACACTCTAGCTGTTATGTAAACATAACCCAGGACCTCATTAAAGGACCATCATGTCGGCTCCTTGACCCCCCCCGGGCCTCCATGCTCGGGTTTTATCTGTTTGACATTTTGTTACATTGTTTCTATTTAGTGATAATAGAATTTCCTGTTTTGATATTTAGTTACAAATGGCTCCTTTGACTGGCGCGTGGCCCCAGGCTTCCATTCTTTTGGTTCCACTAATTGACATCTAGTGGCAGATGACTTGTTATGATGTTGATTGGTTCCCGGTCTGAGTGACGCTGTTGCGATTATATGGCGACCTTTGCGGAGAAAGTTGGTAATGAGGAACTTGTAACAACCCATCACAAGGCGCCCCTTCGCTCTTGTCGGCCCATCTACACAGATACAATTGATTTCCTCCTGAGGAATCCGGAACGCATTGTACACGTTTCCCTTTTTCTTCCCGATTTCGCTCTGCGTTCGGCGGCAGATGAGGTCGGCTGGCGGTGGGATTATTGCTTGGCGCACAGACGCCTCTTGTAATACGGCACTGATTAAGATTACCTGGTTGAGAGCGTTTTTCCTGCGTGCGTGCCAGGAGCATCTGCCCTCGATGAGGAGTTAATGACCCTTACGGAAACCTTTTACGGTTATTTGACCGCGAGGTGCTCTTTGCTCACGTCCTGTGAGCGCCATCAATCAATTTAACATTTTAAATCTGTGCTGCTCGTTGCAGAATTTCAATGGGTAGATTTTGCAAGGCAGGTGAGCTCACGTTGGTGCGCCGCCGGCTTCGCCTCCTGTGTTTGGTGAACAAGCTCGGCATTGTCTGCAGGATGAAGCCTGATGCCAACATGTCACTGGTGACCGCACCTGACCCTCCCCAACCAACAGGGAGAATGGAGTCAGAGGGCCCATTGCATGTAATACTGAATGGGGTGGGAAGTTATCAGGGTCTTTTTTTAATTTAATTTATTTATTTTTACACATTTGGATTGCTTATACCAGTGAATTTCATTGGTATAGGCAACCATTTTTACTGAACAAAACATTCATTTAGTATCTTTTGATACTAAAGCTAATCACATGATACTGTGACCAATTATTAGCCATGTGCAATTTGTGCTGCTCCAAATTAGTTTTTTTAACGAATTTCGACAAACTTGAAAATTTCGAAAATCCAGAAATTCAGAATTTGAAAATCCAGAAATTCGGAAAATTGTAAATTCGCTAATCAGAAATTCGAAAATCTGAAAATAAGAACGAAAATTGAAGAGAATGAAAGTTGATAACTTTAATAAGTTAAATTCTAGGTATTGGAATTGCCTTTTAAACTTGGCTGCTAGTGAATGTTCCCAATTTATTGGAAATTACAAATTATCAGAAATAACGAACAATAATAATAAATAACAATAATAATAAAGACTTTATTATTATTATTATTATTAATTCTGTTCCATTTGTTAAGATATGGAATTCGTTATTTATAATAAATTGTAACTTTGGAAAAATTTGTATTCGTTACGTTCCCTAACTGCCAAATTTGGAAATTCCAATAAATATAATTGAATAGTTATTGGTTAGCTATTATTTCGAATTTTCTGATTTTCATTCTTTCAAATTTTCTGATTTTGTTTTTATTTATTTCTTATTTCTGTATTTTCAAATTTCCGGACTTTTGAATTTATCAACTTTTTAGAATTTATGAATCTTGATCATAACGAATGACCCGAAAAACAAATGAAATGAAAATTGAACAAATTTTTTGGCAATGCACATGTCTAGTGATTGGCTAAAGCTAATCACATGGTACAGATGGGCTGTGATTGGCCCTGCCAGTACTGTGACCAATTACAGCCAGCATGACCATTGTATGCAATGGATGGCATAAGAATAAGCCATCCATTGTTTACAACGGTCACGTGATCAGCTGTAATTGGTCGCAGCGATCACATGGTACTGGCAGTGGGCCGGTATACTCATCGGTTGTGTCCGGTGTTCACAGCTGGTGTCCGATAATGCCACAGCGCGGCCCCACGAGAGGCGCATTCTATGAGGTGTTAAAGTTGGTGACGGGGTCTTCTGACCTCCCGGGAGATCAGGGATTTTTTTTTTTACAGTGATGATCAGCAGGTGCGCTAGTTCACGTGTGCTAGGCGATGTACCAGTATATTGACTGGCTGTGTCGCCCATTCACAGGAAATGTACTCCGGACGGGCAGCAAGTGGTTGGGAGCTTGTGAAGACATTGGCGTCATATGACAAATCCAGTGGCGGGGGGGGGGGGTCCATGAAAGAATCGTACATTGTTTTTCTGTCTATTTTCTTTATTATGTTCGGGGCTGTAACATTATTTCTACAGCACTTTTTTTTATATAAATCTAAAATAGGTGGACCACTCTCTCCCCTTTTTCACATATGACTTTGTGTGAAGTTTGTTAGATCACTGGGGTCCAAACTGCAGCCCTGGGGTCAAATGCGGCACTTTGCTTGCCTTTTTCTGGCCCTTGAGACATAGTTCCCGCCACTGACACCAATAATTGGGCACTATTCCTCCCACTGACACCAATGATGGGGCACTATTCCTCCCACTGACACCAATGATGGGGCACTATTCCTCCCACTGACACCAATGATGGGTCACTATTCCTCCCACTGATACCAATGATGGGGCATTATTCCTCCCACTGATACTAATGATGGGTCACTATTCCTCCCACTGACACCAATGATGGGTCACTATTCCTCCCACTGACACCAATGATGGGTCACTATTCCTCCCACTGACACCAATGATGGGACACTATTCCTCATGCTGACACCAATGATGGGGCACTATTCCTCCCACTGACACCAATGATGGGGCACTATTCCTCCCACTGACACCAATGATGGGGCACTATTCCTCCCACTGACACCAATGACGGGGCACTATTCCTCCCGCTGACACCAATGATGGGGCACTATTCCTCCCGCTGACACCAATGATGGGGCACTATTCCTCCCGCTGACACCAATGATGGGGCACTATTCCTCCCACTGACACCAATGATGGGGCACTATTCCTCCCACTGACACCAATGACGGGGCACTATTCCTCCCGCTGACACCAATGATGGGGCACTATTCCTCCCGCTGACACCAATGATGGGGCACTATTCCTCCCGCTGACACCAATGATGGGGCACTATTCCTCCCACTGACACCAATGATGGGGCACTATTCCTCATGCTGACACCAATGATGGGGCACTATTCCTCATGCTGACACCAATGATGGGTCACTATTCCTGCCACTGACACCAATGATGGGGCACTATTCCTCCCACTGACACCAATGATGGGACACTATTCCTCCCACTGACACCAATGATGGGGCACTATTCCTCCCACTGACACCAATGATGGGGCACTATTCCTCCCGCTGACACCAATGATGGGTCACTATTCCTCCCACTGACACCAATGATGGGGCACTATTCCTCCCGCTGACACCAATGATGGGGCACTATTTCTCCCACTGACACCAATGATGGGGCACTATTTCTCCCACTGACACCAATGATGGGGCACTATTTCTCCCACTGACACCAATGATGGGGCCCTATTCCCCCCCACTGACACCAATGATGGGGCCCTATTCCCCCCCACTGACACCAATGATGGGACACTATTCCCCCCACTGACACCAATGATGGGGCACTATTCCCCCCACTAACACCAATGATGGGGCCCTATTTCTCCCACTGACACCAATGATGGGGCACTATTCATAGAGTGATGATCAGTCCTACATTTTTTTTGTGTCCAGAAATATTCTGTCTTTTTATTTGTCTGTTTTATCAATTTTTCTATTTGATTAAAGTCGAATAATCTGAAATTGCCCACACAAGACTTGGCGGACTATTACTAATCAATTTGCATAGAGCAGACAATATTATCATGGGATTTGGTTGTAGAAAACGATATTTATTACCAACAACCAATTCGTGTATTTCTTAACATGATCTGCATGGATAGGAGTACAGACACATTGTGTTCAATGGATCAAATGCCTTTTTATTGGATACTTTTTAAATACGTTCTATAAATATAACATTGTTGCTGTTTTTCTCCTGAATGTTTCATAATTATAGTTACATTTATTACTGTATTTATCAATATCTTGTGTTATTCATTGTGTCAGACAAGACCCTGATTCCATTCATTATCATACAAGTCCCTGAAGAAGGGAGCCCTTGTAACTCCCGAGATGTGTCGGCTTTCCTTCGGTGATAAATATATAATCTTATACTGAATTTTTATAAATGAAGCCGCTCTGATCTACACAGAAAAGAATATTAAAAAAAAAAAAAAATACTTATTACTTAGAATAAATTAGAATAGATTATTTCAGAATCCTTTATTAATCCCAAAGGGGAATTGGAAAATGAATATAAAACTAAAATATAAAACTAAAATAAAAAAAAATTGGGTGGCAGATAGCGGCAGCCTAGACCGTGGCCTTGCTGTGGTTGGGGGATGAGGAGGAGGAGGAGGAGGGGGGGGGTTTGGGCATGAGGAGGAGAGGGGGGGGTTGGGGGGGTCATCCCTCCATCACACTCTCCTGATTCCTGTGAATATTTTCTCTGCTCAGGAGGCGATTCCTCATCCAGGAACAATAAATAACCTCAGAAGTGTGAAACTCCCTCTGACCCCTCCAGCAGTCCAATGCTCAGATTAATGATTTGAGAAAAGTTCTCGCTGTCGGTTATGCAGCAAAGTTTGAGGCCGAATGAATCCCCCCCCCCCCCCCCCGTCTTTAGATTTAACACTTCTTATCCCCCAGGTGAGCCATTCCAATCGCACAAATCACTTGTATCAGGACGGAGAGAATAAAGTGCGATTCGGTAGGATGTGTTAAGATGCAATTTAAAGTGGTTGTAAACCCTCCATATCCCCAACGAAGGGACTATCCTCAGCGGACTCAAATCCTCCTACATACAGAGAATCCAGGAAAGTACTAACAGCGCTTCACTTTTTCCAAATTTTATGTTACAGCCTTATTCCAAAATGGATTAAATTCTTTATTTTCCTAAAAATTCTACAAACAATCCCCCATAATGACAACGTGAAAGAAGATTGTTTGAAATCTTTGCAAATTTATTAAAAATAAAAAAACAAAAATAATCCCATGTACATCAGTCTCACAGGCTCCTCCCATGTACATCAGTCTCACAGGCTCCTCCCATGTACATCAGTCTCACAGGCTCCTCCCATGCACATCAGTCTCACAGGCTCCTCCCATGCACATCAGTCTCACAGGCTCCTCCCATGCACATCAGTCTCACAGGCTCCTCCCATGCACATCAGTCTCACAGGCTCCTCCCATGCACATCAGTCTCACAGGCTCCTCCCATGCACATCAGTCTCACAGGCTCCTCCCATGCACATCAGTCTCACAGGCTCCTCCCATGCACATAAGTCTCACAGGCTCCTCCCATGCACATAAGTCTCACAGGCTCCTCCCATGCACATAAGTCTCACAGGCTCCTCCCATGCACATAAGTATCACAGGCTCCTCCCATGCACATAAGTATCACAGGCTCCTCCCATGCACATCAGTCCCACAGGCTCCTCCCATGTCTGTATTATACAGTAAGTATCACAGGCTCCTCCCATGTACAGACCTCTACATAAAGAGGACCTGTCATCCTTATTTCTCGGGATGTTTACATTTCTTGTAAGATGAATAAAAGTGATCCGAAAAAGAAAGGAGCAAATGGAGTGAAATTAAAAATTAAAATATATAAAAAAAACAAAAACAAAAAAAAAAACACCCGTAACCCATTGAGCTTGTGCGCAGAAGTGAAGGCATGTGTAAGTTGTGCACACATATGAAAATGGTGGTCGCGCCACACATGTGAGATAACGCTACGAATGTTGGAGTGAGAGCGATAATTCTAGCACTAGACCTCCTCTGTAATGTTAAACATGTAACCTGTAAAGGTGTTTAAATTGCCACCTATGGAGATTTTTAATTACTGTCGTTTGTCACCATTTTAAAGTGTGTCATGTTAGGTGTCTATTTACTTACTGCATAACATAATCTTTCAACTTCTACAAAAAATTTGAAAATATTTTTTTTTTTTTTTTTTTTTATTCTTTTTTTCTTTAAATTAATTAAAATGTATTTTTTTTTTCCCCCCAAAAAATTGAGTGTGTGTGTGTGTAATATAAATACTGTATGTATGTATGTATATATATATATATATATATATATATATATATATATATATATATATATATATATATATATATATATATATATAATATTTATTGAGGGGGAAAAAAAGGAAGCACCATCTAAGTGTAGTATTAAAAAAACAGGATTTAATACAAAATTAAATATATGGAATGTTTGGGGGTTCTAACTAATTTTCTATATAATAAAAAATACTGTTTTAAACATGTAAACAAGTGTCAGAAAAGGCCTGGTCAGCAAGTGGTTAATTTTTATAAGCCAAAAAAAAAAAAAAAAAGTTTTTTTCTTTCCAAAGATATACTCTTCATTTCCTGTCCCAGAGACACGACAGGAAGTGAGGAAATGTCTCTGCGGGGAAAAGAGATCTCCTTGTGGTTGTCCCCATTGGAAGATTTACCTGCACTTCCTGTTCTGGTGACAACTGTAACATTTTGGGTTCTCCACCATTCTATTGTGAATCTCTCCAAAGGTGACGAAGAGTGCAATAAAAAAAAAAACGGACAGTTTCTAACCTTTCTACCCTCCATACCTAAAAAAACAAACGTTATGGCTAAAACTATTGGGCACATGTCTGTAGAATGAGCTTTTGGGGCAGAAGCAAAAAACAGTAATTTTTTTAACTTTTTTTTTACTTTTTTTAAGCATTTTTTTTTTTCCAATTTACACAACAATCCCGACAAACGTACGCAAGAAATTTCCGGTCCATTATTACAGGATTGCGCCGGTGCCAGTGACCCCCTCCGCTCAGCTGGAGGGGGCATGGAATCCTGTTGTCCCTATAATGACACGGTGCCCCCGTGGCAGCCAATGGGCTGGCAGCGCACGGTCTGCCTAAGTGGTTGCCCGTGCGCGCGCCCACAAATTGCCCGTTTTTAAACCTTGTTATTAAATCGCCCATTACCGAAATAGCCTCTTCCATCGCCGCTCAGACCGCGCAGAGGCGTCGCAGAAATTTCTGTGTACTTTGGCTCGCTTTCGGCGGAGCTTAACCCCTCCAGTGCCGCCTCCCTCCCCCTACGCCGCGGCTCGTTAGCGCGCCTCGTTCCGCCACCGCACCTGACACAACGGTTAATCCTGGCGAAAACGTGTAAAAATAAAATATACGGCGTGGCTTTGCAAGCTTGCATATTTCTCCTCCAACGCACGGCGAGGAGGCAGTTTTATGAGCGCGTTTTGGGCCCCCCCCCCCCCCGGGACTTGTGAAAAAAAAAAACTTTGGGATTCCGTATTTCTGGCATCGAATTGCGCGGCGTTCGCCAAGCGCTCATTAATCAGCCGGCAGAGGTTATGTGAAGGGTGCGTTCTGTGTACAGATGTGGTTATATAAAGAGAGGCGCGGAGACTCGTGCGCGATTTATGGAAAAGGCACTTCATTTTCGGGGGCCTCCAGCGCCGCCGGAGGTGCGCAAAAAGAATCTCCATTTTATCTGCGGCCACCTTATTTATCACTTATTACAGGGGGGGAAAAAAA
>NW_027507784.1:345396129-345436129 GCF_037356315.1 Lithobates pipiens | reverse complement strand
AAGCTGCATTTGGCATTTTAAAAAGTTCCAGACGCTTTCCAGAAACGCGGAGGCACAAAAATGCATTGATGTGAACGTGTTCCATAGGAACCCATGTGCCAAACAAACCTGGCCCCCTCACCTCCCCCGCCGCTCAATGGCAACTTCACTCGCTTGTTGCCTGTCAGGCTGCCCACCAGGCCTGCACTTACCCCATTCAGGTCTCGGCTACCCCACTGCATCCCCTCCTGAGTCCGGGGGGTTGCTTTTGCTCCCGACCAATCGGGTCTTAGGACTCCTGGACAATCGGGTCTCATGACCCGCTTCCTGATTGGCTGAAAGGAGAAGCAGAAAGACTTGGGGAGCAGGGCTCTGCCCCCCCCCCCCCCCCCCAGAACCCACCCTTTTTGAAGCCAATAAGAGCTCTAGTCACATGCTTCAAAAATAACCCAATTGAAATCCATGCGCCTGCCTGGAGATTAGATTATGATGGGGGGGGGCACCCCTATGAGCGGCCGCCACTGGCGAATACAGTTTTCATTCTGCGCTGCTGCCCCGCCCACTTTTTGCTCCCATATCACAGGCACCCAACCCAGGTTCCCTACCTCTCCTAACCCCAACCCCCGCCCCCCTTCCTTATCACCAGCTTACAGAGCAGGCCCCTCCCACTGCAAGCCTTATTTCGGCTTTCAGGTGCTCCATTTGAAGATACTAAACCGAAAATATAAAAGGGATTTGCGATAAGTGAGTGAGCTGGAGGGTGCTCATAGACTTGTCAGGGGCGGAGCCTTAACAAAATGTAACATTTTTATACTTTGTTTCGTTTTCGGTGACAGATATTGATTTCCAGGTATCCAATCTCTGATTGTGTGGTTTGTATTTCCTACTCTTTTTTTTATTATTTTTTTCATGCTAACCTCGCAGATCTTTGTCGCCATTCTGCATCTGGGGCCAAAACGTGACTGTACGAAAAAAAAAAAAAAAAATGCTGCTGCCAGCAATAGGAAATGTCCAATAAAAGGCCAATTAACCTCTTTTTAATTGCCATTCCAATTAAACGCACAGGAAATTGCAGGCGGTTTGGACATAAAGGCGCGATACATCACCCTTTAATACCGTAGCGGGATTCATTCACAGGTTGAGGGACCAAGAAAAAAAAAACAAAAATAAACGTTTTCTTTTGTAAATTCTGACGTGATTTAAGTGCGTGTCATGTGGAAAGGGCGAAGGTCGCCGGCGCTTCAAAAATTTATAAAGCTCATTTGTATGTGGCCCGTGCTGAAAATCATCGACTCCGCCGTCGCCGCCAAACAATGTGAAAATTTGATGTACGCGGATTGTTCTCCCCTTTGTTTGCACCCTGGGAAGGCGTTTTCCCACAATGCACCGCTCCTCTCTGTGGCTCATTTGGCCAACTGCTCAACCGTTCACCAGTCTGGTTGCCAAAAAAACAGCGGGCTCGGCGCAGGAATTATTTCAGGCAGTGATGGTGATCTTTAAGTTGTGTGTGTGTTTTGGGGGGGGGGGGGGGGGGGGCGGCTGACAGAACATGCTGGGACTTTATAGTTCTCCATTGGCTAGCAGGCTCCTGATTGGTCAGAAACGGTTTAAAGCCGAGGACGGCAACCTTGTCTACATATTCATGTTTACAAGAATCCGAAAACCGATGTGCCGGCGGGCAATAGCGAGTCGTAGTCTTAGTGGGTTTTCAGTTTTTACACGCATGGCTATTCTGCATCTGCAAGTTACTCTCATTAATTCTAATAATATATGAATTTATTATAATTATTCAATAATTAATCAGGTTAACTTGTCATTAGCAATACAACTAGGAATTGATTAACTGGTGCAAACAAAAAATGTTGTTCAGCCCCAATGCATAACCTTCAGTCTATAGATCAGCCCCAATACATGGCCTTCAAAACTCAAACCGGCCCCAATGCGTGGTCTTCAGATTGGCCCCAATGCGTGGTCTTCAGATTGGCCCCAATGCGTGGTCTTCAGATTGGCCCCAATGCGTGGTCTTCAGATTGGCCCCAATGCGTGGTCTTCAGATTGGCCCCAATGCGTGGCCTTCAGATTGGCCCCAATGCGTGGCCTTCAGATTGGCCCCAATGCGTGGCCTTCAGATTGGCCCCAATGCGTGGCCTTCAGATTGGCCCCAATGCGTGGCCTTCAGAACTCAGGTCATAAGTGTGTCAGGACCCTACAGGTTAAAGGACCACATAAAAAAGCTGCAGATGGATACCGGTGGCAAGAAAGCGCCCTGAGGCGATTCAGTTCGCATAGGTAGCGCTATACAAGTCACTCACTCACTCATTCAGATCGGCACCAATGCATGGCCTTCAGTCTTCAGATCGGCCCCAATGTATGACCTTCAGTCTTCACTTTCCATCTCAGATCAGCCCCGATGCATGCACTTTAGATATCAGATCAGCCCCAATGCATCCAATTCAAACCTCAGATTAACTCCAGTCCATGCACTTTAACATCAGATCAGCCCCAATGGATGTACATTGTTCTTCAATCAGCCCCAGTGTGTTCACTTTAAATCTCAGATGAGCTGCAATGCATGAGCTTCTTAGACCTCAGAATACCTCCAATGCATGCACTTCAGACATAAGATTTGTTTCAATGCATGCACTTTGATGTTAGATCATCCCCCGTGTGTGAGCACTTTAGGCCTCAGATCAGCCAAAATGCATGCACTTTTGCCCTCAGAATAGCTCCAATGCATGCACATCAGACTAGCCCCAATGCATGCACGCTGACTTCAGATCAACCCCAATGCCTTTACGTTGATGTCAGATTAGCCCCAGTGCATGTAATTCAGACCTCAAATCAGCCCCAATGACTTTCCATCTTAGATCAGTACCAATGCATGTAACTTCACACCTCAGATCAGCCCCAATGCATGCACTTCAGACCTCAGATCAGCCCCAATGCATGCACTTCAGACCTCAGATCAGCCCCAATGCATGCACTTCAGACCTCAGATCAGCCCCAATGCATGCACTTCAGACCTCAGATCAGCCCCAATGCATGCACTTCAGACCTCAGATCAGCCCCAATGCATGCACTTCAGACCTCAGATCAGCCCCAATGCATGCACTTCAGACCTCAGATCAGCCCCAATGCATGCACTTCAGACCTCAGATCAGCCCCAATGCATGCACTTCAGACCTCAGATCAGCCCCAATGCATGCACTTCAGACCTCAGATAAGCACCAATGGATGCCTACTCAGAACTCAGCTCAGCCCCAATCCATGCACTTCCCGTCTCGAATCAGCCCCAATGCGTGCCATTCAGACCTCATATCAGCCCCAATATATGCACTTCCCATCTCTGATGAGAACCAATGCTTGCAGTTCAGAATCAGCCCCAGTGCCTGTACTTCACACCTTCAATCAGCCCCAATGAATGCACCTCAGTCCTAAAATCCACCCCAATGCATGCACTTTGATGCTGGTTTAGCCCCAGTGTGTGCACTTTAGATGCCACATTGCCCCAGATCAGCCCCAACGCATGCACTTCACATCTTAGATCAGCCCCAGTGAGGGAGTAAAGAACCCCCTCCCATTATTTTGGCCGCGGTGTCACGATACCCCCTTGTTTCCAGATCTGATTTTGTACCTACAATCCCAGCATGCCTTGCTGCTCCGGCCCGATCTGCCCCTCACCCGGTGGAGAGTCGGTGCAGCTGGAAGCTTTTTTTTTTTTCTCCCTTGAGTTCCGAATCTTACAAAGATGCACAAGACGTCTTACAATAACCGCCGTCGGCCCCAGAGAACCTGCAGGAATGGCGCATCTATAGGCCAGTCTGCAAAACGCGACATGAAGGCGATGGTTTGTACACCGCCTGGTATATGTGGGCGCCATGTTTTCCCCGCCAATGCACTTCTATAGCTTGTATCGCCGGCAGGAATAATGCCCTTTCATCTATTATGTATGGCGCTGTACATGTCGGGGCCGCGCCTGCCGCAGCGAGGAAATCCCGTCCTATCAAAGGGAAGGCACTGCATTGATATCGGCGGGGGGGGCGGGGGGTTCGCTGCGACATCGTGTGATTTTTCTTTTTTTGCCCCGGCTTCACAGCTAATAAATGATATAAAAGTTATCCTCCGCTTTAGTCAGACGTCCTTTAACATCGGCATGGGGCCCGGAACATGTTCCCGGGGGCGACCCGCTCAGCGAACAGAGGGAAGGGCACTCCTTAAAGGACAACCCCGACTAGTAAAAGCAACTTTGAGTGCAGATCTGACATCCCTCTACTGGAACTTTCTTTAAGGGAAACTCTTGCTCAATCAGCTCTGGGGGAGGGGCCAGGGTCAAGCATTTTTTCTGTGTCCTCTTGGTTCCTCCCTTGATGTGGAGTCCCACTTTATAATGACACTTCAGGATGCCGGATGGAAGCTTTCCTAACAGGTCCTCTTTATTTTTCTAATCATCATAGAGCGGGGGGCTCCCAACTTTCTAATCAATGGGCCAGTATACTATTCTTCAGACTTTGGGGGGCTGGACTGTGACGATGTGAATGGGGGTAAACCATGCCCCATCATTGGTGTCAGTGGGAGGAATAGTGCCCCATCATTGGTGTCAGTGGGAGGAATAGTGCCCCATCATTGGTGTCAGTGGGAGGAATAGTGCCCCATCATTGGTGTCAGTGGGAGGAATAGTGCCCCATCATTGGTGTCAGTGGGGGGAATAGTGCCCCATCATTGGTGTCAGTGGGGGGAATAGTGCCCCATCATTGGTGTCAGTGGGGGGAATAGTGCCCCATCATTGGTGTCAGTGGGAGGAATAGTGCCCCATCATTGGTGTCAGTGGGGGGAATAGTGCCCCATCATTGGTGTCAGTGGGGGGAATAGTGCCCCATCATTGGTGTCAGTGGGGGGAATAGTGCCCCATCATTGGTGTCAGTGGGGGGGAATAGTGCCCCATCATTGGTGTCAGTGGGAGGAATAGTGCCCCATCATTGGTGTCAGTGGGAGGAATAGTGTCCCATCATTGGTGTCAGTGGGAGGAATAGTGCCCCATCATTGGTGTCAGTGGGAGGAATAGTGCCCCATCATTGGTGTCAGTGGGAGGAATAGTGCCCCATCATTGGTGTCAGTGGGAAGAATAGTGCCCCATCATTGGTGTCAGTGGGAGGAATAGTGCCCCATCATTGGTGTCAGTGGGAAGAATAGGGCCCCATCATTGGTGTCAGTGGGAAGAATAGTGCCCCATCATTGGTGTCAGTGCGAGGAATAGTGCCCCATCATTGGTGTCAGTGGGAGGAATAGTGCCCCATCATTGGTGTCAGTGGGAAGAATAGTGCCCCATCATTGGTGTCAGTGGGAGGAATAGTGCCCCATCATTGGTGTCAGTGGGGGGAATAGTGCCCCATCATTGGTGTCTGTGGGAGGAATAGTGCCCCATCATTGGTGTCAGTGGGAGGAATAGTGCCCCATCATTGGTGTCGGTGGGGGGGGAATGGTGTCTCATCATTGGTGTCAGTGGGAGGAATAGTGCCCCATCATTGGTATCAGTGGGAGGAATAGTGCCCTATCATTGGTATCAGTGGGAGGAATAGTGCCCCATCATTGGTGTCGGTGGGGGGAATGGTGCCCCATCATTGGTGTCGGTGGGAGGAAATTGCCCCAACCTAAGAAAATGCAGCCATTGGGTTCCCTGGTTCTGGCCCCGCCCACCCTGGGTGCTGTAGCATTGATTACACGGAGGGCAATGTGAGAGGGAAGTTGCACGGCTTCCATTTCTGAGAGTCGCACATTTGCCGCCCCCAGAGTCGGGTGATGGAGGGAAGTCTTCTTCCTCTTTTTATTATCCTAATCCCTACAGAGTGACGTTTGCTGTGTAGAAATCGGCGATCACATGACCTCCTCGCTTTGGCGCTGCGCCAGGGTGATGAAATCTTATTTATATACAGAATATTTTACACTCTTCAGCGCCGGAGACGTCAGTGGCGTTGGATGTGACAGAAGATAACTCATCGGTAATGAGGTTGGATTCTTGGCGTCCGGGGAGCGGACCACCCCCCCCCCCCCCGGAGCGGCGCGTCACCGCGAGATCCCACCAATCATTCAAATCCATCAACGGAGCCACAAATATCCCGCAGGTCTCCACGCCATTCCCATCCAGGGGTCCGTGCCAGGGACGTGAGAGCCATGGAAAAGATCTACAAAGGGCGCCGCCGGCCAACCAAACGCCAGTTGGCGTCACTTTGATGCAACGTAATAAAGATGAATTAAGTGCGGAGTTGGCTAATTTTTGCACCTTTTTAACCCTTCTGGGTGGCAGCGATCTCCGAGCTCGCCCGCTCCGCCATACTTTGGAAGGAGTTAATAAAAAAGCGGAATTTGCTGATTTATCTGCGCTTGGCAGAGCGATCGTCCCAGAGACGCCAAGATCTTCTGCCAGGATTCTACAGTCTATGGGCAGACGGAGGGAAGAGGGCGACGGGGTAACCGCCGCGTGCCAAAATTCTGCCATGGAGCCATAGCAACGCATTCATACGTTTTACAATGGACAGGACACCTTTCTGCAGCGGTTTTCTGGTGACCCCCCCCCCCCCGGATCGATGACCTTCGGCGGGATGATCGGCATCCATTTCTACAAAATCTTTATTATATTTAAAGGGACTCTCCATCCAGACATTTTATATTTCTGCGTAACACCTCTGATACATTACTGGCAAGAATGATAGACTGTGCCTAGGCTGAGATGATGTCATCAGTCTGCTGCAGGCAGGAAGAAGCTTTTCCTCAGTCTCCCCTCCCCCAGTGAACCAGTACAGGGTCATCCAGCACCCAGGATGCAATTGTGTGCCCCCCTCCCCCATTAACAATACATGCTGTAGAATGAGTGTACCACCCTGCATCCATCCATTTTTTTCCCCCTTTGCGCCCTGGGCAGTTGACCCTTCTGCCCACCCCTTTTCCTGGCCCTGCAGTAATCAGGCTGTACATTGTAACTTTGTAGAAGGAGGAGGAGTCATTTCCTCAGTCTACCTTCCCCCAGTGATCAGACTGTACATTGTAACTTTGTAGGAGGAGCCATTTCCTCAGTCTCCTCCCCCAGTGATCAGACTGTACATTGTAACTTTGTAGAAGGAGGAGGAGGCATTTCCTCAGTCTCCCCTCCCCCAGCGATCAGACTGTACATTGTAACTTTGTAGAAGGAGGAGGAGGCATTTCCTCAGTCTCTCCTCCCCCAGCGATCAGACTGTACATTGAAACTTTGTAGAAGGGGGAGGGGGCATTTCCTCAGTCCCCCCCCCCAGTGATCAGGCTGGGGAAGTGTAAATATTTAGATGAAGATGTTCATTTCTATAAAGGATATATTTGTTGTAGTGTAGCAGAGCGCCATGTTTGGTGCGTTAGGCGGGGGGAGGGGTTTGTATCTTTTTGTATTATAGTAGAAGTTGAAGTCCGTTTTATTGTCACATAATTGTCCTGATCCTGGAGTGACCCCCGCCGGGCTCTGAGGGGGTCGCGGGTATTATGGGATCGCTGCGCTCCGGGAAGCCGCGCGTTATTTGTAGACAGCTGTGCGGACATCATTAAATCGCGGATTATCATTAACCCTGTTTATGAAATGACTGGCGGGGGTCGCCGCCGTCTGCTCCGCCATTTACCGCGATCGTCCTCGCCCCGCTTCCTGCATACTAATACGTCGTCTCCATTTTTCTGAATCCAGATATTATTATTATTATTATTATTATTATTATTATCATTATTATTATTATTATAATACAGGAATTATGTAGCGCCAACAGTTTGCGCAGTGCTTTACAATGTAGAGGGGGGACGGCACAATCACAGGACAGTTTGATACAGCAGGAATAGCAATGTCTTGCTCATGGAGCTTACAATCTAAAGGATATTTTTCTTATCAGGCTTAGTTCGCATAGACAACCAGGGGGCGGTAAAAACGGGTAGTTCAAGTTTTTACTGCCCCTCACCAAATTACTGCATCAGCCAGAGGGGTGAGTTCACATCGCCCCGGTGCGTCTCTTCGTGGCGTGGCTACTTTAATTTCGGGTGTGACAGACGGCGCTGCCTATTGAAGCCAATAGGACTTCCCCGCAACCGAGTCGAATGTGGCAGATTAGTTCGTTGTAGAGAAGAAGAAAAAAAATGGGAGAAGGGGGGCAGAATTCTGAAGGCCGGTAAACTAGCTGTCAGGCAATCCACCACAAACTGCTTTTCAGAGGGTGGTAAAGTATACTGCCGTGTAAAAGATGCCTTCCTGTCTTTTTTATTAACTATTTACTCCCAAAATGTCCAATTCTTATGCAACCTTCCCTATGAATCCCCCCCATATATTCAGCCTACGCGTTTCACCGCTTTGCTGGCTTCCTCAGGGCTTGAAGTGGATGTATACTCTCCATAGAAACTGCATATTAGTGTGCAGCATTCATACATACAGTATATACATTCATTTATCAGTACATGTTTTCATTCATACATACATTCATATGTTCATTCATCCATACATGTGTTCATTCATACATTGATACATTCATTCATACATGTGTTCATTTATACATATAGTACATTTGGTAGATGTGTACATTCATACATACATGTTTTCATTTATACATACATTGATACATTCATACGGTGAAGCTTTGCTGATCTTCTTCTTGTAGCCTTCACCTTTCTTGTGTAAAGAAGCATTTTTCTTTCTCTTCCATAAGGCGTCATTGATGACATCATGAAAGGGGAGGGGTTTTCTATAAGTAACACCCTTTTATAATCACCTGGTCTGCTGGACACGGCTGTTTAATGAATAATTAGACTCCCCTGTAGTTGAATTCTTGTTAATTAGAATTGTGTGGTCTAAGCCCCGGTTCACGTCGGTGCGTTTTGACTTGTCGTGTCGGCGGCAATTGGCAGCAATGGCACCGTCCTAATTAGGGGTGCACCGAATGGAAATTTTGGTGACGAAACCGAAAATGAAGGATGCACTTGGCCGAAAACCAAAACCGATAACGAAAATGACAGTTTTTAAAAAAAATATTTATATTTTTTATATATAATTGTGTGATATTCAACTTTTTAATTAATAACATCAAATTCAATTAATATGAATTTATTGTTGGCCATTATTGGCACCTTTAGTGCAAGAAAAATGCAGTCCTCAGTCTCCAACCACCTCTTGTATCGTGTCCTCAGTCTCCAACCATCTCTTGTATCATGTCCTCAGTCTCCAACCATCTCTTGTATCATGTCCTCAGTCCTCCAACCATCTCTTGTATCGTGTCCTCAGTCTCCAACCATCTCTTGTATCCTGTCCTCAGTCTCCAACCATCTCTTGTATCCTGTCCTCAGTCTCCAACCATCTCTTGTATCGAGTCCTCAGTCTCCAACCATCTCTTTTATCATGTCCTCAGTCTCCAACCATCTCTTGTATCGTGTCCTCAGTCTCCAACCATCTCTTGTATCGTGTCCTCAGTCTCCAACCATCTCTTGTATCATGTCCTCATTCTCCAACCACTCTCTTGTATCATGCCTCAGTCTCCAACCATCTCTTGTATCCTGTCCTCAGTCTCCAACCATCTCTTGTATCGTGTCCTCAGTCTCCAACCATCTCTTGTATCGTGTCCTCAGTCTCCAACCATCTCTTGTATCGTGTCCTCAGTCTCCAACCATCTCTTGTATCGTGTCCTCAGTCTCCAACCATCTCTTGTATCGTGTCCTCAGTCTCCAACCATCTCTTGTATCGTGTCCTCAGTCTCCAACCATCTCTTGTATCGTGTCCTCAGTCTCCAACCATCTTTGTATCGTGTCCTCAGTCTCCAACCATCTCTTGTATCGTGTCCTCAGTCCTCCAACCATCTCTTGTATCGTGTCCTCAGTCTCCAACCTTCTCTTGTATCGTGTCCTCAGTCTCCAACCATCTCTTGTATCGTGTCCTCAGTCTCCAACCATCTCTTGTATCCGGTCCTCAGTCTCCAACCATCTCTTGTATCCTGTCCTCAGTCTCCAACCATCTCTTTGTATCGTGTCCTCAGTCTCCAACCATCTCTTGTATCGTGTCCTCAGTCTCCAACCATCTATTGTGTCATGTCTACAATCTCGTACTTAAACTTAAACACACCAGCTAATAGTATTAGCAAAATTTCCCATTCGGTGCACCTCTAGCAGATATGATACAAGAGGTCAATGCAGCTTGACAGTGCCCAGCAGCTTTATCGGTGCCCATCGTATGCAGCCTGCCTGTTCCTGCATCAGCGCCAATCTCCCTATGTCATGGAGCTGGATTTGAATTGCCCAGCGCAGTGCACTTGTAGTGCAAAAGTGGATTTGTCTTTAGTAAATAACCACCATTGTATCTTAATAAAAGCTTAATAACATATTTTTCAAAACAACGTTTTTAAAACCTTTCATAAAACTCTTGTAAAACTCCCCAAGGGAGGTCCCAGTTCTATTCGGAGATGTTTATTTTAGATCAGGGGTCTCCAAACTTTCTATACAAAGAGCCAGTCCATGAAGGATTAGGGGGGTCTCAGGGTTCCTTAGAGGGTCTCAAGATCCCAGTTCTATCTGGAGTTGTCTCTTACATGGAAGGTTTGGGGGGTTCTTGGGGCCCCAGTTGTATCTACAGATTTCTGTCCAACATTTGAAGGATTAAGGGGTGGATGTTTTATTTAGAGATGGTTCCTCCTACATGGAAGGGTTGGGGGTTCTGGGGTTCCCAGGTTTATCTGCAGATTCCATTGGGAATTGTGGGGGGGGGGGGGGTCCTTAGAACCCATTTTTCTGGAGATGTTTTCTTTTACATAGAAAAATGAGGGTGGCCTCAGGGCTCAGGGTCCCAGTTTTATCTGAACGATTTGTGGTTCTTGGAGCCCCAGGTATATCTACAGATCTCGGTCTTGGAGGGTTAGAATCGTATAAATATTGTGGGGGGGGGGGGGGGTGTCTTGGGTCCCAGTTCAGTGTGGAGATGTCTCCTACATGAAAGGATTGGGGGGTTCTTGGGGTACAAGTTGTCTCTACAGACATCTGTCTTACATGGTAGGATCAAGGAGATCTTAGGGTTCCTTAGTGGGGTCTCGAGGACTCGGTTCTGTGTGGAGAGGTCTCTCCTACATGGAAGGATTGGGTGTTCTGGGGTTCCCAGTGCCTTTCTGCAGATGCCGTTTTCTTAGAAGGATTTGGGAGGGGGTGGGGGGGGTAGAATCGTAGAAATATTGGGGTGAGGGGTGGGTGTGTCTCAGTCCAAGTTCAATCTGTAGATGTTTCTTACATGAAAGTGTTGGGGGGGGGGGTTTCTTCTTGGGGTACCAGTTCTGTCTATAGATATCTGTCTTACATGGAGTGCTTAGGGGGTCTCGGTGTTCCTTAGAGAGGTCTTAGGATCCCAGTCCTATCTGCAGATGTTTCTCTTACATGAAAGGGGAGTTGGAGAGGTTTTAGGGTTCCTTAGAGGAGTCTTATGATCCCAGTCCTATCTGGAGATGTTTGTTTTTCATAAAAAGGAGTTGGGGGGGGGGGGGGGGGTCTCAGTGTTCCTTAGAGAGGTCTTACAATGCAGTCCTATCTGGAGAGGTTTCTCATACATGAAAGGAGTTGGGGAGGTTTTAAGGTTCCTTACAGGAGTCTTACGGTACCAGTTCTGTCTATAGATATCTGTCTTACATGGAGTTCTTAGGGGGTCTCAGTGTTCCTTAGAGAGGTCTTAGGATCCCAGTCCTATCTGGAGATGTTTCCCTTACATGAAAGGAGTTGGGGAGGCTTTAGGGTTCCTTAGAGGAGTCTTACGATCCCAGTCCTATCTGAAGATGTTTCTCTTACATGAAAGGAGTTGGGGAGGCTTTAGGGTTCCTTAGGACTGGGATCCTCAGACCCATCTATCTGGAGAAGTTTCTCTTACATGAAAGGAGTTGGGGAGATTTTAGGGTTCCTTAGAGGAGTCTTATGATCCCAGTCCTATCTGAAGAAGTTTCTCTTACATGAAAGGAGTTGGGGAGGCTTTAGGGTTCCTTAGGACTGGGATCCTCAGACCCATCTATCTGGAGAAGTTTCTCTTACATGAAAGGAGTTGGGGAGATTTTAGGGTTCCTTAGAGGAGTCTTATGATCCCAGTCCTATCTGGAGAAGTTTCTCTTACATGAAAGGAGTTTTTTTTGGGGGGGGGGGGAGGGGTCCCCATGATTCTATATGCTGAAGTCTCTCTCTATCCGAGCGTGAGGAAAATTTCCAAATTCTCAATGCACAGGGGAACTGTTCAGGGTTTAGTCAGCCCCCCAATATCTCAATAAACAGAGAGATCAGCAGCTTCTGCGCTCCCTTATCAGAGAGTGAAGGATTGTGGGTATCCCGAAGTTTTGTTCATTTTATGTTCTATCTGAGGACTGACAGGGAGTGCCGGGAACTGCAAACTTGGCAAACGTTTCTAAACTGCTTAAAACTGCTTACCTGACATTTCCTTCCGTTCCTGTGAGGCCGTTCTCAGCGTTCAGCAACCACAGAACATTGCGTGCCGGATCTGACTTAAAGTGGACCTGTCACCTGATGCATTATTTTCCATGCTAAGTGCAGTGAGCTTAGTATGGTGTCCGTGTAACTCTTCAAATGTTTATTACATGTCACAGAGGTCACAGTACTGCACTGACAATACCTTAATCTGCTTTCCCCTTCAGAAGGACGGCACCACATTTGTTTCGGCATCATCCAGATCCAGGGTCAACATCTACTTCCCTGAATGCCACAAATGTCTGACACAGATCAGCCCCTGCTGCAGACACTCACCTTGTGGCTTCCTACAAAGTTACAATGTACAGTTTTGATCACTGTGGGGGGAGGGGAGACTGAGGAAACGCTTCCTCCTCCTTCTACAAAGTTACGACCTTCACGTTTCGTCTACAAACGGCTCAGTAATTGGGGTTGTTGGTGTTTTGGCATTGAGGCGGTTCCTGACGGTTCTCACCCGGACTGGGTGTGGACGACTTTGGTTTAGTTAAACATTTTGGAATGCTTTGGGGTTTTTAAAGCTAGAGTTTTTCATCAAAATATAAACTATATGACCAAAAGTATTGGGACATCTGCCTTTACATGATCTTTTTAATGACATCCCAGTCTTAGTCCGTAGGGTTCAATATTGGGGTGGCTATAACAGCTTCAACTCTTCTGGGAAGGCCGACCACAAGGTTTAGGTGTGTGCCTATGAGAATGTTTGACCATTGTTCGTGCCGCTGAAGACGTGTATGACGAAACGCGTACGGTGTAGCCACGCACATTACGTCACTTGCGGGAACTAGAGCTGTCGTGTGGAACGCAGGGGAAGCGCAAGCTGCGTATCCCCCAACTCGGTTCCTTTCCTGTATATAGATCAACTAGTGTCTTGTTTTTTCGGAACACATAGGCTGTATGGATTTTTCACTTTTATTTTAATTTTGTTTTTCTTAGTGTAGTATTAAGATTTCTTGATACTACACTATGGGAGCCAATATCTTTTTTATTCTTGCATGAGGCACACACTCGTGTACACTTGCGACTACCTTGGAGACCAAGGGACGCCATATATATATATATATATATATATATATATATATAATATATATATTATATATACTATATCTCTTATATAACTTTCCACTTTTTTAGGGTTATAGAATGTTTCCACTTATTTTGGGAATTATCATTGAATCAGTGAACTGCTGGTGGTGCTGTCTGTTTATTGGGCCATTATTGTGGACTTACCCCCTAGTGTCTTATACAGGAGGGTCTGCCCTCGCATAGGTGGATCCCGATTAGTACTTACCCCCCCCCCAGATGCAGGTTGTAAGTGGTTATTCCCACCACTGTGATTTCCTATCCCTTTAATCTACGGTACGTGGTTCCTTCAGCCTTGTAGAGAGAGTGTAGTTCTCTCTCTGGGACACAGGTAGCGCCACTGACCCCTTTGTTGTTGTGTGAATAATTTATTTAAGAGCTCTCCTAGGGGAGCTTTTTAGGGGAGGCTGCAACCTTTTTCATTTATCCTAAGCGCGGCACCTCCCTATTCTTTGTTATTCCTCCAGAAGAGCATTTGTGGGGTCAGGCACTGATGTTGGACGAGAAGGCCTGGCTCGTAGTCTCCGCTCTTATTCATCCCAAAAGTGTTCTATCGTGTTGAGGTCAGGACTCTGTGCAGGCCAGTCGAGTTCCTCCACCCCAAACCAGCTCATCAGAGGGACACCATGTGTTCAGGAACTCACTGGGGTACGAGTCTCCCACACCTCCCATGTTTCATTTCATTCCATTCTGAGCCTCCGCCTGTGATGGTAAAATATTAATAAATTCCTCCAGATGTCCGGCGCTGTGTGTTTGATATCAGAAGATGTTATAGATTTCTGCTGAAGTTGCAAAAATGACTAAAATCTTTTCTCTGGCTTCTGGTTTATTTATTATTTCCAATAATAACATGACTCTGACATATACTGCGGTGCTGTACAGAGGTCACTGTGCCGGTCACATCAGTCTCTGTACCAGAGGAGCTTACACTCTAATGTCCCCCTCCCCCACAGTCCCACACTTTTATCATTATTATACATTTATATAGCTCTGATATATACTGCAGGGCTGTACAGAGATCATTGAGCCAGTCACATCATTCCCTGTACCAGAGGAGCTTACACTCTGTCCCCTCCCCCACAGTGACATCAGTCTCTGTACAGAGGAGCTTACACTCTAATGTCCCCTCCCACACAGTCACATCAGTCTCTGTACAGAGGAGCTTACACTCTAATGTCCCCTCCCCCACAGTCACATCATTCTCTGTACAGAGAAGCTTACGCTCTAATGTCCCCTCCCCCCACAGTCACATCAATCTCTGTACAGAGGAGCTTACACTCTAATGCCCCCTCCCCCACAGTCACATCAGTCTCTGTACAGAGGAGCTTACAATCTAATGTCCCCTCCCCCACAGTCACATCAGTCTCTGTACCAGAGGGGCTTACACCTCTAATGTCCCCTCCCACCACAGTCACATCAGTCTCTGTACCAGAGGAGCTTACACTCTAATGTCCCCCCCCCCCCCACAGTCACATCAGTCTCTGTACAGAGGAGCTTACGCTCTAATGTCCCCTCCCCCACAGTCACACACTTTTATCATTATTATACATTTATATAGCTCTGATATATACTGCAGTGCTGTACAGAGATCATTGAGCCAGTCACATCAGTCTCTGTACCAGAGGAGCTTACACTCTAATGTCCCCTCCCCCCACAGTCACATCAGTCTCTGTACCAGAGGAGCTTACACTCTAATGCCCCCCCCCCCCACAGTCACATCAGTCTCTGTACCAGAGGAGCTTACACTCTAATGTCCCCTCCCCCTAGTCGCACACTATTATTATTATTATTATTATTATTATTATTATTATACATTTATATAAAGTAGCTTTGACATATACCGCAGTGCTGAGCCGGTCACATCAGTCTCTGTACCAGAGGAGCTTGCACTCTAAGGTCCCCCCCCCCCCCCCCACAGTTACACTCTATTATTATTATTATTATTATTATTATTATTATACATTTATATACTGTAGCGCTGACATATACCGCAGTGCTGTACAGAGATCACTGAGCCAGTCACATCAGTCTCTGTACAGAAGAGCTTACACTCTAGCTGTTATGTAAAACATAACCCAAGACCTCATTATAGGACAATCGTGTCCCCTCCTTGACCCCCCCAGGCCCTCCATGCTCAGGTTTTATTTGTTTGACATTTTGTTACATTGTTTGTTTAGTGATGTATGTATATAGTGATGTAGGAGTTGAAGTGTAAATTATTGAAGAGTCAGTGTGCTCGTTGCTTTGCTCTTAGACTTTTCTCCCCCATGTTGATCCGATCGATCGTTCTATGCTTAGATTGTGACGGCTGGGATGTTATTCTCAAACACAGGAGGACCGGCGGTCTTCTATGTGATGCCGCCGGCTCTGATGAGCGTCCTGCGGGCTCAGTGTTGCCAACCTACGAGATTTTAAATTTACTGACAAGACGCACAAACTTTACTGGCACAGCAACATTTTACCTGACATTTCCGAAATGTAAATATTTACAGTTTTAAGTGCAAATTTCAGTAAGTAGACTACAAACAAGTACAATTTACAATTAGAAATGTGATTTAAGGTGGATTTTAAGGCAAAAAGCATATTTAATATTTTATTTTCAAAATGGTAAGTAGCTCAGGGCCAGGAAAGAAATTAGAATGGGCGTCACACAGGCATGAAATAGACGATCACCGCGACACTGACAGCAGCACAGATGATGAAGACACCTCACCGACATGGGAGTAAACTATGCCCCATTATTAGTGGTAGTGAAATGAATAGTGCCCCATCATTGGTATCAGTGGGAGGAATAGTGCCCCGTCATTGGTATCAGTGGGAGGAATAGTGCCCCGTCATTGGTGTCAGTGGGAGGAATAGTGCCCCGTCATTGGTGTCAGTGGGAGGAATAGTGCCCCGTCATTGGTGTCAGTGGCAGGAATAGTGCCCCGTCATTGGTGTCAGTGGCAGGAATAGTGCCCCGTCATTGGTATCAGTGGGAGGAATAGTGCCACGTCATTGGTGTTAGTGGGAGGAATAGTGCCCCATCATTGGTGTTAGTGGGAGGAATGGTGCCCCATCATTGGTGTCAGTGGGAAGAATAGTGCCCCGTCATTGGTGTCAGTGGGAAGAATAGTGCCCCGTCATTGGTGTCAGTGGGAGGAATAGTGCCCCGTCATTGGTGTCAGTGGCAGGAATAGTGCCCCGTCATTGGTGTCAGTGGCAGGAATAGTGCCCCGTCATTGGTATCAGTGGGAGGAATAGTGCCCCATCATTGGTGTCAGTGGGAGGAATAGTGCCCCATCATTGGTGTCAGTGGGAGGAATAGTGCCCCATCATTGGTGTCAGTATGAGGAATAGTGCCCCATCATTGGTGTCAGTGGGAGGAATAGTGCCCCATCATTGGTATCAGTGGGAGGAATAGTGCCCCATCATTGGTGTCAGTGGGAGGAATAGTGCCCCATCATTGGTGTCAGTGGGAGGAATAGTGCCCCATCATTGGTATCAGTGGGAGGAATAGTGCCCAGAAGGTAGGAAGGGAGGCGGGGGAGTGACAGTGTCTGCAGGGTTACAGCTTCTGAAAAATGTCCCCTTTCTTTATAACATGACAATTTGGGGGATCGAAGGAGCACGTTTTTCCGTCACAGACCATTTGGCAGGCCGGACAGCTCCAGTAGCCGTGTTTTATCTGCCTAGAGGTGCCCTTTACTCTGTATTGGAAGCCCTGATTAATCTCTGCCTTCATTTGGCTGGCCGGTCACTTGGAAATGGATCCTGAGCTCCCGCCACCCGTGCCAATTCCAGCTGGCGATGTGCATAAGATATGCGTTCCATTAGATTTATCCGTCACTCAGTGTGGCGACTGCCAGAATAGCTAACTGCCCGGCCAAAGATTCTCTCGTTTATGGTTTATTTATTACAGTGCCTGAAATGAGAACTGTCAGTATTGCTTAAAGCCACCAATCAGTCTGACTTCAGAGATGAGAACCTCAAATGGGTAAAGGGAGGGTGGGGGGGGGTGGTGGCGGGATCTAGCAGATGGATAAAGCTACAACGGCCTAAAGTACCCTCCCCCCCAGTGTCTGCTTCCATTGTTCGGGGTTATGAGGGGTACAATTCTTATTACTAGATCTTAGGAAAGCATGAGCATAGACAAAAAGCCAGACCTTCCAAATCTATCAGAGGAACATATGGGGGTCTACACATAGAGATAATAGGGGTCTCTCTTGTTGCTGAATAGGGGATTGTGGCTACAATGGACCAGCTTTCTACATTTCTTAATGCTGAGGGTGATTGGCTGGTAGGGAGTGTTTTCTCTGTTGCACATAGAGTTCTGTTGGTTCACACTTGCCTAAATGTCCAGAAGAATGTGAACCCCCATGATGGAGTTTAGGTGTGTCCAGTGATAAGTCCTGCTAACACTCCATCATACAAAGACATTGTAGGCAATTGGGCTCTCCCAACCTTGCGTTAACAACGGTTTGGTGAAGACCCTTTTCTGTTCCACCATGACTATGGCCCTGTGTGCAAAGCCAGCTCCATATTGTAAAGAGATGACCAGTTTGGTGTGGAGGAACTTAAGTGGTCTTTACAGAGCCCTGACCTCAACCCTACTGAACCCCTTTAGGGTGAATTAGAATGTAGATAGTGAGCCAGAACCTGACTTCACAAATGGGCACAAATTATCATAGACACCTCCAACGTTTTGTGGAAAGCCTTCCCAAAACGGTGGATGATGTTATGATCACAAAGGGGGAAACTTCATGTTAATGGCCATGGGGGGAATTCTATATTAATAAGCATGGTTTTTGGAAGTAGATCTCCAGCTCCATAAAAACATGGCTTAACCAGTGCTGTGTGGAGCAACTCTAGTGTCCTGCACAAAGCCTTAACCTCAACCCTATTGAACGTATTTGGAACACTAATGGTGAACCAGGCCTTTTTTTGGTGCCCAACATGAGGCCCAACATGTGAGCCAGGTCTCGGCATCCAACATCAGTACTTGACCTCACAAATGGCCAAAAATTTCTACAGACACCCTCCAAAATCTTGTGGAAAGACTTCCCAGAAGAATGGAAGGTGTTATAGCTGCCAAGAGAGCAACTCTTCATTAATTGCCATGAGGGGGGTTGGTGGTAACTTCATATTAATGGCCGTGGTTTTTGGAATGGGATGTCCAGGTCCACAAAGACATGGTTTGTTGAAAACCCTTTTCCATTCCATTATGACTGTGCCCCTGTATACAAAGTCGGCTCCATAAAGACATGGTTTGACCAGTTGGGTTTGGAGTGTCCTGCACAGAGCCCTGACTTCAACCCTACGGAACAGGGGTAGAACGCCGATGGTGAGCCAGGTCTTGTCATCCAACATCAGTACCTGACCTTACAAATGGGCACAAATTTCCACAGACGCGCCCCCCCCCCCCAAAAAAAAAAGAAATCTTGTGGAAAGTCTTCCAAGAACAGTGGAGAATGTTTTAGCCACGAAGAGGAGTAACACCATATTCATGCCCGTGGGGGAACTCCATGATAACCATGGATTTTGAGGATGAGATGTCCAGCTCCATGAAGACATGGTTTGATCAGTCTGGTGTGGAAGAACTTGTGTGTCCTCCACAGAGCCCTAACCTCAACCCCACCTTTTGGGGTTATTTGCAATGCCGATGGTGAGCCAGGTCTTCTCATCCAACACCATGGCCATGGTTTGGGGAAGATCCATGACTGTGCACCTGTGTACATAGCCAGCTCCATAAAGACACGGTGTGACCAATTTGGTGTGGAGGAAACCAAGTGTCGTGCATAGAGCCATGACCTCAACCCTACTAAACACCTTTGGGATATATTGGAACGCCCATTGTGAGCCAGGTCTTTTCATTCAACATCAGTACCTGACCTCACAAATGGGCACAAATACCTACAGACACACCGCAAAATGGGGTGGGCAACTGTACATGAATGACCGTAGGGGGTAGGGGCAGGCAACGTCATATGAATGGCCATGGGGGGTGGGTAGGCTTGCAAATCCTTATTATTTGCCGTGGATTTGGAATGGGATATCCAACAAAACCATAGACCTTTGGTCACATAGTGTCATTTTGAAGTTTCTCAAGTGTGCAGTTCTTGTAACGACTGAATCTGGTAAGGCGGACGGTGATCATATTTCTATGGTTCAGGTTGCCGTACATTTTTATAAATGTGGCTTTCATATGCTGATCTGTGAACGTATCTGAATCGGCTCCCATGTACGCGGTTTAGATGCTTTTACAACAATGCCATCTCTTATTCCTTGTGCCGTGTCCTGTAACAAAAGAGATACAATTGACAAATGTATCAAGCTTTGCAGTTCATTGCGAATCCATTAATCGAGCAGTCTGAGTGCTTGTCGTGGAAAAACTCACACGTTGAGGACTTCACAGAGAGATGTTTTACAAGCATCAGCTCGGAACGACCGTCTACCGCAGCCATGGATGTTTACATAAAGAAAACTACTCTGTCACCCATAAAAGGAGGGGGGTGGGGGATAATGGGCATTGGGGAGAGGGGGAACTTCATGCTAAAGGTGATGGAGGGGCAATGTCATATTAATGACCATGGTGGGGCAACAATGTGTTAATGGCCATGGTGGGGCAACTCCATATTAAAGGGCCATGGTGGTGGAGCTCCATATTAAATGCCACGGTGGGGCAACTGCATATTAATGACCATGGGGTCTGAGAATTCCATAACAAAGAGCATGCAAAAGCACTCCATATTAAAGGCCATGGTGGGACAATGCCATATTAATGGCCATGATGGGGCAACTCTGTGTAAAAAGATCATGGTGGGGCAATGCTAAATTAATGCCCATGGTGGGGAAATAACATGTTAATGGCCATAGTGGGGCAACTGCATAATAAAGGCCATTGTGGGGTACCTCCATATCAAAGGCCATGGTGGGGCAACAACATGTTAATGGACATGGTGGGGCAACAACATGTTAATGGCCATGGTTGGGCAACTGCATATCAAAGGCCCTGGTTGGGCAACTGCATATCAAAGGCCCTGGTTGGGCAACTGCATATCAAAGGCCCCGGTTGGGCAACTGCATATCAAAGGCCCTGGTTGGGCAACTGCATATCAAAGGCCCTGGTTGGGCAACTGCATATCAAAGGCCATCGTGGGGTAACTTTATATTAAAGGCCATGGTGGGGCACCTACCTCCATATTAAAGGCCATGGTGGGGCACCTACCTCCATATTAAAGGCCATGGTGGGGCACCTACCTCCATATTAAAGGCCATGGTGGGGCACCGCCATATTAATGGCCATGGTGGGGCACTGCCATATTAATGACCATGGTGGGGCACCGCCATATTAATGGCAATGGCGGGGCATCGCCATATTAAAGGCCATGGCGGGGCAACGCTATATTAAAGGCCATGGCGGGATAATGCTATATTAAAGGCCATGGCGGGGTAATGCTATATTAAAGGCCATGGTGGGACAGCTTCATATTAAAGGCCATGGTGGGACAACTCTATGTAATTGACCATGGTTGGGGAACCTCACACTTAAGGTCATGATAGAGCAACTTAATATCAAATGCCATGGTGGGGCACCTCCATTTTACAGGCCATGGCAAGGCAAAGCCATATTACAGGCCATGGTGGGGAAACTCCACACTAATGGCCATAGTAGGGCAGCTCCATATTAAAGGCCATGGTGGAGCAACACCTCATTGAGGACCATGGTGGGAGAACTCCATAACAATGGCCATGGTGGGGAAACTCCATATTAATGGCCATGGTTTAGGGATGGAATGTCCAGTAAACTCGTATAGATGTGATAGTTGGGAGTTCACAAACTTGTGGCCCTGTAGAGTATCCTATATTTTGTGTTTAACTTCCAAATTCTGTCCTTTGCAGTTAAAAGGCGTTATTGGCACCATCAATGGAATTTTCTACTTGTAGTTTGCTAGAAATGATAGTTATGTGCATAGCAAATCCCTCACCATCAGCAGGGACCGCCTGAACATTGCTGACCCCTCCTTTATGTATTATTTCCCCCCCAAGTTGTAACTTTTGTTCAGCCGTGTTCAGGGTTTTCCCTTCTTACAATACCAAACCGTGCCTTTGTTCACCGAAATTTTTTTTTACTTTTTGTGTGTTGCCATTCCTATAGAGGCGTCCCGTTTCCCCTCTTCCATTAATCGGCGGCTTGCAGCGCTGAGGTGGTAAATGCCATCCAGACAGGGGACCCTCTAATAATGGCGCTCACCGGAATGACTCACATAATCCGCATTTCTCTGACACAGCGGGCGGGCGGGCGCTTATAGCTAATTATTCATTTAGCTCCAGGAATTTTCTGTTTGCTTTTTTTTTTTTTTGTGTGTGTGCGGAATGGTTATTGTGGCCGGCGTTGTTTGCGGCACAAAGGCGGAGGTGCGGCATTGGTGGCCCCCGAGCCCCCCTCCGCTCGCCTGCTGTAGGTAGAGCCGCTGATGACGGCACCTTTTGTCTCGCTTTCTCCTCCTGAGCTTTGCGTGGCGCAGGTGACTGTCGCCAGACGAGGCCTTTCATCCGCCTGTTCCGGGCCTCTGGTTTCTATCCGGTCCTGTTCCGCGGAAAGTTTTTGTATCGGAAGCCGCGTCTGCGCTCCCGATGACGCCGCTAATGAGATTCTCAAAGCGCAACGGGAATCGCTTAAATGAGAAAAATATGAGGATGTTTATTTTCCTCTTTGAAGTCACTAAGGAGCCGTTCTATCAGGTTTTCCATGTCTGCTGAAGGCAAATTGTCTCTTTACAAACATGCCGATGTAGCTTGTGTACCTTTTTTGGGCATTAACTTCGAGCATTTTTTGTTACGTGTGGCAACGCACGTCTGCTTTCTGCGTTTTGGGGTGCCACGAACCTGTGAATGGCACCTCAAGTGCAACGAGCATTTTTGTCAAACTGGATTTTGCAGAAGAACTCATTTTAAGTGTAAATTGTTTCAATAGGTGTATCTGTGATTGTATATGGAAAGAAAGAAAGAGAGAGCAAGAGAGAGATGAAAGGGGAAAGAAGAAAGCGAGAAAGACAGAAGATAGAAAAATAGAGGAGGGCAAAACGGGATTATTGCAGTGCTAATCACTTCTTTTTTAAAGAGAACCCCAATTTGGGGGTGCAGAAAGACAGAAAAGAGAAATAAAGAATTAAAGGAGAAAGAGTGAAAGAATAGAGAAAGTGAGAAAAAAAGAGAAAAACAGAAATGGAAAGAGAAAGTGAGAGAGAGTGAAAGAATAAAGAAAGAAAGAAGTAAGAAAGGGGAAAAAAAGACAGAAAAAGAAAGGCGAGAAAGGGAAAAAGAAAAGAAAAATTAAGAAAGGAAAGAAAGCGAAAGAGTAATAGAATAGAGAAAGAAGCGAGGGGGGGGGGGGGAAGAAAGGAAAAGAAAAAAGAGAAAAAGAAAGGAGAGAAAGTGAGAGGGGAAAAAAAATAAGGCAAGAAAGTCAAAAAGAAAGAAAGAGAATGAAAGAAGTGAGAAAGAAAAAAAGAGAGAAAACGAAAATAAGAGAAAAAGAGAGAGAGAGTGAGAGAGGGGGAAAAAAAGAGAAAAAAAGAGAATGAAAAAGGAAAAAGAGAAAGATAAGAGTTAAAGAGAGAGAGAGAGAAAATTATTTTTTTTGTGGGGGGGGGGAACAATTTGAGCCCCCAAAACACATTGGCTGTTGATGTGATCCTATGATAAATCCTTAAAAGCTCTTTGGACTCCACCATTTGGTCTGGTGCTCCTGTCCTGTCTTAAGGCTCGGTTCACACAGGGGCGACTTGTCCAGGCGACTTCGCTGCCTGACAAGTCGCACTCCGTTCTGTACTATGGAACCGTTCTAATAGGAGCGACTCAAGTCGCTCCGACTTAGAAAAAAGGTTCCTGTACTACTTGGGGACGACTTCAGGCAACTTGCATTGACTTCTATACAGAAGTCGTTTTTCAAGTCGCCGCTGAAGTCGTTTGCAGATCGCGTCTGTGAGTCGCGCTGCAAGTCGGCACGCCCCTGTGTGAACCGACCCTTTAGGGTTTTTTATTTTATTCCTATCTAGGGAAATCCGCCCTTTCTTTTTGTCCTGGTGGCCGTCATCCACAGATAATGAAGGAAAAATATAACCTTTTAATTTGTTGCAGGAAGAGGTAGCGAGGGGAAATCTTTTGTTGGAGACACTTGTCTCTGTGGCAGTTGTCGAAGGCTCCATTCACATCTGTGCATTTGGAAGTCTCGCAAAAAGCACAGCTTTTTTCCTGAGCTTTTTTTTTTAAAAGTGTTAACGCGGTCGCGTTTGTGATGTCATTCATTGTTGAATGCACCTCCAAATGCAACAAGCAGAGGCACATTTTTCCACAAGCTACAATCGTATATATGCAGACCTGAACGCGGCACAGTGGTTTAGTGGTTAGCACAGTGGTGTAGTGGTTAGCACTCTCGCCTATCAGTAAAGAGGATCGCTGGTTCAAATCCCAACCACAACACTACCTGCCTGGAGTTTGCATGTTCTCCCTGTGCCTGCGTGGGTTTCCTCCGGGAACTCCGGTTTCCTCCCACACTCCAAAGACATGCAGGTAGGTTAATTGGCTTCTGTCCAAAATTGGCCCTAGTATATGAATGGGGGACCTTTGGATTGTGGGCTCCTTGAGGGTAGGGACCGATGTGAGTGTGCAATGTACAGGGATAGGGACAATTGTAGACACTCACTCAGATTGAGCTGGATGGACTGGTGTCTTTATTCAACCTTAGTAACTATGTAAAAAAGCCCCATGAGGCATGAGCTACTTTGCTGCGTTTTGTCCCGTGTAGGGCAGCCCCCCGAAATGAATGGGCTGCTCTATGAATGTCATGCAAATAAAGTGTGTTTTGTAAAATGCAAGATGAGAATGAGGCCTTGGAGGTGACTGAAAGTCTTCCCAATGGGACACAGACAAGGGTTTTAACCCCCTTCCCTTCTGTAAAAAGAAACGTTTTTGGATATACTGTGATTTATCCCTCTCCTATTGTCTCCAGTTGGGTAAAATTCCCCCTAAGCTCGTGATTCTGCTCACCCATTACTGTTACCTTGCAGCGCTGTGGTCCTGACTTCACTTTCCTTTGGGTCTCATGGTGCTGTACATCCACCCAGTGTCTGTGCATCCTCCACATTTCTCTTATAGCGGGTGCACTTTAAGCTCCTCGGGGATTAGGAACTGATTTAGCTCTCTTTAGGGCTGCAGAATATTTCCGAGCAATGTAAATAAGAAAAAATAAATGATCGAATGGCTAATACGTTTCAGATACGAAAAAACAACCTTGAGCAGTGCAGCTGGTGCGCCTGCACTAGATATGAACAATCAATTCCTTTCCAGCTGCATTCTATCAGAGAAGGTCAGAGGTAAGGCCACTAAGTTAAGTGTCTATGGGGTCAGGCTTAACATTGGGACCTCATGGTGTATACACTGAGATGCAGACAGATCCATATCTGCCCTGGCTTGTGTCCTCCATAATGTGTATACATCCGTGGGGGGCCTCAGGGAAAGGATGTTGGAGTTTAGTTACATCTGGGTCTGATGTGTCTGCCAGTGCCGGAGAATTCCCCGGAAATGGGTAAAAACATCGCAGAGGCCTTCTAACTATTGTAAGGCTGTGGATGTCAGCTGAAGCTTGGGATCCTGGTCTGCAAAACCAACAATAGACTGGCTCCTGAATTCTACTAGTTCCCATTAAATCTCCAAAAAGACCGGGATCTCCTCATCAGTCTATGTACATTTTAGAGAAACTTTATTGTGCATTAGAAAAATTAGCTAATTTGACCTTCTAGCTTCATGTAAGAGTTGACCTTGTGTGAGCTGTTGGTGACTGTGCCACCAGTTTATTGAATTTGTGGTATGTTTTGCAGTGAATCCATAAGCAACCTTAAACATTTTTTTGAATTTAGTTGTAGACAGATTATTATTATTATTGGTCTTGCTGATTTTTTTTTATTTATTTTTTTTTTTATTTATTTTTTTAGAACATACACTATATAGCCAGAAAATATATGATCATCCCTCTAAATTATGGAGTACGGGTGTCTCCAAGGAAGGGTCATAGTAATACTCCATCATACAAAGACACTGTAGACCAGTGATGGCAAACCACTGGTGGTTGAGGTCAGGGCTCTGTACAGGATACCCAAGTTCCTCTACACTAAACTGGTCAAACCAGTCTTTATGGAGCTGGCTTTGTACACTGAGGGGGGGGGGGGGGGGGGGACACAGTCATGTTGGAACAGAAAAGGGTCTTCACCAAACTTACCAAAAGGTTGGAAGAGCACAATGGTCTACAGCAGTGATGGCAAACCTTGGCACCTCAGATGTTTTTTAACTACATTTCCCATGATGCTCATGCACTCTGCAGTATAGTGGAGCATCATGGGAAATGTAGTTCCAAAACATCTGGGTTGCCAAGGTTCACCATCACTGCTGTAGACCATTGTGCTTTTCCAACCTTTTGGTAAGTTTGGCGAATACCCTTTTTTGTTACAACTTGACTGTGTCCCCCCCCCCCCCCCCCCCCCCCGTGTACAAAGCCAGCTCCATAAAGACTGGTTTGACCAGTTTGGTGTAGAGGAACTTGGGTATCCTGTACAGAGCCCTGACCTCAACTCTACTGATCACCTTTTGGGTGAACTGGAATGCCAATGGTGAGCCAGGTCTTCTCATCCAATATCAGCATTTATATAATATCAATATAATACAATATAATACAATATCAGACACCCTCCAAAATCTTGTGGAAATTCTGTCCAGAAGAGTGGGGGATGTTAGAACTACAAGGGTGGAGCAACTTCATATTATTGGTCATGGGGAAATGGGGGGAGGGGGTTGGGTAACTCCATATTAAAGAGGAAGTAAACCCTGATGAGTTTACTTCCTCTTTTTTTCCCTGCAAAGGTAAAGCATAATGGACTACTATGCATCGCATCGCATAGTAGCCCATTATGTGTCACTTACCTGACATAGGAGCCAGCAAAGTCGCTGCTGTCCCCTGTAGTCCGCCGCATCCATCTTGCTGGTGGCATCTCGCAGCTCCGCCGCTGTCATTCGGCGAAGCCGCGATGACGTCACTCCGCGCATGCGCACGGGAGTCGACAAATGCGGCAGCTCCATTTTTGGAACTGCCGCGTTCAGTGCACCTGCGCGCCGCTGTCTACGGCGCATGCGCCGTAGACAGCGGTGCCCGTTTTCGGGCAAATATCTCCTAAACCATATAGGTTTAGGAGATATTGCTTGGACCTACAGGTAAGCCTTAATCTAGGCTTACCTGTAGGTCAAAGTGGTTTGTAAGGGTTTACAACCACTTTAATGGCAATGGTGTTGGAGGGAGCAACTCCATATAAATGGCTATGGTTTAGGAATGGGGTCACATTAATGGCCTCGGTTTTGGAGTAGAACGTACCGTACATCAACTGATCCTTGTAGTAACAGTTTGGTGAAGACCCTTTTCTGTTCCACCATGACTGTGCCCCTGTGTACAAAGCCAGCTACATAAAGACATAGTTTGACCAGTTTGGTGTGGAGGAACTCAGATGTCATGCACAGGACCCTGACCTATACTCTACTGAACACCTTTGGGATGAATTGAGACATCAATGGTGAGCTAGGTCTTAAAATCCGACATCAGTACCTGACCTCCCAAATGGGGACAAATTCCCAGACACCTTCCAAAATCTGGGAAAGCCTTTGCACAAGAGTTGAGGCCACAAAGGAAGACCACTCTATATTATCAGCCTGGGTGGGACAGTGTTTTTTTAGGATGTGATGTCCGGCTGTATAACGACATGGTTAACCAGTTCGGTGTGGAGGAACTCAAGTGCCCTGCAGAGAACCCTGACCTCAACCCTTCTAAACACCTTTAGGGTCTCTTATTTTAGGTGCCCAATGGGAGGCCTAGTGTGTGAGCTAGGTCTTCTCAACCAGACATCAAAAAATTGGAACAAATCCCCACAGACGCCCTCCAAAATCTTGTGGAAAGTCTTTCCAGGTAAGTGGAGGTTTTTCTAACCACATAGTAATGGCCATGGGGTGGGGGAAACTCAATATTAGTTTCCATGGTTCTGGAATAAGATGCCCAACAAGCTCAGAGAGAAATAATGGTTGAGGGTCTGTAGACTTTTGGTGGTATAATGTTGTTTTAAATAGGGCTGTGAAATTTTTTAAAGATTAATTCCCCGATTAATCGTTAATTTTTTTGATCGATCAAAATTCTTTTAACCGGTACTCACCTCTCCGCCGACTTCCCGGGTCTTCAGGGAGTTCCGCCGGAGATCCGGTGACGTCACGGGACTCCTCCCCTCTTCCACAAGTGCCTCCGTCTGCTAACGAAGGGAAAGGGGGAGGAGTCCGGCGACGTTGAAGTTTCTGATTGAACGTAACGTATACAGGGGAGGAGCTACGCATTGCGCCACACCCGTTGCTGCCCTACAGGAACTAACACGATTGTCAGCTTTACATGCCGTGTTTTTATCATCTTTATGTGAGTAGTTTGTGTTTGAACACAAAAATTTAATCTTATACTTAAGCGGTGAGCACTTGGATCTTTTCTTTCTACCCATGACCTGAGATTGTGAGAGAAGTTTATGGTCCGTGTTAACCCTTTTGATACCCGCTTGCATGACCACCTGTTTGCACAGGGGTCCATGCCATAAGAGTGAGAGTGATTAGTTAGACCGGAGGTGGAGGGATTGTCACGCTACTGTGAAAAGAAAAATTACTTACGTCAGTGCTACAGTTTGAATTTAAAACGTATTTGTGTGAACTGTGAAGTTAAGTCATGGATTGTGGAAACTAACTAGTGTCACGTGATTGTATATAGTGTATACCACAATTTCCAATGACTTATGCAGAGTTGCAATGCAAGAAGTTGAATCTGTATGTGCGTTATAATTAATTGAAATTAATCGATTAAAAAAAATCAATTAATCGAACACAAAATTTTTAATCAGTAACAGCCCTAGTTTTAAACGATTCCCACGTATACTGTTCTGGTAACAATGGAATCTGGTAGGACAGATAAACAAATTTTTCGGATTCAGGTTGTGGTATGTGTTTACAAAGGCTGTTTTTTTTTTTTTTTTTTTATTGCCACGCGTTTTCATTTGCTGTGATCGTATCTGAATTGGTGCCCATGCATGCGGTTTAGGTGCTTAATCAATAATGTAATTGCCTCTTCCCTGTGCTGGTTCTGTAGCTAACGCGATACAGTTGAGAAATGTATCCGGTTTTGCAGTTCATTGCGGATCCATCAATAGAGCAGTCTGAGCGCATTTTGGGGCTTCACAGAGAGACGCGTTACCAGCGTTCGCCCAGAATGACCATCTATGGCAGCTGTGGAGAAATTACCCCCCCCAAAGTGTCACTTCCACCGCGTCACCTGCAAAAGCACACAGGAAACGCTCGTGTTTTCTCTCTTCTTGTTGAAGAAATAGACCATTTAACATGACGGATGACATTCACTGGAAGATCTATAAGAGGTCAACACTAATTAACATCAGATATTCCTGGTGGGGAAGTCTCTTCCTGGAGGTCAAGCAGAAGTCTCTCAGGACTTGCCCACTGGAATAGACTTCTAGAATTATTTCACTTAATCTAATCCATGGATACAGATACTGGGCTGGTCTCAGCTGTGAGGACCTAATGACATCACTGTTCTCAGAAGATATAAACTGTGACTGGACGGCAATGATTGCTATGTTGGATTTTACGGAGGGAAAAAGAAAATTACTTGGAACCTCCATATTTCTTCTTCTTTTTTTTTTTTTTTTTTGAGCAGAGACCCCAGACTAGAGAATAAAATGCCAGTTTTTGCAAATATTTTTAAGGTCACCCAGTATATTCGCAGCAGTTTTTCAAATGCAAATGTTTGAAAAAAAATTAACTTTAATGAATTTTAATGCATGCAAACACAATATAATACCCAATCCTTTGGTAAAATATAAAAGATGAGGTTATGCAGAGTAAATGGACACCTAACATGTCGCGCTTCAAAATTGTACACGATCGCAGAATTGGTGACAAACTACGATACTTAAAAAACCTTTTTTTTTTTTTATTTTTTTATTTTTTTTTTTTTACAGGTTACCAGGTTATAGCTAAAGAGGAGGTCTAGGGCTAGAGTTATTGCTCTTGCTATAATGTTTGTGGCAATACCTCATATGTGTGGTGTGAACACCATTTAAATATGTGGGCGCAACCTACGTATGCCTTCGCTTCTGCAGGGGTGGGGGCGATTTAAACATTATTTTAAATTATTATTATTATTATTATTTTTTTTTTTACATTGTCCCTTTTTTATTTATTTTTTATATATATTTTTTTTCCTATCACAGGAAATTTAAACATCCTTTGGATAGAAAAAAGGGATGACCGGTCCTCTTTATGGAGACATTTGGGATCTATAAAACCCCAAATCTCTCTACCCTTTTGAAAGCATCAGATCGAGGATGGGGTCAATTTAAACATTATTTTAAATTATTATTTATTTATTTACATTGTCCCTTTTTATTTTTATTTTTTTTATCACTTTTATTGCTATCACAAGAAATGTAAACATCCCTTGTGTTAGAAAAAAAGGATGACAGGTCCTCTTTATGGAGACATTTGGGGTCTATAAAACCCTAAATCTCTCCTCTACCCTTTTTGAAAGCATCACATCGAGGATGGGGGCGATTTAAGCATTATTTTTAATTATTATTATTATTATTTTTTTTCTTTACATTGTCCCTTTTTATTTTATTTATTTATTTTATCACTTTTATTCTTATCATAAGAAATGTAAACATCCCTCATGATAGAAATAAGGGATGACAGGTCCTCTTTATTTAGACATTTGGAGTCTAAAACCCCAAATCTCTCCTCTACCCCTTTTTTTGAAAGCATCAGATCGAGGATGGGGGCGATTTAAACATTTTAAATTATTATTATTAATAATTTTTTTTTTTTTTACATTGTCCCTTTTTATTTACTTATTTTTATCAATTTTATTCTTATCACAAAAAATTTAAACATCCCTCGTGATAGAAATAAGGGGATGACAGGTCCTCTTTATTTAGACATTTGTAGTTTATAAAACCCCAAATCTCTTTACCTTTTTGAAAGCATCAGATCAAGGATGGGGCAATTTTAAACGTTATTTAAAATTATTATTATTAATTATTTTTTATTTTTTACATTGTCCCTTTTTTATTTATTTTTTATCACTTTTATTCTTATCACAAGAAATGTATGCATCCCTTGCAATAGAAATAAGGGATGACGGGTCCTCTTTATGGAAACATTCAGGGGCTATAAAACGTCATATCTCTCCTCTACCTTTTTGAAAGCATCAGATCGAGGAGGAAAAACAAAAAAACAAAAAACATTTATCTCATGCTTTAAAAAAAAAAAAAAAAAAAAAAAAAAATTTACATCTGTCCTAGACCGGAAAAGACATTGTGATGTCGCTCCGGTCCTCCGAGGTCATAGAAGTGAGGAGAGATGATCTGGTCTGTCCTCCGCTCTGTGACCAGCCATGTGAACTGCCAGATTGTTTCCCGGTGAGAGCGGTAAGCCCGAGACACTAGCAAGGGCAGGGGGGGGGGGGGGGGAGAGAGACAACCCCTCCCCCACTGACTCTAAAAGCGATCCAGCGGCTAATCAGCTGCTTGGATCGCTTTTATAAACTGGAGAAGAAAAAATATCGGGGGTTAGGGTTGATGGCCTCAACCCCGACCCCCCCCCCCCCCCCCCCCCCGGCAAACCACTTCAAAACCACAACAGATATACTGTACAGGTATTGGGTTCTTAAAACGGTTAAAATAATAAAAATAAAATAAAAAAAATACATTTAAAAAAAGGAATGAACTGTGCAGGGTTCCCTGTACCATTCCAGGCAAACCCTTATCCAGGCCAGGTGGCCAGGAAAGGGAGGTTAGCCCACAGTGCCCACACCCTTCCTCCTTTTTAAGATGCTGTGTCCCAACATTGATGGTCAAGGGCCTTTTGCCCACATCTGAGCCCCCAAGAATGACACGGGGGGCTGGGGATTATAGTTTAATCTGGAAGCCCCCTTAATAATAGGGGGACCCCCGAAATCTTTTACCTGCCAGGAACGAGTTAAGCCCATTTTTACCCTTTTTACTTAAATAGTTGGTAGGATTGATTAAAGACACCGAGCCATCCAGCTCAGTCTGATTGTGTCCTATGTGATTTTTTTTTTATTAAATATATATATATATATATATATATATTACAACCTAGGGATTCAGGCTGGCATACTGGTTAATTAGGGGCAATTTATTTGGTGAACGGCAAACAGGTGCTAGGTTCAGGTCCAGTGTCCTCCCTACCCACGATGGGCATGGTAGGTGTGCAGAGGTTGGTTCTCGGTATCTGCCAAACCCCGACATATCAGTTCTAGAAGGAATGACCCTTTAATTTGATCAATTTGTTGGGGTCTCTTACTGCAGGGGGGCTGTTTGAAGGTTGAGCCCTTACCAGGAATTGGCCATACAGGGCTGGGTGTTGGGTGTCTTCTGGGATCTCACAACCCCGGGATGGTCTATGAATTTGATAAATGCAGAAAATTGAATGTCTTATTAAACCCTCAACAGTAAAATCAGTCTGTATATGTAGTAAAGCATGCTCGTTATACTCAATGGCCCCCATTGGCGGCTGGTGGAATTTTTTGGGGGGCAACCTGTCAGAGGCCACCCCCATCTCCCCCTCCCGCCCCCGGCAGCAGCCAGTCAGTCCTCCCCCCCCCCCCCCCCCCACCCATTGGTCAGTCAATCAGGCCCCTCACATCTAAGTCGCTGCGTCTTCACCCTGCGCTTCCTAGGTTTCACAGCGACGCGGCTTTCCCTGCGTCTCCTCCCTCCTCCTCCTCCTCCCTCCTCCTCCTCCTCCCTCCTCCTCCTCCCTCCTCCTCCTCCTCCTCGACGACCAATAGAATCGCTTCTCCTCTCGGGCCAATCGGGTCTCAGACCCTGCTTCTCGAGGCAGGATTGGACGGGAGGAAAATCAGGAAGACGATAACAAATATTATTTCACTATTGTCACATAACACTTTTTGAAGCCAATGAGAACCACCGACTCTAATCGTGTGCTTCTAAAAAAAAAAAAACAATAAAAAAACAAAATCCCATTTGAAATCCATGTTTCCCGGCGCCCTGCTTGTATATGGGGGGGGGGGCGCGCCCTGTATGGACAGGCCGCTGCTGCTGTGGAGCCTAAGGGGTTAATCCTCTGCATTGTGTATAAAGGCCTGTCTTCTCTGATCCTCCCCTTCTTCAACTGTCTCCAACCCGTCTCCTGATGGAACACAGCGTTAGGAGTCAGGCTGCACATGCTCAGTTTGCTGTGTGTTGCTAGAGTTTTTTTCTTGTGAGAGGTCATGTGATCAGCACAAGGCCAATCGGCACTGCCCAGACAGAGGATCGGGGAGAATGAAAACTCCTACAAGCTTTAAAGCAGAGATTGATACACGACTGCTATATACTGCTGATGAGAAAAGGTATTTTGCAGTTTATATTTACTAAAATAATTGCATTTCCATGTCCTGTGTACTGGGGGGGGGGGGCAGATATAGTGACTGCAGGTGTTTTGTCACATATGGCGACCAGGGCAGGTGCAAGGATTTTTGACACCCTAGGCGAAACCTAATTTTGCCGCCCCATTAGCGCGATACAGGAAGCATCGGCTGTGCTTTCTCTAGCGCTGGCTCTAGTGCTGCGCCTCTAGTTACACTACCGGTCAGACGGAGCAGCTGCCTGAGACTGAGTTAGTTACATGCTGCAGCCTGCAGAGCATGCAGATGCAGAGGGAAATCAGTGGCCGGGTGCCCGTAGGCAACAGTGCGCCCTAGGCGGCGGCCTAGTTTGCCTAATGGTAGCACCGGTCTTGATGGCGAACCATCACAGTTGGCTACCTGCTGGACTGCACATGCGCGACGCCGCCGTATGCGTTCCACGCCCGAGTCCAAGTTCAAAGCCCCACCATCCAAGTGGATATAGAGTTGATATTCATGCTGAGCGAAATGAGGCCGTGCCCCAATGTTGGCGAGTGGCCCTCTGTTGGAGCGCATATGGCGGCGACGCGCATGCGCACTCCGCTGGGTAGCAAAATGTGATGGTTAGCTGAATGTGACATGGCACAGGTTCTGGGTTTAGTAACACTTTAAATGTTTCTTTTTGTGATGTCCTGTTTTTTTTGTATTTAGCAGAATGAATGTTTATAAGAGGGAAGCACAAAAACAAGCGTTCTTCTGGATGAATGTGCCAGTGACTTTCTGGAGGGAGATGTAGGAGTCTGCGGAGTCCCACGTTCCCCCATCTGTTCTCATGCGGGGCTCTGTGTGATCTGCAGATACTTTGTAGCCGGTGTGTGTGCTGTGCGGATGTTCCATCACATTAAAGGAGTGCTGCGAGGGTGCAGAGGTCGGGAAGTTCTTAATGCTACATGGTGTCAGCTACAATGTATCGGAATTCTTTGAATTCAAAGCTGCACTTCAGGCAAACAGCGGACCACTCAGATAATAAATATATATAGACCGGGGTTCCTCTAGAGCAGTGTTTCTCAACCTTTTTTCATTCAAGGCACCCTTTGAAAATTTTAGACATTCTCGAGGAACCCTCCAAAATTATGGACAGTCTTGAGGCGCCCCATTCTAATTAATAATTCACTAAATAGTTTTACATAAAGCAATAAAATCAATAAATGTAAGACATCCAACCTTAGAGGTGATGTATTCTTTAAAAGCACTTACATTTTTTTTTTCAAACTGGTACTGACTAGTATTCCAATGTTTCTCTTCTCCCTCGGTTTTTGGGTACTGACTAGTATTCCAATGTTTCTCTTCTCCCTCGGTTTTTCTCCATCTCTTAGCTAATGAGAACCCAAGGCTGATGGAGAAAGGCAAGGGAGGGGTCAAACAGGGATGATATTCAGGCAACTGATATCCTCCTTATTAACTGATGGTGCCATTGGTCATTAGGAGGTTGTTATTTAACCCCTTGACCACTGGGCACTTAAACCCCCTTCCTAACCAGACCAATTTTCAGCTTTCGGTGCTCTTACACTTTGAATGACAATTACTCAGTCATGCAACACTGTACCCAAATGAAATATTTGTCCTTTTTTTTCACATAAATAGAGCTTTCTTTTGGTGGTATTTAATCACTGATGGGTTTTTTATTTTTTGCGCTATTAATCAAAAAAGACTGAAAATTTGGTAAAAAGAAAAACAATTCTTTGTTTCTTTTAAAATGTGTTGCAAGAGTGTTGCAAGAGTGTTGCAAGAGTGTTGCAAGAGTGTTGCAAGAGTGTTGCAAGAGGTATTGGCAGAGTGTTGCAAGAGGTATTGGCAGAGTGTTGCAAGAGGTATTGGCAGAGTGTTGCAAGAGGTATTGGCAGAGTGTTGCAGAGGTATTGGCAGAGTATTGGCACTGAGCAGTGCTGTGGCCACTACATCCAGCCCACAGCGCTGCTGCCATCTCTCCCCCTCTCCCCTCTCACTGTACCGATCGCTATAGAGAGGGGAGGAAGGAACCGGCATCATGACGTGACGCTGGTTTGTTTACAAGTGATAGCTCCGTCATTTGGCGGAGCGATCAGGTGGTAAATGGCTGCTGTCAGCGGCCATTTACCGTGACCCGTGATGCGCCGGGTCCTCGGGACCCGACAGTCACAGATGTTCCCGGGTGCACGCCCCAGGGGGCGCGCGGGAGCAAGATTCTGGGAGGACGTCCACCCAGAAAAACATGACCGCGCTGTAGCCATCTTTCAGCTATGGCCCGGTCGGCATGTGGTTAAGGTACTTATATAGCGCTTTACATATACATTCACCCTCAAGAAGCTTACAATCTAAGGTCCCTAACTCACATTTATATACTGGGGCCAAATAACAGAAGCCAATTAACGTACCAGCATGTCTTTGGAGTGTGGGAGGAAACCGGAGAACCCAGAGGAAACCCACGCATGCACAGGGAGAACATGCAAACTCCAGGCAGGTGGTGTCGTGGTTGGGATTTCGAACCAGCGACTCCTTTTTTTTTACTGCTAGGCGAGAGTGCCACCCACTACAGCACTGTGCCGCCCAAGTTGGCAGCTGAGAGGTGGTAATGGCACACAATGTAAACCTGTGGCTTTGTGTAAGTAAAAGGCGGGTTTCATCCACCCGCTGGCTTGTGCACAATTTTGGGGTAATTTTTAGGGATTTTTCCAAGGCTCCCCTGACAAAACGTCAAGGCACCTCAGGGTACCTGGGCACCCTGGTCGAAAAACGCTTCTCTAGAGGCTGCTAGGGGTTCCTTGAGCAATGGGCAATTCCTGCCTCTCGGATAAGTTCTCACTGCCACCATTCATCTTATTAAGGAGTAATTCTTCCCAATGACCACAAGTGGTAAGGAGCATTCTTCCCAATGACCATCACACTAATGTATCATAAGTTGTAGATGAAGTCTTTTTTTTTTTTGTAGGGGTTCTCTGAGACCGAAAACTTATTTCAAGGGTGTTGGAAAAAAAAAGGTTGAAAAGGCTGATATAGAAAAACTATTTTATCTCCAGCCCTGAGATTTACACAGCTCTGCCACACAGCATAGACATCCTTATTCTCTGATGCACTTTAGCAGCACTTACAGGCCTTGACCCTCTCCCAGCCTGTGATTGGACAGTAAAGGAGAAGCAGCAGACTGGTGAGCTCACCTTTCTGTCTTTCTGCTCTCACCTCTTTTGCACTACAGAACAGCCGATTGGCTCTTCCTTTCTGCTGTAAAGGGGCTGAAAGTCCCCGTACGCCAGTCAGAAATTGCAATTTGCAGACTTTCTTGTTAGAACTGGCATATCCATCTATAATTAGGAGATTAATTATTGGATGATAGCTACAAAGATTAAGTCTAATGCCACTGTCTGAGTGGGGGAGGGGTTTTCTGTGCATGGTGTGGGGGATGTGTCAGCTTGTTCTATGAGATTTGCCTTTTCTGGATCAGCCATGTTGGAACAGCATGAAAGTCGATCGTCCTTTTCTGTGTCTTTTTTTTTTTTTCTCCATTATATCATCACTGATTTTTCCCGAAAAAGTTACAAAGTAACCAGGCTCTCAGTGCTCTCAGTGCTCTCGGTGCTCTCGGTGCTCTCAGTGCTCTCAGTGCTCTCGGTGCTCTCGGTGCTCTCGGTGCTCTCAGTGCTCTCAGTGCTCTCGGTGCTCTCAGTGCTCTCAGTGCTCCTGCACAAGCACCATCTTCAGTGACCCCTAAGAGCCTGGTTACCTATCAGCGGGGTGAAGAGGCCAGGCAAGACAAAGGAAAATGCTTTCATTGTCTTTGAATTGCCTATTTATTTCCAATCTTGTGTTGTTCTTTAGAGTGGCCAAAGAATGACCCCCTTAAATGGGGAATAAATCCCACCCTTCCCCCTAGAGTGTACAATCCCACCTTACTTTTAATGGCAATGTGATTGACCCTCACCCATCTATTAGGTCTTTGCCACTGCGGGCTATAAACCTCTGCAAGATCTCCTCCCCGTCCCAGCATTAGGGAAATGCCTCCATTGTTTCCAATTGCACAGTGTCCACCAGGCTCCCTTTTGAAGGTCCTATACAGATTTTGAACTTCTTTGCCAGTGCCCACTGTTTCTCTGCTTTACAACCTTGTGTTGAGGTCAGAGCCCCTACTACGTTGCCCAATGTGAATGGGAGCTGGGGACGGAACGTGCACAAAGATTTCTTCAACAACATTTGCCCTCTGCTGGCGATGTAACACACCCAAAGGCATTATTTTAAATGTGTGGTGGAGGTGCCCATGTATCAAGCAGCTCTTGGATTCAATATTTTCTATCTACTTCTTTGTCTTGGATGCCTCCACAACCAACCCTCCCAATATAGCCCTAGTTTCGATCCTTCCCAAATCATATTCCCATATCACATAAGACTTTACTTCACTTTTTTGTACTGGCCATAAAAACCTTTATCCTAAGACACTGGTGCTCATCCACCACAACCATAAACGATTGGGTGCAAGAACCAACTCTACCAGTATAGCTCAATTGTTGGTCCTGCTGGGATCATATATCTAAGCCCCTGTACACACGGTCGGACACTCCGACAACCAAATCCGATGGATTTTGTCCGAAACTGGTGTTGCATACACACGGTCGGACAAAGTTCTCGGAAAATCCGATCTTTCAGAACGTGATGACGTTATTTCGTTATGACAGGACTACGTTCAGGCTAGTAGCCAATAGCTTTGGTCTAGGAATTTGATCTGAGCATGTGTGGCACTTTGTCCGATCGGAATTCTCTACACATGATCGGACAAAGTCCGATCGGATCATGTTGTCGGAAAATTTTACAGCCCAGCTCTAAAACTTTTGTCGGTCGGATATTCCGATGGAAAGGGCCTTTTCCGTCGGAATGTCCGACCGTGTGTACAAGGGCTTAGACTTTACCTCTCTCTATTGTATTGGCCATGCAAACCCTTATCCCAAGGCACCAGTGCTCATCCAGCACCACCACCCCCATCAACAATTGGGTGCAGGATTTAACTCACCAGTATAGCCCTCTTGTTGGTCCTACTGAGATAATATTTCCATATCTCCAAGACTTTACCTCTCTTTACTGTGTTTGCCATGCAAACTCTTATCTCAAGACACTGGTGCTCATCCACCACCCACCATAAACGATTGGGTGCAAGAACCAACTCTACCAGTGTAGCTCTATTGTTGGTCCTACTGAGATAATATTCTCATGTCTCCAAGACTTTAACTCTCTTTACTGTATTGGCCATACAAACCCTTATCCTAAGGCACTAGTGCTCATCCACCACCAGCATCACCACCACCATAAACGATTGGGTGCAAGAGCCAACTCTACCAGTATAGCTCTGTTGTTAGTCCTGCTTGGACCATATATCTAAGACTTTACTTCTCTCTTGTATTGGCCATGCAAACCTTTATCTTAAGGCACTAGTGCTCATCCACCACCACCATAAACGATTGGGCACAAGAACCAACTCTACCAGTATAGCTCTATTGTAAAGCCCCGTACACACTATCAGATTGTCTGCTGAGTTTTTCCTTCAGATTTACCAAAACCATATAATATGAGGTCAAACCTTAGGAGTTTCAATGTGTGTGCAATCAGGCAGGGCCCTTCTACTACATGGTTTTGGTAAATCTGAAGGAAAAACTCGGCAGATAATCTGATAGTGTGTATGGGGCTTTAGTCCTACTGGGTTCATATATCTAATGCCGCATACACACAATCGGACTTTCCGGGCAGACTAGGTCCAGCGGACCGGAATCCGTTGGACAATTCGATCATGTGTGTGGGCTCCCGCAGACTTTTTTTCCCCCCAAAAGTCCGACAGACCTAGAAATAAAACCCATTTCAAATCTGTGTGACGGACTCGAGTCTGATCAAAAAATCCTCTTCTTCTGTGTGCTAGTCCGGACGAAAACCGACACTAGGGCAGCTATTGGCTACTGGCTATGAACTTCCTTGTTCTAGTCCAGTAGTACGTCATCACATTCGAATCCATCAGACTTTGGTGTGCTTGTGTGTGTCCAAGTCCGTTCCTTCGGGAAGACCGTCGGTCCTAGTCCGTCGAAAAGTCCGCTTGTGTGTACGTGGAATAAGACTTTACCTCTCTATTGTACTGGCCATGCAAACCCTTATCCCAAGGCACTAATGCCCACCCACCACCACCAAAAACGATTGGGTACAGGAAGCAACTCTACCAGTATAGCCCTATTGTTGGTCCTGCTGAGATAATCTCATATCTCCAAGACTTTACCTCTCTTTATTGTATTGGTCATGAAAACGCTTATCCCAAGACATCGGCACTTATACACCACCACCACCATAACCATGAACAATTGGGTACAAGAACTCACTGGCGAGAATGGAAAATCAAAATGGTCCACCTTCACAATAGTCATGAAGACTGCTTCAATTACTTTTTGGGCCCCTTGGATTCACTTTTGAGTTTTTTTGGGTACAGCACCCTGCCCCCTCTATATATCTATATCTATATCTATATATATATAATATATTTTTTAAATATATTTAGGGCCGAAACAACTAATTGATTATGAAATTAATCGATTATGAAAAAAGTATCAATTAATCGGCCACTAACATAATGGGGTTAAAAAAAAACTAAAATTAGCCCTTTATAGTACAAAAAGAACAAATCGCTACTGTAAATACTACTTCACTATCCCATAGTAAAAAATGAACCCCTTACAGTAGCGATTATTTGCTGTTTTTGTAATAATTTTAGTTTTTTTTTAACCTCATTATGTTACTAAACATCTCAGACCTCTGTTTTTTTTTTGTTTTTTTTTTGTGATTTTTGCAGAAACGCACTACAGTTCGTTTACATGGTTTCCTATGGGACATGTTCACATCCATGATTTTTTTCAGCTGCTGCGTATTTGGAAAAGACGAGGACTTTTTTTTTTTAACGCAAAATGGTGC
>NW_027507784.1:345341129-345393629 GCF_037356315.1 Lithobates pipiens | reverse complement strand
CATGAGGTAGAATTTTGTATTATATTATACTGGGTTCCTCATGGGTTGGTATTTGTATTATATTGGTTTCCTCATGGAGTGGTATATGTATTATATTGGGGTCCTCATGGGGTGGTATATGTATTATATTGGGGTCCTCGTGGGGTGGTATATGTATTATACTGGGTTCCTCGTGGGGTGGTATATGTATTATACTGGGTTCCTCATGGGTTGGTATTTGTATTATATTGGTTTCCTCATGGAGTGGTATATGTATTATATTGGGGTCCTCATGGGGTGGTATATGTATTATACTGGGTTCCTCATGGGTTGGTATTTGTATTATATTGGGTTCCTCATGGGTTGGTATTTGTATTATATTGGTTTCCTCATGGAGTGGTATATGTATTATATTGGGGTCCTCATGGGGTGGTATATGTATTATACTGGGTTCCTCATGGGTTGGTATTTGTATTATATTGGTTTCCTCATGGGTTGGTATTTGTATTATATTGGTTTCCTCATGGGGTGGTATATGTATTATATTGGGTTCCTCATGGGTTGGTATTTGCATTATATAGGGCCCTCATGGGTTGGTATATGTATTTTATTGGGTCCTCATGGTTTGGTATTTGTAGTATATTGGGCTTCTCATGGGTTGGTATTCGTATTATATTGGGTCCTCATCAGGGGCGGACTGACAACTCATGGGGCCCCAGGGCGATAGGAGATTATGGGGCCCCCAGGCAATCAGAGATTATGGGGCCACACAATATACAAAAACACACACAGTATACAATCACACAGTATACACATACATGTGCACACAGTATACACAGACATGTTTCTATTGGCTGAGAAAGTACTGGAGAGGTGGAGCAGCTATAATCTCTGGATTTTTAGACCAAAATGTATGTCGGTAAGGGAAATTGCAGAGACAGATGTAAAAAAAAAACACAGATTTTTACATACTGTTCCTGGTTTTACTGAGGCTGGCAACCCTGATGGGGCTCCCGGGCAGTGCCCGAGGGGCTGAATGGTCAGTCCGCCCCTGGTCCTCATGGTTTGGTATGTGTATTATATTGGGTCCTCATGGGTTGGTATTTTTATTGTATTGGGTTGGTATTTGTATTGGGTTCCTCATGGGTTGGTATTAGTATTGTATTGGGTCCTCATGGGTTGGTATTTGTATTGGGTTGGTATTTGTATTATATTGGGTTCCTCATGGGTTGGTATTTGTGTTTTATTGGGTTCCTCATGGGTTGGTATTTGTATTATATTGGGTTCCTCATGGGTTTGTATTTGTATTGTATTGGGTCCTCATGGGTTGGTATTTGTATTGTATTGGGTCCTCATGGGTTGGTATTTGTATTATATTGGGTTCCTCATGGGTTGGTATTTGACTTATGTTGGGTTCCTCATGGGTTGGTATTTGACGTATGTTGGGTTCCTCATGGGTTGGTATTTAGATTATATTGGGTTCCTCATGGGTTGGTATTTGTATTGTATTGGGTTGGTGTTTGTATTATATTGGGTTCCTCATGGGTTGGTGTTTGTATTATATTGGGTTCCTCATGGGTTGGTGTTTGTATTATATTGGGTTCCTCATGGGTTGGTGTTTGTATTGTATTGGGTTGGTGTTTGTATTATATTGGGTTCCTCGTGGGTTGGTATTTGTATTGTATTGGGTTCCTCGTGGGTTGGTATTTGTATTATATTGGGTTCCTCATGGGTTGGTGTTTGTATTATATTGGGTTCCTCATGGGTTGGTATTTAGATTATATTGGGTTCCTCATGGGTTGGTATTTGTATTGTATTGGGTTGGTGTTTGTATTATATTGGGTTCCTCATGGGTTGGTGTTTGTATTATATTGGGTTCCTCATGGGTTGGTGTTTGTATTATATTGGGTTCCTCGTGGGTTGGTATTTGTATTGTATTGGGTTCCTCGTGGGTTGGTATTTGTATTATATTGCGTTCCTCGTGGGTTTGTATTATATTGGGTTCCTCATGGGTTGGTGTTTGTATTATATTGGGTTCCTCATGGGTTGGTATTTGTATTACATTAGGTTCCTCATTGGTTGGTATTTGTATTATAGTGTGCCCTGAGTTCAGTGCCCTCCAGCTGAGATATAAGAGTATAGGAGAGCCATGTTTGCAGGTCACTAACTTTTGCTCTAGTGAAAACTAAAGGCTCCTATGACTGCCTTGCTGGGGTGGATAAACAAAGAGCCATAGAAGGGCTAAACTACCCTCCTGGAGAACGTGCTGCTTCAAGCTCCCTGTGGTGCTGGTCACCTGAGCTGAAGCACTTTATCATGCGATCTCTGCTGATGGGAAGGGATGGAGCTCAGCTTGGCTATGCACAATGTTTGCATTCCTGTATGAACATAGATGGGGAAGCTGATTTGGGCTCTCTCTCCGGGCCGTATCCATTCACATCAATCTTTGCGGCATTCACAGGCCTCGTACATTATGTACTCAGCCAATTTCAGGTCCAACGGTGCAGGATGCTAGAAATCGGCATGGTGCCCGCTGGTGTTTGATCTCTACAAAGCGATAGGATGAAGAGGGATCTGTGATGAACGGGGGGTCAGGTTCTTACGCTCTTTGAAGAATTAATCTGCGTTTCTGCCTCTGGTAATATTTTTGGAAAACAAAGGCCGCACTCCCAATGCACAGAGGTAATTTCTGCTTTCGGTGGATTCTGTAATTTAAATCTGAACCCTTCCCCTCTCCCGGAGGTTTTTCAAATGTTTAGTTACAGCTCAGTCTCTGCTGACCGCCGCAAATGAGAGAAAAACAGGTTTAACCCTGAAATGGACACCGGAGTCCATGGCATTCAAATGAGCTCAGATTCACCTTTTGTTACTGCACTGAGAATGCAGCCAATCCATTCTCTGGAGAGCGGTGACATCACTGAGAATGCAGCCAATCCATTCTCTGGAGAGCGGTGACATCACTGAGAATGCAGCCAATCCATTCTCTGGAGAGCGGTGACATCACTGAGAATGCAGCCAATCCATTCTCTGGAGAGCGGTGACATCACTGAGAATGCAGCCAATCCATTCTCTGGAGAGCGGTGACATCACTGAGAATGCAGCCAATCCATTCTCTGTAGAGCGGTGACATCACTGAGAATGCAACCTATCCAATTACTAGAGAGCAATGACATCACTGAAAATGCAGCCAATCTATTCACTAGAGAGCGGTGACATCACTGATAATACAGCCTATCCATTCACTAGAGAGCAATGACATCACTGAGAAGGCAGTCTATCCAATCACTAGAGAGCAATGACATCACTGAGAAGGCAGTCTATCCAATCACTAGAGAGCAATGACATCACTGAGATGGCAGCCTATCCAATCACTAGAGAGTGGTGACATCACTGAGATGGCAGCCTATCCAATCACTAGAGAGCGGTGACATCACTGACAATACAGCCTATCCAATCACAAGAGAGCGGTGACATCACTGAGAATGCAGCCTATCCAATCACTAGAGAGCAATGACATCACTGAAAAGGCAGCCTATCCAATCACTAGAGAGCAATGACATCACTGAGAAGGCAGCCTATCCAATCACTAGAGAGCAATGACATCACTGAGATGGCAGCCTATCCATTCACTAGAGAAATTTTTTTATTTATTTTTTTAGTTGAATTGAATGAGATTTGAAAATGAAAGTCTTATAAATAGGGATCCTTATCCTTGTGTTGGATCTTTGTGAATTGGGTCTGCTGCAGAGGTGCGGCGGAGCTTCTGATTGGTGATATTCAGGAATGTGATATATATTCAGAAGAGCGATCTCACGGTTGGCCCATCTTCCGCTTATTGTCGCATTCCCTGCGTTGCCGATAATTGGCCGGCTGTAATTATGATGGATATGGAACATCGCGGCTTAGACTGGTTCATCCACCATTATGCGTCCCCCGAGTACCGCGCTCGCGAGTAAACCGTTGGCAGATCGATAAATCAATAATATTCCGAGTCGCTACACAATTTATGTTTATGAGTTGTAAAATCTGCCGCACATAACGCCGGAGGGCGCGGCAGGCGGGGGGGGAGGGGCTGTATATTATATTCTGCTGGAAATACGGACTGCTTGGATTTCCATGGAATCTTCTAGATATATATATATATATGTGGACGAGGCCTGATTGATGAAATCATTTGTATCCATATGTTTAAACGTTTATGTAATTGAAGCATTGAAGTGTATGGAATCCTAACAATTAATGTCTCGGATTTGCCCCGATTGGTCTGGTAAATAATCCACTTTAAATTGTTTTGTCATTTCTGTTCAATAAGTACAAACCGTCCTGGTGATCCTGCCAGAAATCCAGCGAGCTGATAATGTCCTGTACTCCCATCAGTTACTCCCGGTGTACAGCAGAACTACTCCCCCCCTTTGTTATGGAGAAGAGAAAATAGGGAAGCGTTGTGTAGTCCTAACACACTTCCTGCCTCAGTGTGACAGTCCTGCTCAGTACCGTGAGCGAGCGTTGTCACCCGAGGACAGGAAGTGTGTTACTGGCAGGATCACCGGGTGGAAGTAGCAGGGAAAAAAAAAGCAATGCAGCCACCCCAGGACTGGTAAGCCATCAATATAGAAGACGTAATTAAGTACATTTTTTTTTATATGCAACCAGCATAAGTACCGGAACGTGACCCCGAGATCAGCCTCTTGCAGTGCCTGTACAGCAGAGCTCAGACTGGGAGAGGAAGAAGCAGCGTCAGGAGCCAATCGGCTCATGTGCCAAAAAGAAGCATGCTGATAGGTAGAGAGAGCAGAGTGACAGAGAAGAGCTCATCACTGTGCTGCTTCTCCTTTCAGTGTCTGGTAGGGATGGGCTCAGACGTGTTCGCCAACTGCACGCGCCCGCCAGGAAGCTGACACTCCGCACTGCCACTAGATGTCCTCATTCGAATGATCATCATCATCATTCAACCCACTTCCTCTGAGCCCAGGTTGTCCTGGACCCAACCAGGACACTAAGGATGGGCTCACCGGGTGGAAGTAGTTAATCACAGGCGACATTTCTCAATCTGTGCAGCCGCAAATGTCTCGCTGCCTGCGATTAGCGCTGCACAGTGTCAGCTTCCTGGCGGGCACGTGCAGTTGCGAACACGTCTGAGCCCATCTTTAGTGTCCTGGTTGGGTCCAGGACAACCTGGGCTCAGAGGAAGTGGGTTGAATGATGATGATGATCATTCGAATGAGGACATCTAGTGGCAGAAAAAAAACACTGCATGGCAAATCTCAATATTACATTAAAAACATGTTTTATGTTACCCTTTAATGGGCTGTTTATGTTTAATTTTTTTTTCTGGAGTTCCGCCTTAAACTTCAGGCCCTGTGCTTGTTTCTTCTGTTTTATTATTATTATTATTATTATTATTATTATAATACAGGATTTATATAGCGCCAACAGTTTACGCAGCGCTTTACAATATAAAAAAAGGAGACAACACAGTTATAATACAATAAAATACAAGAGGATTAAGAGGGCCCTGCTCAGAAGAGCTTACAATCTAACAATCTTTTATGCCCCGTACACACGGTCGGGAAATTCCGACGGAAAAAAGGTCCGATCGGATCATATTGTCGGAAAATCCGATCGTGTGTGTGGGCTCTATCGGAACTTTTTCCGTTGGAAACTCTGACGGAAAAAATTTGAGAGCAGGAACTCAAATTTTCCGACAAACAAAAAATCCGATCTGACTTTTTCCGATCGTTTGTAGAGAATTGCGATCGGAAAAAAAAGCCACGCATGCTCAGATCAAAGTACGAGACCAAAGCTATTGGCTACTAGCCTGAACGTAGTCCCGTCGTAACGAAACGAACGTCACCACGTTCCGAACGATCGGATTTTCAGACAACTTTGTCCGGCCGTGTGTATGCAACACTCGTTTAGGACAAAATCCGTCGGAAAAAATCCGACGGATTTTGTGGTCGAAACGTCCAATCGCGTGTACAAGGCCATCAGGGTCTCTCTACCTGAAGCGGATTAATTCCCGCAATGCAAACGCAGCTTTTTCTTTTCTGCTGCTGCATGGACTGTGCTGTCAGTCTGCACGGCGCCCGCCGTGCTGTCTCCCTGTATATTGTAAAGCGCTGCGCAAAATGTTGGCGCTGTACTAGTCCAGTGTAATAATAATGAACACGAGGTTTGTCAGGGTGTCGGGTCTTCCTATCCGCCGCTCTCCTGTGATTTATAGAGTGGTTCGGCGTTAGTTTGGCGGTTGTGTTTCGCCTGTTTGTCCTTTTTTCGATGGGGTGGAGGATCCCGGAAGTCTTCCCGAAGCTCGCACTCGCGTAGCTCCTAGAGGGTTAATAACCGCTGCGTGCCGCAATCGATCGCCCGTGTAAGAGAAAACAGACGGTTTTGATTTTCCTGCGTTTTAATTTTGCGCCTGGGGCTTTGTCAGATCAAGTTTAAAACTTGTTAATCTGAGTCTTTCGTCGAAGCGGGATCGTTACTGCGCGAGGCGGAGTTGGCGAGGATTTCGCCGTATTTATCTTGTGTTGCTTGTTGAGGCTTAACGGGGGGGGCCTCACATCCGTCTGACTTTGGGGCGAGCCCCCTTCCCACAGGCGAGAATATCGCCAAATAATAACATTATAATGAGATACACCGATCAGCTGTTATGACCGTCAAACCTCACATTGTAGTAGGTCCCCCGTCTTGCCTCCAGATCAGCCCTGACCCCCCTCAAGGCATGGACTCCACTAGACCCCTGAAAGTATGCCGTGGTATCTGCCACCAAGCCATCAGTAGCCGATCCAATAGGTCCTGTAAGTTGTGAGGTGGGGCCTCCATGGATTGGACTTGTTTTTCCAGCAACTCCCACAGATGATCAATTGGATTGAGATCAGGAGAATTTAGAGGCCAAATCAACACCTCAAACTCTGTTGTGTTCCTCAAACCATTTTTGAATCAATCAGACCAGGCCATCTTCTTCCATTGCTCCGTGGTCTAGTTCTGATGCTCACATGCCCATTGTAGGCACTTTTGGCTGTAGACATGGGTTGGCATGGGCACCTTGACCGGTCTGAAGCTCTACAGCCCCCCCATACACAACAAACTGCGATCCTCTGTGTGTTCTGACACCTTTCTATCAGAACCATCGTTCACTTTTTTCAGCAATTTAAGCTCCAGTAGCTCTTCCTCTATTGAGTAAAACCACAAAGGCCAACCTTCCCTCCCCACCTCCCTCAATGAGTCCCTTCCCCATCACCATCGTTAAACCCTCCCCTCCCCCCTCCACCAATGAGCCTTCCCTCCCCACCTCCATAAATGAGTCTTCCCTCCCCACATCTTTCAATGAGCCTCCCCCCCCTCCATCAATGAGCCTTCCCTCCCCTCTCCATCAATGAGCCTTCCCTCCATCAGTGAGCCCCAGCCCCCTTCATCAATGAGCCCCCCCTTCATCAATGAGCCCCCCCTTCATCAATGAGCCCCCCCTCATCAATGAGCCTTCCCTCCCCACCTCCATCACTGAGCCTTCTCTCCCCACCTTCATCGATGAGCCTTCCCTCCCCACCTCCATCACTGAGCCTTCCCTCCCCACCTCCATCACTGAGCCTTCCCTCCCCACCTCCATCACTGAGCCTTCCCTCCCCACCTCCATCACTGAGCCTTCCCTCCCCACCTCCATCACTGAGCCTTCCCTCCCCACCTCCATCACTGAGCCTTCCCTCCCCACCTCCATCAATGAGACTTCCCTCTCCACCTCCATCGATGAGCCTTCCCTCCCCACCTCCATCGATGAGCCTTCCCTCCCCACCTCCACCAATGAGCCTTCCCTCCCCACCTCCATCGATGAGCCTTCCCTCCCCACCTCCATCGATGAGCCTTCCCTCCTCCACCTCCATCGATGAGCCTTCCCTCCTCCACCTCCATCGATGAGCCTTCCCTCCTCCCCCTCCATCGATGAGCCTTCCCTCCTCCCCCTCCATCGATGAGCCTTCCCTCCTCCACCTCCATCGATGAGCCTTCCCTCCTCCACCTCCATCGATGAGCCTTCCCTCCTCCACCTCCCATCGATGAGCCTTCCCTCCCCACCTCTATCGATGAGCCTTCCCTCCTCCACCTCCATCGATGAGCCTTCCCTCCTCCACCTCCATCGATGAGCCTTCCCTCCTCCACCTCCATCGATGAGCCTTCCCTCCTCCACCTCCATCGATGAGCCTTCCCTCCTCCACCTCCATCGATGAGCCTTCCCTCCTCCACCTCCATCGATGAGCCTTCCCTCCCCCACCTCCATCGATGAGCCTTCCCTCCTCCACCTCCATCGATGAGCCTTCCCTCCCCACCTCCATCGATGAGCCTTCCCTCCCCACCTCCATCGATGAGCCTTCCCTCCCCACCTCTATCGATGAGCCTTCCCTCCTCCACCTCCATCGATGAGCCTTCCCTCCTCCACCTCCATCGATGAGCCTTCCCTCCTCCACCTCCATCGATGAGCCTTCCCTCCTCCACCTCCATCGATGAGCCTTCCCTCCCCACCTCCATCGATGAGCCTTCCCTCCCCACCTCCATCGATGAGCCTTCCCTCCCCACCTCTATCGATGAGCCTTCCCTCCTCCACCTCCATCAACGAGCTTTGGCCACCCATGACTCTGTCACCAGTTCTTTGGTCCTCCTTGGACCACTTTTGGTCGGTTCTGACCAATGCAGACCGGGAACTTCCCACAAGAACTGCAGTTTTGGAGTTTCTCTGGCTCGATCGTCTCACCATTACAATTTGGTCTTCTCAATGTCCCTGAAATCCTTTTCAGATATCTGTGTGTCATTCAATCACGCAACCCGCATGGCTACGGGAAGAAAAACAACAAAATATCTCTTCATAGCGCCATAAAAAAGCCTAAAACAAAAATATAACAAAAATAAAATCCATAAAAAAGATCACTGTGGGCACCGGAGGACTAGACGTTGCTTCGATCTGTCATTGGCCTCGTCATTGTGCTGATAGTAGATTATTATTATGTGTTTTGCTCTTTTTTTATCAGACCCTTTAGGGTTGTACAATGTTGTTTCCTTTTTTCTTGTACTTTTGGAAAACCTAATAAATCAAATTATCACAGCGAGTGATTTCCATCCACAGGCAAAGATTACGCTAGCGGTTAGGGGGTGGTAAAAACAGGTGGTTGAGCCACGTTTTTTACTGCCCCTCCCCCTTCGTAACCATTTTAAACTGCAAAAGCAGCCGGTCCGGGTAATATACTTGCTACAGGCGTGATGCTTCACTTCCCTGCAGTTAAAACCTTCAAGTGAATGAGGCCACATCGGATCTGCAAGCATGCGCAATACTTGTGGTGCAGGGGGGGGGAGGGTGGTCTTTTAAGGCTCATTTACATATATTTTGCCCTCTGAGGAGTGACCCATGTTTGGATCCCTTTCTAGAGGGCATTTTGGCTGGCAGTGAGGAGCTGTTTTGGCTCCTCTGTGCTGGTTTTAACACTATAAATGCCTCACTATGCATTGCAATGGTACATTTCAATTGGCTGTGGGGTTGAGTGAATGGGTCACGTTTTGCTTTCTCCCGAACGTGACACAGAGGATCATTGTCAGTACAAAGCACTGCAAGCAAGGGCCGGGACAAAGCGTAGGCAGCAGCCCTGGGCACAGTGGTATCAGGTGTGGGGGGCTGGTGCAACCAGGAGATTGGGGGAGGGGGGATTTGTGTTTGATAGGGATAATTTGGAGGGCTGCAGGGGGGTAAGAATTGTTCTAGAACGGTAGGAGTGGTGACTTGTGATGGGTGGGGGGGGGGGGGGGGAGAAGGATTTGGGCTAGAAGGGGGGATTTGGGGAGATTGTGTCAGAAGTGATATATGGTAGAGGGGGTGGGAAATTGTGCTTGGAGTGGAATTGTTTTTTGGGGGGGGGATTTTAGTATGGATGATTGAGAGGGGCAATTTGGGGAGACTGGGAAGGGGGGGGGGTTGAGAAACCGTGTGAGGTAGAGGATTTGTGCTAGGTGCAGTGATTTTTATTTGGGAGGGGGGGGGAGATTTGTGCTAGTATGGATGATTAGGAGAGGAAATTTGGGGGGATTGGGGTGGGGAATTTATGCTGGGGGGGGGGGGGGTGTGAGAAATGTTGAGAGGATTTGTGCTAGGTGCAGTGATTTTTATTGAGGGGGATTTGTGCTAGTATGGATGGTTAGGGGGAAAATTGTGGGGGGGGGGGGGGTTGTGATTAGGAGGGGAAATTTGGGAGGGATTGGGTTGGGAATTTATGTTGAGTTGGGGGGGGGTGGGGATGTGAGAAATTTGAGAGGATTTGTGCTAGGTGCAGTGATTTTTATTGGGGGGGGGGGGGATTTGTGCTAGTATGGATGATTTAGGAGGGCAAATTGGGGGGGGGGGGTTGTGATGGGGAATTTGTGCTAAGTGGTAGGGGGGGGGTTGCTCTCTAATGGTAACATTTTGGCTCTTCACATTCCATAATAAGGTGCTACATATTAAAGACTTCCTGCGCCCAGGGTCTGAAGAGCTTACAATCTACGAGAGAAGCGTCTCCTCAGTACATTGTGCTCTTCGGATCCGCCGCTTTCACTGACAGCCCCCTACGGATCCATTTCCGCCCTGAAGTTTTAATTACCTCTGTATCTTTTTATATATATACATATATACGGTATATCTATATACATAGATGACACTAAATGGGTTTTCTAAGGATGATGAGTGGGGGAGATGAAGCGCTTTGGGATCCGTTCAGCAATTGCCATCTTTCCTAATTCTGCTTCCTAATTAGCCGGAGACAGCCTGCGCTCTGCGATTCGGGCTGCAGATGGTTTGGCACCGGAGCGTAGGATGAGCCACTTACAAGATCTCGCCGTACAGCCCACATTTCTCCCTCGCGGTGAAGACCTTTTCATTTTTAAAAGCTGAACAGAAATTCCTCAATCGCTGCAAAGGTTAGAAATCCACTTTGTGAGCACCAAATGCCTTTGCAACCCCAGATGTTGTCTTGTAAAAGTAGCGGTGACATCATCACTGTGGGGTGCCTAGCTTGTGCAGACAGCAGAGTTGTGGGAGGGGTCTAGCAGGCTCCACCCACTATAGGAAAACTACAGAAGGGGGCGGAGACGAGACCAGTCACCCTGCGCAAGGAGAGTAAGCAGAGCTATGGGAGGGGCCTAGCAGTCCACACCCACTACAGGAAGGGGGCGGAGACTAAACCAGTCTCCCTGCACAAAGAGAGAGAGCAGAGCTATGGGAGGGGCCTAGGAGTCCCCACCCACTAAAGGAAGTGGGCGGAGACTAGACCAGTCACCCTGCGCAAGGAGAGTAAGCAGAGCTATGGAGGGGCCTAGCAGTCCACACCCACTACAGGAAGGGGGCGGAGACTAAACCAGTCTCCCTGCACAAAGAGAGAGAGCAGAGCTATGGGAGGGGCCTAGGAGTCCCCACCCACTACAGGAAGTGGGCGGAGACTAGACCAGTCACCTGCACAAGGAGAGAGAGCAGAGCTATGGGAGGGGCCCAGGAGTCCACACCCACTACAGGAAGGGGGCGGAGACTAGACAGTCACCCTGCACAAGGAGAGAGAGCAGAGCTATGGGAGGGGCCTAGCAGTCCCCACCCATTACCGTAAAAGGGCGGAGACGAGACCAGTCACCCTGCACAAGGAGAGGGAGCAGAGCTGTGGGAGGGGCCTAGGAGTCCACACCCACTACAGGAAGGGGGTGGAGACGAGACCAGTCACCCTGCACAAGGAGAGGGAGCAGATCTATGCTTTTACTTTGCAGGAGAATAAACAGAAAATAAAACTCACCGGGATTTACTTCCTCTTTAAGCTTTGACCAGATTGGTTTCGATGCAGATCTGCACCAGATTTTGCACTCCGGTTTTAGTAAATCATCGCCCGCTGTATGCTCTGGCCTAATGATTGGCTGCTAGACCCAAGCACTGAGTTGTGAGAAGAATCGTTTCCCCGGTCTCCCCTTCCCCAGCGATCAGACTGCAACATTGATAAGAGGAAGCAGCAGGGGCTGATCTGAGTCAGACAGTTGTGAGCACCAGGATTTACCTGATTCATGTCATCTCTGTGGCGGTGTCCTATCATATAGTGTCCCCCATCGGATAGTGTCCGCTGTGTACTGCGCATGCTTGGATGGTGGGGCTACCACCTCGACTCACGGCGCAGGAGCCGTTCATCTTAGGAGATTTTCCGAAGCTTCTTCTGCTCCGTACTGCGCAAGCGCTGCGCATGCGCAGTACGGGGTGGACAGTATCCGATGGCAGAACACTATATGCCAGCACCCTGGCATCTAAGTAAGTTTAACCTGCACGATGCCTGAACAAAGGTAGCGCTGTCCTTGTGGGGAGAAAAGCAGATGACTGCGCCTTGTGTATAAATAGAAGAGCCGTGGGAAGCGAGTGTGGGCTACATTGTATCTTTGCGTTGCAGTTTCTGATGTTCTTATTTATTTAAATTCCATTAAAGGAAACATTCGAAAGGAAAATAAATGGGATTGGCTTTCATCATCCCTCCTTCTTCTTATCTTCTAAAAAATGTTCAAGCCGGCAGTGCGAGTGCGTTGTGGAAAACATGGATTCCCGTGGGGGGGGGGGGGATTTGTGGCGTACAAAGTGCGCACTTTTAATAGCACGGTCACATGGCTCGCCGTCCAAAGAAAACAGGCCGCGCCGTCCGTGGGAAAGGATATTTGGAGGGGAGAGATAAATCGCATCGGATTTACTGGAAGCGCACGTGCGGGAGGAGAACTTCCAGCCTGGGAATTGGGCGAGTTTTGAGGTCTCGTATTTTTTGCGCGGCCTCGGAAGGAATTTTAACTTAATTTTTTTTTCTGAGAATCGGTCGCGTCACGTGATCACCGCCGACCGCGCTCCGCCATGCCATTAAAGGGGAACACCACCCGTGCCGGTGGGAATGATTCCTATCCGGGATAAGCGGATTTACACGCCTGGCAAACCTTGTGGTCGTCTTTTCTCCCCCCCGCGCTGTACATCTTTTCCCAGGCCGCCATCTTTGTTTTCTTTCTGACGTGCCGCCGGATGCGTCTTCTCACTCTGTAAGGAACAAGCATGTATAGTTTTTGCTGTTGCCACGACCCACCAAAAAAATAAAAATAAATCTCCACCTCCTGACATTTGCGGCGATGCGACTTATGTGCGTTTGTTGTTTTGTACCCGCAGTAGGACCCAGAAACAACGGTGTGCTTTTTTTATTTTTTTTTAAGTCCTATCTAAAATTTCAATTTTTTTAAAAATCCTACTGAAGGCTGTGTTCACATCTATGCAGGATGCATTTGATGCGTTTTTTTCTGGTGCGTTTTTTTTCTTTTTGGCTTATAGGAAAGACATGAGAGTTCTGTTCATGGAGTGCGACTTTACACTCTCTGGCACTTAAGTAGCATCAAAATCGCAGCAAACTAGTGCAGGAACCTTTGTGTGTCCGAAGCTGCATGTTGGGGGTTAAGGGCGAGGGTTAGCATTAAATGTTAGGGGTTGAGGGCTAGACTTGGCGTTAAGGTTTAGTGTTAGGGTTAAATATTAGGGTTAAATGTTAGGGTTACCATTAAGGGTTATGTTTAGGGTTAACTGTTAGGGTTAAATGTTGGGGTAAAGGGCTAGGGTTAAATGTTAGGGTTGGGGTTGAATGTTAGGGATAGGTTAAAGGGGTTTGATGTCAGGGTTAAATGTTAGGGTGAAGGGCTGGTGTTAAATGTTAGGGTTAGGTTAAATGTTAAAGTTGGGGTTAAATGGTAGCGTTGGGGTTCAATGTTGGGGTAAAAGGCTAGGGTTAGGGTTACATGTTAGGGTTAAATGTTAGGGTAAAGGGTTAGAGTTAAATGTTAGGGTTGAGGGCTAGACTTAGGGTTAAGGTTCAGTGTTAGGGTTAAATATTGGGGTTAAATGTTAGTTAGGTGTTAGAGTTGCCATTAAGCGCAATGTTTACGGGCTCAGGTTTAGGATTAACTGTTAGGGTTAAATATTGGGGTAAAGGGCTAGGGTTACATGTTAGAATTTGAGTTAAATGTTAGGGTTGGGTCTGAATGTTAGGGTTGGGGTAAATGGTTTGGGTTAGGGTTAAATTTTGGGGTTTGATGTTAGGGTTAAGTGTTAGGGTTGTGGTTAAATGTTGGGGTTGGGCTTAAATGTTGGGGATGGGTTTAAATGTTGGGGTTGGGGTAAATGGTTTGGGTTAAATGTTGGGGTTTGATGTTAGGGTTGGGGTTAAATGTTGGGGATGGGTTTAAATGTTGGGGTTGGGGTAAATGGTTCCGGTTAAATGTTGGGGTTTGATGTTGGGGTTAGGGTTGGGGTAAATGTTAGGGTTGGAGTTGAATGTTAGGGTGGAGGTTGAATGTTAGGGTTTGATGTTGGGGTTAGGGTTGGGGTAAATGTTAGGGTTGGGGTTGAATGTTAGGGTTTGGGTTGAATGTTAGGGTTGAGGTTGAATGTTAGGGTTTGGGTTGAATGTTAGGGTTGAGGTTGAATGTTAGGGTTGAGGTTGAATGTTAGGGTTGAGGTTGAATGTTGGGGTTGAGGTTGAATGTTGGGGTTGAGGTTGAATGTTGGGGTTGAGGTTGAATGTTAGGTTTAGGGTTAAATGTTAGGTTTAGGGTTAAATGTTAGGGTTGGGGTTGAATGTTAGGGTTGGGGTTGAATGTTAGGGTTTGGGTTGAATGTTAGGGTTGGGGTTGAATGTTAGGGTTGAGGTTGAATGTTAGGGTTGAGGTTGAATGTTAGGTTTAGGGTTGAATGTTAGGGTTGGGGTTGAATGTTAGGGTTGAGGTTGAATGTTAGGGTTGAGGTTGATGTTGGGGTTGAGGTTGAATGTTGGGGTTGAGGTTGAATGTTAGGGTTGAGGTTGAATGTTAGGGTTGAGGTTGAATGTTAGGGTTGAGGTTGAATGTTGGGGTTGAGGTTGAATGTTGGGGTTGAGGTTGAATGTTGGGGTTGAGGTTGAATGTTGGGGTTGAGGTTGAATGTTGGGGTTGAGGTTGAATGTTGGGGTTGAGGTTGAATGTTGGGGTTGAGGTTGAATGTTAGGGTTGAGGTTGAATGTTAGGTTTAGGGTTGAATGTTAGGGTTGGGGTTGAATGTTAGGGTTGAGGTTGAATGTTAGGGTTGAGGTTGAATGTTGGGGTTGAGGTTGAATGTTGGGGTTGAGGTTGAATGTTAGGGTTGAGGTTGAATGTTAGGGTTGAGGTTGAATGTTAGGGTTGAGGTTGAATGTTGGGGTTGAGGTTGAATGTTGGGGTTGAGGTTGAATGTTGGGGTTGAGGTTGAATGTTGGGGTTGAGGTTGAATGTTGGGGTTGAGGTTGAATGTTGGGGTTGGGGTAAATGACTTGGGTTAAATGTTGGGGTTTGATGTTAGGGTTGGGGTTAAATGTTGGGGTAAAGGACTAGGGTTAAATTTTAGGGTTAAATGTTGGGGTTAATTGTTAGGGTTAACAATTACCCCTAACGCTACCCCATATTTTTTTTATTTTTGCTGATACATTGATCCATAATGTTGATGCATCTTGGGGTGGGGGGGGGGGGGGGCGGGGGGCATTTGGCATGTTTGCATTCGGAGGGAGAATTGTTTAGGTCTCCACAATCATCGAACGGCCAACCGACCTTCTCCCATCTGATCTAATTATCTATTGATTAGTTATTGGTGGGGTGAATGGATCGCGGTATGCGTTTCCGAGGCCCGCCGGTCTCTTAAGGCGATGTGATGGGAAGAAGCACGCGATGTATAGATGAAGCCACAAAGATACAGATGTTACCCCCGTGACGCACCCGGAAGGCATTTACATTCGTCAGGCTGATAAGATCGCTATCCGTGTTGCTTCATGTATACATTACATGTTTCTTCCTATCAGATCACCTGAAGAAGAGGCCGGCGTGTCGCCAGAGCGCGCACCGCGATCGATTTTAGTTTGTCAATAACGGGATCGCTGTAAATCTCTACTTTAACTATCTGCTGCTACAATGTATTCATTATAAGAGCCTTCAATGTGTTTTGAATGGTTGTTTTGTCCTTATTAACGGTTATTATTATACAAGATTTATAGAGCGCCGATAATTTGCACAGCGCTTTACAACACGGGCCTTCCTTTATCTAGATACACCACGTCTACGGGCCTTCCTTTATCCAGATACACCACGTCTACGGGCCTTCCTTTATCCAGATACACCACGTCTACTGGCCTTCCTTTATCCAGATACACCACATCTACGGGCCTTCCTTTATCCAGATACACCACGTCTACGGGCCTTCCTTTATCCAGATACACCACGTCTACGGGCTTTCCTTTATCTAGATACACCACGTCTACGGGCCTTCCTTTATCTAGATACACCACGTCTACGGGCCTTCCTTTATCTAGATACACCACGTCTACGGGCCTTCCTTTATCTAGATACACCACGTCTACGGGCCTTCCTTTATCTAGATACACCACGTCTACGGGCCTTCCTTTATCTAGATACACCACGTCTACGGGCCTTCCTTTATCTAGATACACCACGTCTACGGCCCTTCCTTTATCTAGATACACCATGTCTACGGCCCTTCCTTTATCTAGATACACCACGTCTACGGGCCTTCCTTTATCTAGATACACCATGTCTACGGGCCTTCCTTTATCTAGATATACCACGTCTACGGGCCTTCCTTTATCTAGATACACCACGTCTACGGGCCTTCCTTTATCTAGATACACCATGTCTACGGGCCTTCCTTTATCTAGATACACCACGTCTACGGGCCTTCCTTTATCTAGATACACCACATATACGGCCTTCCTTTATCTAGATACACCACGTCTACAGGCCTTCCTTTATCTAGATACACCACGTCTACGGGCCTTCCTTTATCTAGATACACCACATATACGGCCTTCCTTTATCTAGATACACCACGTCTACGGGCCTTCCTTTATCTAGATACACCACGTCTACGGGCCTTCCTTTATCTAGATACACGTCTACCGGCCTTCCTTTATCTAGATACACCACATCTACGGGCCTTCCTTTATCTAGATACACCACATCTACGGGCCTTCCTTTATCTAGATACACGTCTACCGGCCTTCCTTTATGTAGATACACCACGTCTACGGGCCTTCCTTTATGTAGATACACCACGTCTACAAGCCTTCCTTTATCTAGATACCACGTCTACGGCCTTCCTTTATCCAGATACACCACGTCTACGGGCCTTCCTTTATCTAGATACACCACATATACGGGCCTTCCTTTATCTAGATACACCACGTCTACGGGACTTCCTTTATCTAGATACACCACGTCTATGGGCCTTCCTTTATCTAGATACACCATGTCTACGGGCCTTCCTTTATCTAGATACACCACGTCTACGGGCCTTCCTTTATCTAGATACACCATGTCTACGGGCCTTCCTTTATCTAGATACACCATGTCTACAGGCCTTCCTTTATCTAGATACACCACATAGACGGCCTTCCTTTATCTAGATACACCACGTCTACAGGCCTTCCTTTATCTAGATACACCATGTCTACGGGCCTTCCTTTATCTAGATACACCACGTCTACGGGCCTTCCTTTATCTAGATACACCACATATACGGCCTTCCTTTATCTAGATACACCACGTCTACAGGCCTTCCTTTATCTAGATACACCACGTCTACGGGCCTTCCTTTATCTAGATACACCACATATACGGCCTTCCTTTATCTAGATACACCACGTCTACGGGCCTTCCTTTATCTAGATACACCACGTCTACGGGCCTTCCTTTATCTAGATACACCACGTCTACAGGCCTTCCTTTATCTAGATACACCACATCTACGGGCCTTCCTTTATCTAGATACACGTCTACCGGCCTTCCTTTATGTAGATACACCACGTCTACGGGCCTTCCTTTATGTAGATACACCACGTCTACAAGCCTTCCTTTATCTAGATACCACGTCTACGGCCTTCCTTTATCCAGATACACCACGTCTACGGGCCTTCCTTTATCTAGATACACCACATATACGGGCCTTCCTTTATCTAGATACACCACGTCTACGGGCCTTCCTTTATCTAGATACACCACGTCTATGGGCCTTCCTTTATCTAGATACACCACGTCTACTGGCCTTCCTTTATGTAGATACACCACGTCTACGGGCCTTCCTTTATCTAGATACACCACATATACGGGCCTTCCTTTATCTAGATACACCACGTCTACGGACCTTCCTTTATCTAAATACACCATGTCTACGGGCCTTCCTTTATATAGATACACCAAGTCTACTGGCCTTCCTTTATGTAGATACACCACGTTTACGGGCCTTCCTTTATCTAGATACACCACGTCTACGAGCCTTCCTTTATCCAGATACACCACGTCTACGGGCCTTCCTTTATCTAGATACACCACGTCTACGGGCCTTCCTTTATCTAGATACACCACGTCTATGGGCCTTCCTTTATCTAGATACACCACGTCTACGGGCCTTCCTTTATCCAGATACACCACGTCTACGGGCCTTCCTTTATCTAGATACACCACGTCTACGGGCCTTCCTTTATCTAGATACACCACGTCTACGGGCCTTCCTTGATTCAGATCCACCACGTCTACGGGCCTTCCTTTATCTAGGTACACCACGTCTACGGGCCTTCCTTTATCTAGATACACCACGTCTACGGGCCTTCCTTTATCTAGATACACCACGTCTACGGGCCTTCCTTTATCTAGATACACCACGTCTACGGGCCTTCCTTTATCCAGATACACCACGTTTACGGGCCTTCCTTTATCTAGATACACCACGTCTACGGGCCTTCCTTTATCTAGGTACACCACGTCTACAGGCCTTCCTTTATCTAGGTACACCACGTCTACGGGCCTTCCTTTATCTAGGTACACCACGTCTACGGGCCTTCCTTTATCTAGATACACCATGTCTACGGGCCTTCCTTTATCTAGGTACACCACGTCTACGGGCCTTCCTTTATCTAGATACACCACATATACGGGCCTTCCTTTATCTAGATACACCATGTCTACGGGCCTTCCTTTATCTAGATACACCACGTCTATGGGCCTTCCTTTATCTAGATACACCACATATACAGGCCTTCCTTTATCTAGATACACCACGTCTACGGGCCTTCCTTTATCTAGATACACCACATATACGGGCCTTCCTTTATCTAGATACACCACATCTACGGGCCTTCCTTTATCTAGATACACCACGTCTACGGACCTTCCTTTATCCAGATACACCACGTCTACGGGCCTTCCTTTATCTAGATACACCACGTCTACAGGCCTTCCTTTATCTAGGTACACCACGTCTACGGGCCTTCCTTTATCTAGATACACCACGTCTACGGGCCTTCCTTTATGTAGATACACCACATATACGGCCTTCCTTTATCTAGATACACCACGTCTACGGGCCTTCCTTTATGTAGATACACCACGTCTACAAGCCTTCCTTTATCTAGATACCACATCTACGGCCTTCCTTTATCCAGATACACCACGTCTACGGGCCTTCCTTTATCTAGATACACCACATCTACGGGCCTTCCTTTATCTAGATGGCAACTCACCTCCTCATAGAAGGTTAGGTGATTGGTTTGGCAAGAATGATTCTTCATGAATCCATGCTGATTACTGCTAATGATACCGTTCTCATTACTAAAATCTTGTATAGAGTCCCTTATCATCCCCTCTAAGAGGATAAAAACTCTCCAACAGATCGCGTCATAAAATGTGTGCCGGTCCATATTCCAATGCGATCCCAGTTAACTATGTGCAACATCGAACGTGCTCGTAAACCAGCATGACTTCTGTAGATGAATCCTCTTCCACCATTCATCATCAGACGCTCTCCTCACCTATCAGGACGGAACTCTTCAATTACCGCACACAAGTCCAGTTGCACATGTGATGTGTTTTTATTTTTTTGCTTTAACTGACATCCTATGCAAATCCAAAGCTCGTCCCTCTACCAATATTTTTTTTTTACTTTTTGCTATAAAACCAATCCCATAAGAAAAATAAAATCTGGAACTGCAGTCTGCTCACATAATTTTAGTTTTTTTGCCATTCTGAAGCTTCCCTCCTACCACTACTCCTGCATATTATTTTATATATACTGCTAGGGTTGCCACCTGTCCAGGATTCACCCGGACAGTTCGAGTTTGGAATCCTGTGTCCGGGTTTCAGTCTGCCTGAAACCCGGACACATTATTTAGACTGGACTGTGGCTCCCCAAGTAGCTTAGAGAACGGGCCACAGATCCCGAATGGCAAAATTAATTTTTGTGTTACTATCTGAGGGTAGGTTTGGCATCACTGATGTTAGTAAGAGCAGTTTGGCCACACCCACTGTTTGCCGCAGTGCACTGCATTACCACTCTCCTTGGGGGGGCACCCAAAGGTGTCTCAGGTCTTTTAGAATCCTATAGTGTATACTACGAAAAAAATGTGCCCTGTGCCGCTAAAGTGTTCGGGTTTGGCTTGAAGAAAAGGTGACAACCCTATATACTGCGATCCTGTACTTGCCAAATATGCTGCAGAAATCTCCCTCCACTGAGTCTGGCTGCAGCCATTTTAACTGTGGGCAGCTGAAGCTGCTGCCTGTTCACTTCCTGGATTAACGCAGAGGCACGCCTCCAGCTCTGCAGCTCTCATTGGCTCTCTTATGACTCTCTCCGTCCTCCCTTCCTGGCAAACTCTCACCAGAGTGAGAGAGAGAGAGCTGCGCATGATGTCATAAGCCTAGGCTAATGACCAGACAAGAAACAGGAAGTGGACTGTATAAGACCCCTTTCACACTGGGGGGGCTTTGCAAAACATAGCGCCTGCAAAGTGCCCTGAAACAGCTGCTGCTGTCTCTCCAATGTGAGAGCCCCGAGGGAATTCACACTGGAGCGGTGCACTGGCAGGACGCTCAAAAAAAAGTCCTGCTAGCAGCATCTTTGGAGCGGTGAAGGAGTGGTGTATACACCGCTCCTGCCCATTGAAATCAATCGGGCAGAGAGGCTATACATAATATAATGTAGCAGCGCTTTGCAGTGGTTTTTAACCCTTTCTTGGCCGCTAGCGGGGGTTAAAACCGCCTCACTAGTGGCCGAATAGCTAATACGACGGTAAAGCGGGGGTGGCATCGGCTGCTTTACCGCCGACGCCACCCCCACACCCCAGTGTGAAATGGGCCTAAAGAGATTTATTGGCAGAAAAAAAAAAGTTTTACAAGGGCAGAAGATTTAATAGATGGAAAATTGAAAACACGACTGAGCTTCCGCTTTACTACATTTTGGTCAATATGTATTGTGTTACATATCTTTTGGTTTAAAAAAAAATAAAATAAACAAATCTCAATAAGTGAATATTGATTGGTTTGTGTGAAAGTTAGTGTCTACAAACTAAATGGGGTATATATACTGGAAATTTTATACATTTTTTTTTTTTTTGTTATACTAGTAATGGCGGTTGATTAGCAACTTACAGTGGGATGGCGAGTAATCTGACACTAACTGACACTTTGTGGGAACTGTCGCTGAGATCACCAATGACATTATTACAGTAATCGGTGCTAATTATATATTAGGGGCAGGAAGGGGTTAACATCTAGGGGCGATCAAAGGGTTAAATATGTGCCTAACAAGTGTTTTTTTTATGTGTGTACTATGTGCTACTTTTACTGCGGATCTACTTGTGCCTAGCAGGGAATGAAAAAGCAACCGGATTACTGAACTCTGAACTTTGTGTTGTTTACACCCACATCTGTGTGTTTGGGGAAGATCAGAGCCGATCGCTGGGCGCCAGCAGCCAATCACTGGCATCCAGCGATCGGCATGTGCTGTGATGAATCGAACATTGATCAGACAGGAGATAGATACAAAGTAACATTGTTTATAGAGGCGATTCAGTTCGCATTGTGCGCTATACAAGTATTTCATTCATTCATTCATAAACATTGATCAGACAGGAGATAGAGAGATACAAAGTAACATTGTTTATAAACATTGATCAGACAGGAGATAGAGAGATACAAAGTAACATTGTTTATAAACATTGATCAGACAGGAGATAGAGAGATACAAAGTAACATTGTTTATAAACATTGATCAGACAGAAGATAGAGAGATACAAAGTAACATTGTTTATAAACATTGATCAGACAGTAGATAGAGAGATACAAAGTAACATTGTTTATAAACATTGATTAGACAGGAGATAGAGAGCTACAAAGTAACATTGTTTATAAACATTGATTAGACAGAAGATAGAGAGATACAAATTAACATTGTTACTTTCTCAGCTGCTGTATTTACACGTATTTCCTGACTGATAACTGTCAGGAATTGTTGTGTGGGGGGGGGGGGGGGGGGCAATAAGGTTTTACCCATCCAGTGTCCCAGACTGGTGCTGAAACTATCAGAAGCGTATAGTATACCGTTGTATACCGTTGTATACCATTGTATACCGTTGTATACAGTTGACCCTTTTTGAAGAGACCCGATGCATTTCATCTCTGGGTCTGACCCCGCGTCCAGCCACCCTTTTACCACTGATAGGGGAGCACTGGTTGCCATAGTTACCCCCCATTGTCGCTCTGCTTAGTGCCTAATGGAAGAAATAATTTGTTTTGTTGGAGAAATATTTCTATGTCCATTGAGGTTAATTGAAGTAAATGAATTGTCCGCTGATGAAGTATTTGATTTGTCTTCATAGTTCTCTTCGATCCCTCAATGTGTTTGTTCTTCTGTCTTGCAGGTTAAAGTGGATTATATTGTGTGCTGGTGTGGAGGATGAGCGCCCGGTGATGTCGTGCTGGTGAGTTTTGGAGATTCCTAAATGTGACGGCCAATAAAATTGCGTTTCTGGTGAAAGGAGAATTCTGCTGAATACACACAATTCGTACCTGTCGGCCGTTCGCAGCCTCGTCTCACATATTCCCCTAGGAAGGCGAGGGCTGTCTGGGCAGGATGGGATGGGGGAAGGGCGCCTACCAAGGAGTTTGTTGGGCACATTTGGGAGAGGTCATGGATGGCCCACAGGCGGGACTTTCTGAAGAACTTTTTTTATTTTTCCAAAACCTGTTAAGTTTTGTTTTTCTTTGATGTACGGGGGTGGGGGAGGGGGGGGGGTGGTTGGGGGCACTGGCACGCATGGACTATTTTATTGTGAAGGTGAAAAAAGCCTTTAAATTGTATTCAGATTCTAACAATGAACTTCTCTTATTGGCTTCCTTTTGGTTTGTTGTATAAACATTTTTATGTCTGATGAGTGCAGAAAAGTGCCTGTTGATTAGTGATGGCCGAACGGTTCGCCCGGCGGTCGTTTCGCGGCGAATTTCCGACTTTCGCCGTCCGCGGGTTCGAACGCCTTTTTCCGTCGTTCGCCCCGGCGGACTTACGTGTTTAATGTATACAAGAACTTTAACCTTTCGTGACACGTTTATCATGTGTTACAGGACAACCAATTGAGACATGACAGCTCATGGACACTTGGACATTCCCCCTAACCTATAAATACACCCGATCCGGTGGCCATTTTACATTCTTTCTTCTGTCACTGTAGGGAAAGGATCCTGTGTGGAGTAGGGACAGAGAAAACGCTAGCTATTTGGTACACAAAAGTTCTTTTCAGGACTGGTATAGGTGTTAGGTCAGCAGCCTGAGTTTCTTTTGTCAGTTTAGATAAAGGGACAGAGCGCTGTATGCTGCTATTTTAGGGACAGCTCAGCCAGATTAGTCTTTCTTCATCATCATCATCATCATCATCATTAGCTGTTACTATCAGGTCCACAAAAGAGCTGTTCCAGCTAATCGTTCCAGCCTACTCTTTTTTGCCAATTTGTATAGGGACAGGCAGGAAGCAGTGTGTCAGGCAGTGAGGATAATTTTAAAGACTTGCTGTTACTATTAGTTCCACAAAGGTTCTTTTCAGGACTGGTATCAGTGGTACGGTAATAGGCTTGTACACGTATAATATTCTTTCTTCCAAATATAGAAAGAATATTATACTTGACTGCTGCCCTTCTGCTGCAGTCTGCTAATCATTCACAACTCACTTGTTCCACAAAGCTCTTTATCAGGACTGGTAACTTGGTCTGTCTAGGGTGCTACGGTACATAGGCTTGGGTGCGGTACAGTCTGCTGTTCTGTAAGGACCGCTATCGGTCCACAATACATAGGGTTGCCGTGCACTACTGCTGACCGCTGCCCTATACTGCAGCAGTCCTTCATTGGTATAGGGACTGACGTACAGTCTGCTAATCACTAACACACAACCTGCTTGGTCCACAAAAGTTCTTATAAGGACTGGTAACTTGGTATAGGGTGCTACGGTACATAGGCCTGAGTGCGTTACAGTCTGCTGTTCTGTAAGGACCGCTATCGGTCCACAATAGATAGGGTTGCCGTGCACTACTGCTGACCGCTGCCCTATACTGCAGCAGTCCTTCAGCGGTATAGGGACTGACGCACAGTCTGCTAAACACTAACACACAACCTGCTTGGTCCACAAAAGTTTTTATAAGGACTGGTAACTTGGTATAGGGTGCTACGGTACATAGGCCTGAGTGCAGTACAGTCTGCTGTTCTGTAAGGACCGCTATCGGTCCACAATACATAGGGTTGCCGTGCACTACTGCTGACCGCTGCCCTATACTGCAGCAGTCCTTCATTGGTATAGGGACTGACGTACAGTCTGCTAATCACTAACACACAACCTGCTTGGTCCACAAAAGTTCTTATAAGGACTGGTAACTTGGTATAGGGTGCTACGGTACATAGGCCTGAGTGCGTTACAGTCTGCTGTTCTGTAAGGACCGCTATCGGTCCACAATACATAGGGTTGCCGTGCACTACTGCTGACCGCTGCCCTATACTGCAGCAGTCCTTCATTGGTATAGGGACTGACGTACAGTCTGCTAATCACTAACACACAACCTGCTTGTTCCACAAAAGTTCTTATAAGGACTGGTAACTTGGTATAGGGTGCTACGGTACATAGGCCTGAGTGCGTTACAGTCTGCTGTTCTGTAAGGACCGCTATCGGTCCACAATACATAGGGTTGCCGTGCACTACTGCTGACCGCTGCCCTATACTGCAGCAGTCCTTCATTGGTATAGGGACTGACGTACAGTCTGCTAATCACTAACACACAACCTGCTTGGTCCACAAAAGTTCTTATAAGGACTGGTAACTTGGTATAGGGTGCTACGGTACATAGGCCTGAGTGCGTTACAGTCTGCTGTTCTGTAAGGACCGCTATCGGTCCACAATACATAGGGTTGCCGTGCACTACTGCTGACCGCTGCCCTATACTGCAGCAGTCCTTCAGCGGTATAGGGACTGACGCACAGTCTGCTAAACACTAACACACAACCTGCTTGGTCCACAAAAGTTTTTATAAGGACTGGTAACTTGGTATAGGGTGCTACGGTACATAGGCCTGAGTGCGTTACAGTCTGCTGTTCTGTAAGGACCGCTATCGGTCCACAATACATAGGGTTGCCGTGCACTACTGCTGACCGCTGCCCTATACTGCAGCAGTCCTTCATTGGTATAGGGACTGACGTACAGTCTGCTAATCACTAACACACAACCTGCTTGTTCCACAAAAGTTCTTATAAGGACTGGTAACTTGGTATAGGGTGCTACGGTACATAGGCCTGAGTGCGGTACAGTCTGCTGTTCTGTAAGGACCGCTATCGGTCCACAATACATAGGGTTGCCGTGCACTACTGCTGACCGCTGCCCTATACTGCAGCAGTCCTTCATTGGTATAGGGACTGACGTACAGTCTGCTAATCACTAACACACAACCTGCTTGTTCCACAAAAGTTCTTATAAGGACTGGTAACTTGGTATAGGGTGCTACGGTACATAGGCTTGAGTGCGGTACAGTCTGCTGTTCTGTAAGGACCGCTATCGGTCCACAATAGATAGGGTTGACGTGCACCACTGCTGACCGCTGCCCTATACTGCAGCAGTCCTTCAGCGGTATAGGGACTGACGTACAGTCTGCTAAACACTAATACACAACCTGCTTGGTCCACAAAAGTTCTTATAAGGACTGGTAACTTGGTATAGGGTGCTACGGTACATAGGCTTGAGTGCGGTACAGTCTGCTGTTCTGTAAGGACCGCTATCGGTCCACAATAGATAGGGTTGACGTGCACCACTGCTGACCGCTGCCCTATACTGCAGCAGTCCTTCAGCGGTATAGGGACTGACGCACAGTCTGCTAAACACTAACACACAACCTGCTTGGTCCACAAAAGTTTTTATAAGGACTGGTAACTTGGTATAGGGTGCTACGGTACATAGGCCTGAGTGCGTTACAGTCTGCTGTTCTGTAAGGACCGCTATCGGTCCACAATACATAGGGTTGCCGTGCACTACTGCTGACCGCTGCCCTATACTGCAGCAGTCCTTCATTGGTATAGGGACTGACGTACAGTCTGCTAATCACTAACACACAACCTGCTTGGTCCACAAAAGTTCTTATAAGGACTGGTAACTTGGTATAGGGTGCTACGGTACATAGGCCTGAGTGCGTTACAGTCTGCTGTTCTGTAAGGACCGCTATCGGTCCACAATACATAGGGTTGCCGTGCACTACTGCTGACCGCTGCCCTATACTGCAGCAGTCCTTCAGCGGTATAGGGACTGACGCACAGTCTGCTAAACACTAACACACAACCTGCTTGGTCCACAAAAGTTTTTATAAGGACTGGTAACTTGGTATAGGGTGCTACGGTACATAGGCCTGAGTGCAGTACAGTCTGCTGTTCTGTAAGGACCGCTATCGGTCCACAATACATAGGGTTGCCGTGCACTACTGCTGACCGCTGCCCTATACTGCAGCAGTCCTTCATTGGTATAGGGACTGACGTACAGTCTGCTAATCACTAACACACAACCTGCTTGTTCCACAAAAGTTCTTATAAGGACTGGTAACTTGGTATAGGGTGCTACGGTACATAGGCTTGAGTGCGGTACAGTCTGCTGTTCTGTAAGGACCGCTATCGGTCCACAATAGATAGGGTTGACGTGCACCACTGCTGACCGCTGCCCTATACTGCAGCAGTCCTTCAGCGGTATAGGGACTGACGTACAGTCTGCTAAACACTAATACACAACCTGCTTGGTCCACAAAAGTTCTTATAAGGACTGGTAACTTGGTATAGGGTGCTACGGTACATAGGCTTGAGTGCGGTACAGTCTGCTGTTCTGTAAGGACCGCTATCGGTCCACAATAGATAGGGTTGACGTGCACCACTGCTGACCGCTGCCCTATACTGCAGCAGTCCTTCAGCGGTATAGGGACTGACGCACAGTCTGCTAAACACTAACACACAACCTGCTTGGTCCACAAAAGTTTTTATAAGGACTGGTAACTTGGTATAGGGTGCTACGGTACATAGGCCTGAGTGCGTTACAGTCTGCTGTTCTGTAAGGACCGCTATCGGTCCACAATACATAGGGTTGCCGTGCACTACTGCTGACCGCTGCCCTATACTGCAGCAGTCCTTCATTGGTATAGGGACTGACGTACAGTCTGCTAATCACTAACACACAACCTGCTTGGTCCACAAAAGTTCTTATAAGGACTGGTAACTTGGTATAGGGTGCTACGGTACATAGGCCTGAGTGCGTTACAGTCTGCTGTTCTGTAAGGACCGCTATCGGTCCACAATACATAGGGTTGCCGTGCACTACTGCTGACCGCTGCCCTATACTGCAGCAGTCCTTCAGCGGTATAGGGACTGACGCACAGTCTGCTAAACACTAACACACAACCTGCTTGGTCCACAAAAGTTTTTATAAGGACTGGTAACTTGGTATAGGGTGCTACGGTACATAGGCCTGAGTGCAGTACAGTCTGCTGTTCTGTAAGGACCGCTATCGGTCCACAATACATAGGGTTGCCGTGCACTACTGCTGACCGCTGCCCTATACTGCAGCAGTCCTTCATTGGTATAGGGACTGACGTACAGTCTGCTAATCACTAACACACAACCTGCTTGGTCCACAAAAGTTCTTATAAGGACTGGTAACTTGGTATAGGGTGCTACGGTACATAGGCCTGAGTGCGTTACAGTCTGCTGTTCTGTAAGGACCGCTATCGGTCCACAATACATAGGGTTGCCGTGCACTACTGCTGACCGCTGCCCTATACTGCAGCAGTCCTTCATTGGTATAGGGACTGACGTACAGTCTGCTAATCACTAACACACAACCTGCTTGTTCCACAAAAGTTCTTATAAGGACTGGTAACTTGGTATAGGGTGCTACGGTACATAGGCCTGAGTGCGTTACAGTCTGCTGTTCTGTAAGGACCGCTATCGGTCCACAATACATAGGGTTGCCGTGCACTACTGCTGACCGCTGCCCTATACTGCAGCAGTCCTTCATTGGTATAGGGACTGACGTACAGTCTGCTAATCACTAACACACAACCTGCTTGGTCCACAAAAGTTCTTATAAGGACTGGTAACTTGGTATAGGGTGCTACGGTACATAGGCCTGAGTGCGTTACAGTCTGCTGTTCTGTAAGGACCGCTATCGGTCCACAATACATAGGGTTGCCGTGCACTACTGCTGACCGCTGCCCTATACTGCAGCAGTCCTTCAGCGGTATAGGGACTGACGCACAGTCTGCTAAACACTAACACACAACCTGCTTGGTCCACAAAAGTTTTTATAAGGACTGGTAACTTGGTATAGGGTGCTACGGTACATAGGCCTGAGTGCGTTACAGTCTGCTGTTCTGTAAGGACCGCTATCGGTCCACAATACATAGGGTTGCCGTGCACTACTGCTGACCGCTGCCCTATACTGCAGCAGTCCTTCATTGGTATAGGGACTGACGTACAGTCTGCTAATCACTAACACACAACCTGCTTGTTCCACAAAAGTTCTTATAAGGACTGGTAACTTGGTATAGGGTGCTACGGTACATAGGCCTGAGTGCGTTACAGTCTGCTGTTCTGTAAGGACCGCTATCGGTCCACAATACATAGGGTTGCCGTGCACTACTGCTGACCGCTGCCCTATACTGCAGCAGTCCTTCATTGGTATAGGGACTGACGTACAGTCTGCTAATCACTAACACACAACCTGCTTGTTCCACAAAAGTTCTTATAAGGACTGGTAACTTGGTATAGGGTGCTACGGTACATAGGCTTGAGTGCGGTACAGTCTGCTGTTCTGTAAGGACCGCTATCGGTCCACAATAGATAGGGTTGACGTGCACCACTGCTGACCGCTGCCCTATACTGCAGCAGTCCTTCAGCGGTATAGGGACTGACGTACAGTCTGCTAAACACTAATACACAACCTGCTTGGTCCACAAAAGTTCTTATAAGGACTGGTAACTTGGTATAGGGTGCTACGGTACATAGGCTTGAGTGCGGTACAGTCTGCTGTTCTGTAAGGACCGCTATCGGTCCACAATAGATAGGGTTGACGTGCACCACTGCTGACCGCTGCCCTATACTGCAGCAGTCCTTCAGCGGTATAGGGACTGACGCACAGTCTGCTAAACACTAACACACAACCTGCTTGGTCCACAAAAGTTTTTATAAGGACTGGTAACTTGGTATAGGGTGCTACGGTACATAGGCCTGAGTGCGTTACAGTCTGCTGTTCTGTAAGGACCGCTATCGGTCCACAATACATAGGGTTGCCGTGCACTACTGCTGACCGCTGCCCTATACTGCAGCAGTCCTTCATTGGTATAGGGACTGACGTACAGTCTGCTAATCACTAACACACAACCTGCTTGGTCCACAAAAGTTCTTATAAGGACTGGTAACTTGGTATAGGGTGCTACGGTACATAGGCCTGAGTGCGTTACAGTCTGCTGTTCTGTAAGGACCGCTATCGGTCCACAATACATAGGGTTGCCGTGCACTACTGCTGACCGCTGCCCTATACTGCAGCAGTCCTTCAGCGGTATAGGGACTGACGCACAGTCTGCTAAACACTAACACACAACCTGCTTGGTCCACAAAAGTTTTTATAAGGACTGGTAACTTGGTATAGGGTGCTACGGTACATAGGCCTGAGTGCAGTACAGTCTGCTGTTCTGTAAGGACCGCTATCGGTCCACAATACATAGGGTTGCCGTGCACTACTGCTGACCGCTGCCCTATACTGCAGCAGTCCTTCATTGGTATAGGGACTGACGTACAGTCTGCTAATCACTAACACACAACCTGCTTGTTCCACAAAAGTTCTTATAAGGACTGGTAACTTGGTATAGGGTGCTACGGTACATAGGCTTGAGTGCGGTACAGTCTGCTGTTCTGTAAGGACCGCTATCGGTCCACAATAGATAGGGTTGACGTGCACCACTGCTGACCGCTGCCCTATACTGCAGCAGTCCTTCAGCGGTATAGGGACTGACGTACAGTCTGCTAAACACTAATACACAACCTGCTTGGTCCACAAAAGTTCTTATAAGGACTGGTAACTTGGTATAGGGTGCTACGGTACATAGGCTTGAGTGCGGTACAGTCTGCTGTTCTGTAAGGACCGCTATCGGTCCACAATAGATAGGGTTGACGTGCACCACTGCTGACCGCTGCCCTATACTGCAGCAGTCCTTCAGCGGTATAGGGACTGACGCACAGTCTGCTAAACACTAACACACAACCTGCTTGGTCCACAAAAGTTTTTATAAGGACTGGTAACTTGGTATAGGGTGCTACGGTACATAGGCCTGAGTGCGTTACAGTCTGCTGTTCTGTAAGGACCGCTATCGGTCCACAATACATAGGGTTGCCGTGCACTACTGCTGACCGCTGCCCTATACTGCAGCAGTCCTTCATTGGTATAGGGACTGACGTACAGTCTGCTAATCACTAACACACAACCTGCTTGGTCCACAAAAGTTCTTATAAGGACTGGTAACTTGGTATAGGGTGCTACGGTACATAGGCCTGAGTGCGTTACAGTCTGCTGTTCTGTAAGGACCGCTATCGGTCCACAATACATAGGGTTGCCGTGCACTACTGCTGACCGCTGCCCTATACTGCAGCAGTCCTTCAGCGGTATAGGGACTGACGCACAGTCTGCTAAACACTAACACACAACCTGCTTGGTCCACAAAAGTTCTTATAAGGACTGGTAACTTGGTATAGGGTGCTACGGTACATAGGCTTGAGTGCGGTACAGTCTGCTGTTCTGTAAGGACCGCTATCGGTCCACAATAGATAGGGTTGACGTGCACCACTGCTGACCGCTGCCCTATACTGCAGCAGTCCTTCAGCGGTATAGGGACTGACGTACAGTCTGCTAAACACTAATACACAACCTGCTTGGTCCACAAAAGTTCTTATAAGGACTGGTAACTTGGTATAGGGTGCTACGGTACATAGGCTTGAGTGCGGTACAGTCTGCTGTTCTGTAAGGACCGCTATAGGTCCACAATAGATAGGGTTGACGTGCACCACTGCTGACCGCTCACCTATACTGCAGCAGTCCTTCAGCGGTATAGGGACTAAGAGTTTTGTCACAGGGTCATTTAAAAAATGACATGCAGAGGAAGAGGCAGGCCCTTCCGCAGGGGTGGTAGGGGTAGGGCAGGAGCAACAGGCTTGAGCCAAAGTGGGAAGTTGCAGAAGGTGCGTTCAATTACTTTAAAGGATGCACCAGACTTGGTTGAGTGGCTCGCTCAGCCTTACTCTTCTGCACCCTCCTCATCCTCTCGATCTGCACCCTCTTCTTCACTCTCTGCTATGTGCACCCCCAAAGACACTACCACCAACAACACGACCACCACCACCACCACCACATACCTTCCGCTTGAGTCACTGGAATTATTTTCCGATCCATATCAAGAGGACATTTCTGATGCGCAGCCACTCTTGGTATTGGATCAGGAAGAGGAGGTAGCAACAAGCGCTACTCAGCAGTCTGACGCCAGTACCCAGATCAGCCCAAGGAGGAGGTTGGTCCCCGGTGTTGCTGCCTACTCTACTTATAGCGGTGGGGAAGGTGACGTTGATGATGACGTGTCTAGTGATGTCACGTGGGTGCCCACAAGAGAGGAAGAGGAGGGGAGTTCAGAGGGAGATATGGACCAGCAGATAGGGAGGAGAAGCAGCAATGACTTACATTGCACAGCAGGGACAAAGCAGACTGCAAATGTATCAGGAGCGAGTCATCGACCATGTACGGTCACATCTGGCGCTCCCAGGACACCGGCACATGGCTCCGCAGTGTGGGCTTTTTTTAACGTGTCCGCTGCTGACAATAGCGTTGCCATCTGCAATCTTTGCAGTCAACGCGTTAGTCGCGGTAAGCCCAATACTCACCTAGGGACGACCGCCTTAAGAAGGCACATGAGCAGCCATCACCGAGCCCAGTGGGAGCAACGGAACACACAAAGCCACACTGCAGGCTCTCACCGTCCAGCCTCGTCTTCTACTTCTCCTTCTCCTCTCTCCTCACAATTGTCCTCCACTCCACCTTCCATCACGCCAAGCTCACATTTTTCTGCAAAAAGGCAGGCTTCCGTGGGCCTAATGTTTGAGCGTAAAAAAATGATGACGCCGGATAACCCTCTTGCCCAACGGTTGGCGGCTGGCTTGTCAGAACTCATAGCCCGCCAACTACTGCCATATAAACTGGTGGACTCGGAGGCCTTTCGCAAATTTGTGGCCATTGGAACACCACAATGGAAGGTCCCAGGAAGGAAGTATTTCTCAGAGAAGGGCATCCCAGAGCTATATGGCCATGTTCAGCGGCAAGTGAATGTATCTCTGGCACACAGTGTCGGTGCCAAGATACATCTGACCACAGACACGTGGTCTAGCAAACACGGGCAGGGAAGGTATATCAGTTTTACTGCCCACTGGGTGAACCTTCTGACGGCCGTCAAGCATGTAACCCGTGGCACCCGTGTAGATTTGGTTTTACCGCCACGGATTGCATGCAGGCCTGACTCTTCTTCTCCTCCTCCTACTCCATCCTCCTCCCTCTCCTCCTCAGCTGCCTCCTCCTTTTCCGCTGCTAGCGTCTCTTCCACTGCACCGCCCAAGCTCCCCAGAACCTATTCCACATGCCAGGTGAGACGTTGCCATGCCGTGCTGCGTCTGTTGTGCCTGGAAGCAAAGAGCCACACTGGCCCGGCACTCCTTTCAGCTTTGCGTTCACAGGCAGATGAGTGGCTAACACCGCTCAATTTGACAGTTGGTAAAGTGGTGTGTGACAACGGTGCCAATCTGCTTAGCGCATTGAAACAGGGCAAAATCACGCACGTGCCGTGCATGGCACACGTCTTAAACTTGGTCGTGCAGCGATTCCTTGTCAAATACCCTGGGGTCCAGGACATCTTGCGGCAGGCAAGGAAAATCTCGGCCCATTTCAGAAGATCTTACACGGCCATGGCTCGCCTTGCTGACATTCAGCGGCGACACCATCTGCCGGTCAGACGTCTTATTTGCGATTGCCCGACGCGATGGAACTCAACCTTCTATATGCTTGATAGGCTGCTCCAGCAGAAACGTGCAGTTAACGTCTACCTGTATGAACTCTGCGAAAGAAACGGTTCTGGGGAGCTGGGTTTTTTTTCACCGCGCCAGTGGCTGCTCATGCGCGACACATGCAGACTTCTGCGGCCATTTGAGGAGATCACCAAACTGGTCAGTCGCAGCCATGGCGCCATCAGTGACATGGTACCTTATGCCTTCTTTCTGGAGCGTGCATTGCGTCGTGTCATTGATCAGGCTGTGGAGGAGCAGGAGCGGGAAGATGAGGAAGTCGCAATGCTGGATGAATTCCCAGGGGGGGCTACTCTATCTGAGACAAGTCAACAACAGGAGTCTGATGAGGAGTCAGAGGAGGATGGTGCCGGGGCGGATGAGCAGGAGCAAGAAGAGCATGCTTTAAACCTTTCTGGGATCCCTGTTGTGCGAGGATGGGGAGAGGAGAATGAAGAGGACGACATTATCCTGGATGATGAGCAGGAGCCAGGCCACCACACCGCTTCCACTTTAGTGCAAATGGGGGCCTTCATGCTCCAGTGTTTTAATAGGGACCCCCGTATAAAAAGCATGAGGGTCAAGGACCAGTACTGGGTGGCAACGTACTTAGACCCCCGGTACAAACACAAAATGGCGGAAATGTTACCGCCGTCGCAGAGGGCTGTCAGAATGCAGCACTTCCAGGCCTTGCTTCGAGAAATGCTGCATTCTGCTTTTGCGTGCGCTGGCAGAGGAGCAATTCCCACTCCCAGAGAAGGATTTGCGGGTACCAATCCAACAGCGCCTGCAAGAAGAGGCCGGTTTGAAGATGTGTTGGTGACTTCGGATATGAGGTCATTCTTTCAGCCGACCCATCGACAGGTGTCATCCGGATCCAGCATCAGGGAACGCCTAGACCGTCAGGTGTCCGACTACATTGGGTTAACGGCCGATGTGGACGCTCTGAGGAGTGATGAACCCCTAGACTACTGGGTGGGCAGGCTTGACCTCTGGCCAGAGCTTGCCCAATTTGCAATCGAACTGTTGGCTTGCCCCTCATCCAGTGTCCTGTCCGAAAGGACGTTCAGCGCAGCAGGGGGGATTGTGACCGATAAGCGTACTCGCCTAGCTCACCACAGTGTTAACTACCTCACATTTCTAAAAATGAATGAGGCATGGATCTCGGAGGAATTCAACACATGTGATCAGTAGACCATGTATATGTCTATAAACAATTTTTGGAATCAAGCACACAGACCTTCTTAATTCATTTGGCTCACTTCCCTGACCCAAAAAAGCACACCGTACTATATGCCCCTACCCTCCTCTTTGAAGAGGTTGAGCGGTGTCATATTTCTACTGGGGCTGCTTATTATGAGGGGTTCCCACCATCCCTGTGCTGTGCTGACTTCCTCCTGGGTGTTCTTATTATGAGGGGCTCCCACCATCCCTGTGCTGTGCTGACTTCCTCCTGGGGGTTCTTATTATGAGGGGATCACACCATCCCTGTGCTGTGCTGACTTCCTCCTGGGGCTGCTTACGGTGCTGCTGTCAGCGCTGTATGTCACGGAGCTGCTGTCAGCGCTGTATGTCACGGAGCTGCTGTCAGCGCTGTATGTCACGGAGCTGCTGTCAGCGCTGTATGTCACGGAGCTGCTGTCAGCGCTGTATGTCACGGAGCTGCTGTCAGCGCTGTATGTCACGGAGCTGCTGTCAGCGCTGTATGTCACGGAGCTGCTGTCAGCGCTGTATGTCACGGAGCTGCTGTCAGCGCTGTATGTCACGGAGCTGCTGTCAGCGCTGTATGTCACGGAGCTGCTGTCAGCGCTGTATGTCACGGTGCTGCTGTCAGCGCTGTATGTCACGGAGCTGCTGTCAGCGCTGTATGTCACGGAGCTGCTGTCAGTGCTGTATGTCACGGAGCTGCTGTCAGCGCTGTATGTCACGGAGCTGCTGTCAGCGCTGTATGTCACGGAGCTGCTGTCAGCGCTGTATGTCACGGTGCTGCTGTCAGCGCTGTATGTCACGGAGCTGCTGTCAGCGCTGTATGTCACGGAGCTGCTGTCAGCGCTGTATGTCACGGAGCTGCTGTCAGCGCTGTATGTCACGGAGCTGCTGTCAGCGCTGTATGTCACGGAGCTGCTGTCAGCGCTGTATGTCACGGTGCTGATGTCAGTGCTCTGTATTACGGTGCTGCTGTCAGTGCTCTGTATCTCCTGCACCCTCTTGTTTGCCTACCCTGGTCCCTGACCTTCCCTCTCCTCCATTGCCTTCATTAGCTCCATAGTCCTGAATTGTCAGAACAATTTCCCAAATAAAAAAAAAATGCTTGTAGTTATCGATCCCAAATTCACCTCATACATGTATTATGCTATTGTCCAGGTGGTGGGACTACGTGCTACCCCCTAATAATTACCCCGTGGCCGCAAATTCGACCTAAAGGTTTGCGAAATTCGCCTCCCATTGAAGTCAATGGAGCCCGCGGCGAACGGTCGTTTTCGCGAACGTTTGTGTCCGTTCGCGTTTCGCGTTCGCGAAACGTCCCGTCGGAAGTTCGTCCATCACTACTGTTGATCCTGCCAGATTTGGGTGATATCACAGTGTGGTTTGAGTAGGAAAACGTCATCTATTGAATAATAAACTGTATACATTGTATCCCCAGTACTGACTGTATACATTGTATCCCCAGTACTGACTGTATACATTGTATCCTCAATACTGACTGTATACATTGTATCCTCAGTACTGGCCGTATACATTGTATCCTCAATACTGACTGTATACATTGTATCCTCAATACTGACTGTATACATTGTATCCTCAATACTGACTGTATACATTGTATCCTCAATACTGACTGTATACATTGTATCCTCAATACTGGCCGTATACATTGTATCCTCAATACTGACTGTATACATTGTATCCTCAATACTGACCGTATACATTGTATCCTCAGTACTGGCCGTATACATTGTATCCTCAATACTGACTGTATACATTGTATCCTCAATACTGACTGTATACATTGTATCCTCAATACTGGGCGTATACATTGTATCCTCAATACTGACTGTATACATTGTATCCTCAATACTGACTGTATACATTGTATCCTCAGTACTGGCCGTATACATTGTATCCTCAGTACTGGCCGTATACATTGTATCCTCAATACTGGCCGTATACATTGTATCCTCAATACTGACTGTATACATTGTATCCTCAATACTGACTGTATACATTGTATCCTCAATACTGGCCGTATACATTGTATCCTCAATACTGACTGTATACATTGTATCCTCAATACTGGCCGTATACATTGTATCCTCAATACTGACTGTATACATTGTATCCTCAATACTGACTGTATACATTGTATCCTCAATACTGGCCGTATACATTGTATCCTCAATACTGACTGTATACATTGTATCCTCAATACTGACTGTATACATTGTATCCTCAATACTGACTGTATACATTGTATCCTCAATACTGGCCGTATACATTGTATCCTCAGTACTGACTGTATACATTGTATCCTCAGTACTGGCCGTATACATTGTATCCTCAGTACTGGCCGTATACATTGTATCCTCAATACTGGCCGTATACATTGTATCCTCAATACTGGCCGTATACATTGTATCCTCAATACTGACTGTATACATTGTATCCTCAATACTGACTGTATACATTGTATCCTCAATACTGGCCGTATACATTGTATCCTCAATACTGACTGTATACATTGTATCCTCAATACTGACTGTATACATTGTATCCTCAATACTGACTGTATACATTGTATCCTCAATACTGGCCGTATACATTGTATCCTCAATACTGACTGTATACATTGTATCCTCAGTACTGGCCGTATACATTGTATCCTCAGTACTGGCCGTATACATTGTATCCTCAATACTGGCCGTATACATTGTATCCTCAATACTGACTGTATACATTGTATCCTCAATACTGACTGTATACATTGTATCCTCAATACTGGCCGTATACATTGTATCCTCAGTGCTGGCCGTATACATTGTATCCTCAATACTGACTGTATACATTGTATCCTCAATACTGACTGTATACATTGTATCCTCAATACTGACTGTATACATTGTATCCTCAGTGCTGGCCGTATACATTGTATCCTCAGTGCTGGCCGTATACATTGTATCCTCAATACTGACTGTATACATTGTATCCTCAATACTGGCCGTATACATTGTATCCTCAATACTGACTGTATACATTGTATCCTCAGTACTGGCCGTATACATTGTATCCTCAGTACTGGCCGTATACATTGTATCCTCAATACTGGCCGTATACATTGTATCCTCAATACTGACTGTATACATTGTATCCTCAATACTGACTGTATACATTGTATCCTCAATACTGACTGTATACATTGTATCCTCAGTGCTGGCCGTATACATTGTATCCTCAGTGCTGGCCGTATACATTGTATCCTCAATACTGACTGTATACATTGTATCCTCAATACTGGGCGTATACATTGTATCCTCAATACTGACTGTATACATTGTATCCTCAATACTGGGCGTATACATTGTATCCTCAATACTGACTGTATACATTGTATCCTCAATACTGGCCGTATACATTGTATCCTCAATACTGACTGTATACATTGTATCCTCAATACTGACTGTATACATTGTATCCTCAGTGCTGGCCGTATACATTGTATCCTCAGTGCTGGCCGTATACATTGTATCCTCAATACTGACTGTATACATTGTATCCTCAATACTGGGCGTATACATTGTATCCTCAATACTGACTGTATACATTGTATCCTCAATACTGGGCGTATACATTGTATCCTCAATACTGACTGTATACATTGTATCCTCAATACTGACTGTATACATTGTATCCTCAGTGCTGGCCGTATACATTGTATCCTCAGTGCTGGCCGTATACATTGTATCCTCAATACTGACTGTATACATTGTATCCTCAGTGCTGACTGTATACATTGTATCCTCAATACTGACTGTATACATTGTATCCTCAATACTGGGCGTATACATTGTATCCTCAATACTGACTGTATACATTGTATCCTCAATACTGACTGTATACATTGTATCCTCAATACTGACTGTATACATTGTATCCTCAATACTGACTGTATACATTGTATCCTCAGTGCTGGCCGTATACATTGTATCCTCAGTGCTGACTGTATACATTGTATCCTCAATACTGACTGTATACATTGTATCCTCAGTGCTGGCCGTATACATTGTATCCTCAGTGCTGGCCGTATACATTGTATCCTCAATACTGACTGTATACATTGTATCCTAAATACTGGCCATATACATTGTATCCTCAATACTGGCCGTATACATTGTATCCTCAATGCTGGCCGTATACATTGTATCCTCAATGCTGGCCGTATACATTGTATCCTCCGTGCTGGCCGTATACATTGTATCCTCAATGCTGGCCGTATACATTGTATCCTCAGTGCTGGCCGTATACATTGTATCCTCAGTGCTGGCCGTATACATTGTATCCTCAATGCTGGCCGTATACATTGTATCCTCAGTGCTGGCCGTATACATTGGATCCGCAATACTGGAATGCTCGGATAAGGACCTGGTATGGATTGGGGGTACCCCACGCCATTTTTTAATTTTTTTTTAGACCTGGTAAGGATTGGGGGGTCTGAATGCTTGGATAAGGGCCTCGTATGGATTGGGGGGGACCCCACACCATTTTTGTTACATTTAGGCCTGGAATGGATTGGGGGGACCCCACGCCATTTTTGTTAAATTTAGGCCTGGTATGAATTGGGGGGGACCCCACGCCATTTTTGTTACATTTAGGCCTGGTATGGATTTGGGGGGTACCCCACGCCATTTTTTTTTTTACACTTGGGCCTGGTATGGATTGGGGGGACCCCACGCTGTTTTTTTATGACTTTTCTGTTTCTGGCATTCTTTTGTTAACATTTCAGCTGTCAGTGGGAAAGCCAGCTGACAGCTGATGAGTCACCGGTTGTTAAGGACGCGGGGCGGCCGGCTTTTGCGACCTGCTGCTTAACAACCAGCTATTCTTCTTCACACACAATTCGAATCAGAGGATGATTTTTTTTTGACCGATCTGAATTCGAATCGTTCTGAAAATTTGGAATTCATTAGAAAATGTATAAAGAAAACTGAATTCAACTAAATGAAATGAAACCAATTCCAAAATGAATCAATGAAACTAAATTGGTAACATAACAAATCTTACCGAAAAGAAACAAAACATTTTTTTTTTGTTCTGCAGATGTTTACATACCAGTGTGACTCTAAAGTTGTGCGATTTCCAGGGTGACTTTGCAGCGCCACTTTCATGCCACTTTTGCCACTCAAGTTATAAAGAAAGGTCCACACAAAGTCGTGCAGGAGACTTTTTTTTAAAGAAATTGCAACTTTCGTCACATCGATTTGGAACGGGTGCCATTGACATAAATGGGTTTCGACTTGTCATGTGACTTGATGTGTCCCAAGTCGCATGACAAGCCGCACAAGTGTGAACCTAAAACGAAACCATAAGAAAACGTCTTGGCTTCAGATAGACTTTAAATCCCTAATCCGAATCTCCTCCCCCATACGCTCCGGGGATGGCGTGAAAACTTTCAAACTTTTTCCATTTAGTGGGAGAGATCCGGCGCCGGCTATTGATGCAGAACCCCCGGGAGCCGCCTGTCCCCCCCTGGTGTTTATTTGTATTGATGGCGGTGGATTTTGACGCACTCTGGCTCATATTTACAAACAGCGGAGGAGAGAGCGGCGTCGGCACATTGGGGGTTAATGAAGCGGGGTGCTGCGCCTCTGTCCTGTTTTCCGATGGCGATTGTGCGGCGGAATAATTAACACGCACGTATAATGAGCTTTTCTCTATAGGCTCTGCATGGTGCATTAGGGACCTGTATCCTCCGCAGCAACGCGCCCCTTTGTCCTGCAAATTGGGGCCTCATTGGCAATTCTTTGGCTTGTCAAACAGAGGGGGCCGTTGAAGGACAGGGTGGGTCACCTATGGTGGCAAAGCATCATGGGTAGGGGAGCCAAAAACAAAGGGATTCGGCCATTGGGGGGGGGGGGGGGGGGGGTTCTCTCTCTAAAATTTCCACCAGACAAAAGTGTTTTTCTTTTTTCTGTTTCTTTTTTTCCTCTATCTTGTGTGGCTGCAATGAATGGCGGGTGCTGATTGGTTGTATTGAATTGTTGTACTTTACATAGTTACTTTGTACATTGTTCAAGGCGGGAAGGCGTTGTGTTATAGCGGCATAGAGTATTGACCATCTGCAACCCCTAAAATCACACTTTGTAAGTCTAAAGAAATGAGGGTCGCTATGGGTTACCGTAGAAACTTGCTGATTGGTGGAATCCTGTTTTATTTTTGTTTTTTTTGATATTTCACTTTTATTTCATATTTCCTCGTGTTTTCTCTATATGGATATTTATTATCTACTTGACCCCCTAGGCCTTTTCTGATACTTTTTTTTCTTTGCATGCAACAAGCAGTATTTTTTGCTAGAAAATTACTTGGATCCCCCCCCCCCCCCCCCCCCCAAACATTAGCAGAGGCCCTAGAGAATAAAATGGCAGTCTATTTTCACATGGTATTTGCACTGTGTTTTTCCAGACGCAAATTTGTACTCAATCATTGGTGTCAGTGGGAGGAATAGTGCCCCATCATTGGTATCAGTGGAAGGCACAGTGCCCCATCATTGGTATCAGTGGAAGGCACAGTGCCCCATCATTGGTATCAGTGGAAGGCATAGTGCCCCATCATTGGTATCAGTGGGAGGAATGGTGCCCCATCATTGGTATCAGTGGGAGGAATGGTGCCCCATCATTGATGTCAGTGGGAGGAATAGTGCCCCATCATTGGTGTCAGTGGGAGGAATAGTGCCCCATCATTGGTGTCAGTGGGAGGAATAGGGCCCCATCATTGGTGTCAGTGGGAGGAATAGTGCCCCATCATTGGTGTCAGTGGGAGGAATAGTGCCCCATCATTGGCGTCAGTGGGAGGAATAGTGCCCCATCATTGGTGTCAGTGGGAGGAATAGTGCCCCATCATTGGTGTCAGTGGGAGGAATAGTGCCCCATCATTGGTGTCAGTGGGAGGAATAGGGCCCCATCATTGGTGTCAGTGGGAGGAATAGTGCCCCATCATTGGTGTCAGTGGGAGGAATAGTGCCCCATCATTGGCGTCAGTGGGAGGAATAGTGCCCCATCATTGGTGTCAGTGGGAGGAATAGTGCCCCATCATTGGTGTCAGTGGGAGGAATAGTGCCCCATCATTGCTGCCAGTTGAAGAATTAGTGCCTCATTGTTGGTGTCAGTGGAAAGATTGATGCCCCTCTGTTGGTGTCGGGCAGAAGGCCTGTGCTTCCTATGGGATTTGTGGGAGGAACGCTCCGAGGGTCGGGTGAAGGTTAGTGGAGAGCTGCATTCAAGCTGCAGGTCATAGTTTTGAGACAATTGATCAAATAATAAATTGATTATAAACCTGCATGGAGGTCCATCAGAACATTTTATCGTAGCAAATATCTTATAGTGATTGTATCATTATTTGGTAGCTACAGAGATGAGTGAAGATGTATTGTGCCCAAAGCATCTCGACGCGTTTTGTGGACAAATCCTCGTTTGCGGGAGGAATTATTTTTAGGAGATATTGTCGGATGCTGATACATTGTTACACTATAATGATAATATCTGGATCTGGGCTTTAACTTTATCATTGCACTAATGCCGTCCCTCAATAGGGATCTTCCCCTCACTCTCAGCAGGACTCCAGCCTGTGACCCTCATGAAGACACAAATAATGGCCTCGTGACATGAAGGATTCTCCCACACAAATAAGACAATCCAACGCGAAAACTTTCTGCCACTAAAATCCGCCACGCTGTCACATTCACAGCAGAGTCACCTTAATTGCTGTCAATGCACCAGAAAAATTCAGTCGTCAAGCTGGCCGAATGACTGCTGAGATAAAACCATTTACACAGACATTGTACTTTCTTCACTCGGCCTCAGCAAACTGACAGAGAGGAACAGCAAAACACAATCACTGTGCAGCACAACTAAGCAGAGCCTGCGTCTGTGATCAGGAAACGTCTGTGCACATCGAACAAAGGATTCTACAACAAACCAAAATTATCTACACTGAGCCAATCCCAAAACCTTCTTATAAAAACAAAATTCTCCTTTCTCGTTCCTCCCTTCTTCTTCTTAATTCTCCCTCCTTACTCTCTCTCCTTCCTTCCTCTTCCTTCTCTCTCCTCCCTGTCCTTCCTTCCTTCCTTCCTCTCCCGCTTACTTATCCCTGCTTCCTTCTCCCTGCTTCCTTCTCCCTGCTTCCTTCTCCCTGCTTCCTTCTCCCTCCTTCCTTCTCCCTCCTTCCTTCTCCCTCCTTCCTTCTCCCTCCTTCCTTCTCCCTGCTTCCTTCTACTCCCTTCCTTCTCCCTCCTTCCTTCTCCCTCCTTCCTTCTCCCTCCTTCCTTCTCCCTCCTTCCTTCTCCCTACTTCCTTCTCCCTGCTTCCTTCTCCTGCTTCCTTCTCCTCCCTTCCTTCTCCCTGCTTCCTTCTCCCTGCTTCCTTCTCCTCCCTTCCTTCTCCTCCCTTTCTTCTCTCTGCTTCCTTCTCCTCCCATCCTTCTCCCTCCTTCCTCTCCCTCTTCCTTCTCCCTCCTTCCTCTCCCTCTTCCTTCTCCCTCCTTCCTCTCCTCCCTCCTTCCTCTCCCTTTCTCCTCTCTCCCTTCTTTTCTCCTCTCTTTCTTCCTTTTCTCCTCTCTCTCTCTTCCTTTTCTCCTCTCTCTCTCTTCCCTTCTCCTCTCTCTCTCTTCCTTTCTCCTCTCTCTCTCTTCCTTCCTCTCTCTCTTCCTTCTCTCTCCTTCCTCTCTCTCACTTCTCCCTCCTTCCTTCTCCCTCCTTCTTCTTCCTTCCTTCTCCCTCCTTTTTCTTCCTTCTGTTCCCTCCTTCTTCTTCCTTCCGCTCCCTCCTTCTGCTCTCTTCCTTCTCCCTCCTTTCTCTCTCTGCCTCCTTCCTCTTCCTCCTTCTTCTTTCCTCCTTCTTTCTTTCTTCTTTCCTCCTTCCTCCTTCCCCTTCCTCCTTCCCCTCTCTCTTCCTCTCTCTCTCTTCCTCCTTCCTCCCCCTCTCTCTTCCTCCTTCCTCCTCTCTCTCTCTCTCTCTCTCTCTCTCTCTCTCTCTCTCTCTCTCCCTCCCTCCCTCTCTCCCTCCCTCCCCCTCTCTCCCCCTCTCTCTCTCTCTCTCTCTCTCTCTCTCTCTCTCTCCCTCTCTCCCTCCCTCCCTCCCTCTCTCCCTCCCTCCCTCTCTCCCTCCCTCCCTCTCTCCCTCCCTCCCTCTCTCCCTCTCTCCCTCTCTCTCATCCTCTCTCTCTCTCCCCCCCCCTCCCTCCTTCCCCCCTCCCTCCCTCCCCCCCCCTCTCTCTCTCTCTCCCTCTGCAATTCCATAGGTAACACCCACATGTGATGCTGAGCTTCCATGATTGGCGCAACCAATTCCATTGGATGACAGGGGCTGTGCCCTTGGTCCTGATACAAACAGTGGGAGGAGTTATGCTTTGATGGGTGGGTATCAGTCTGGAGGAGTGGGCGTTCCTAGGCAGGCTGTATTTGCATCCAGACTACCCAGAAGTGATGCTGAGCCTCCATGATTGAAAGAACTAAAATGAAAGGGGCGGGTTTGGGGACAGTCAGGCTGGGGCGGGGCTCTCTCTGACTTGCTGCAGCTTCCAATGCACATGGTGAGAAGCTCGCAGTGTGCAGTGAAATCAGAGGAAGCCGTTTCAGTCCAGGAGAGGAGCCGCTACACCTGTGTAAGACTGGAGGGGAGGCCGGAGTTTATAGATTTATACATTGTATCAATAATAATAATAAATGGAAAGCCGCCATATTTCATGTACTTTTCTATAACCGACCGGCCAGAATCCAGCGCTGACCTCCTATATTCAGAGGCAGCCGGGGAAACGGTGACCTGTGTAGTCGGATGGAGCGATCGGCGCGCCAGGCGCCCATAACGCCCTCTGATTCGCCAAATCCAATTTCTTTCCTTTCTTTTTCTTTTTTCATGCAGAGGAATGATTTCCACCCCTGAAAGGAATTGTGATTATTCCCCATAATACCCGGGGCTTTACTTTAATGCCGCTATTAAAGAAGCAATCTCAAATAATAGCGATTTTCATTATAATAGATGTCTGGCGAAACGCATCTCCTGTGTAATAAATACGAGATCGATGACTATGGAAATGGCGGCGGATTATCATCGAATTGCGTTTCTGGGATTATCTCTGTAATTGAGTCAATAAATATGACAAATCGTATTATGAGAATTAACGTTATGGCGTTTGGTGATTTGGAGAGAGGGCAGCGGCGGCAGCGGCGGGCGGGCCGGGGAGATTTTTTACTGCCCGCTATTTTTCTGGAACGCCGTCTTCCCGCGTAAATGGCTTCAATGCTCTTGTTATCAATTGATGGCGGGTGAAAGGCGCGGTGGCGGGATAAGCGGGCGTCTTTTCATGGGCTTGTTTTAAAGTCATTCTACCTCTCATCATCCCGGGAAATGGCGCGGTGGGCGCCGAGGAGCGGAAACGACAGCAAATCAGTTTTGATCTTTTTTCGTGGATAATCACTTATTCTTCACGCAGTTTGCCGCAGAAAGAGGACGTGCGCAATTTTTTTTTTTATGCTGACGATGCAATTTAGCCATTGCAAGTGATAAGAGAAGTGGCCTCTGTCAGAAAACAAGGTGACCTGTGTGATGAGGCTCCGACGGGAGCAGCCGCGGGGAAAAAAATGATCCACAATCCGATTTGTCGTTCTTAAAATGTCTTCTTTTTATTGAAAAGCCACAGTGAACAAGCGCAGATAAGGTGAGTTGACGCGTTTCAGCCTATAATACCTTAGTCATAACCTGTGCTACCTGCGAGCTCCAGCACTGAACCGACACTCAAGATTTCAGACATAAGTCATAATAGGAGCCAATAATCACCCTATTGTGCCTTTAGGGATCAATAATTTTACCTGTAGGGGCCAATAATCACCTTAATGTACCTTTTTAGGGGCCAATAATTACTATATTGTAACTATTAGGGGTCAATAAATGACAGTATTGTACCTTTAGGGGGCAATAAACCTCCTTATTGTACCTTCAGGGGCCACTAATCGCTTTATTGGCCCCTAAAATGTACAACAAAATGCCTTATTGTACCGCTAGGGGCCAATAATCTCAGCATCGGATTCTCCGAGAGGGAACTGTTGCTGAGGCGACAGAGTCCTGCGAATCCAAAAATTTCCTCACGGAGATTTCAAGTATTGATCGCGTTCTCAATTTCCACAGTGCGATCCGATAGGCTTCACGTCCGCCGCGGACACAAATATTCTACATTATATTCATAGTAACGCATATCAATGTACAATTTAAAAAAAAATAATATACACACACACACACACACACACACACACACACACACACACACACACACACACACACACACCATCTCACAAAAGTAAGTACACCCCCCAGTCACATTTGTGTAAATCTTTTCTTCTCTTTTCATGTGACAACACTGAAGAAATGACACTTGTCTACAATGTAAAGTAGTGAGTGTACAGCTTGTATAACAGTGTAAATTTCCCGTCCCCTCAAAATAATTCAACACACAGCCATTAATGTCTAAACCGCTGGAAACAAAAGTCAGTACACCCCTAAGTGAAAATGTCCAAATTGGGCCCAGTTAGCCATTTTCCCTCCCCGGTGTCATGTGACTCGTTAGTATTACAAGGTCTCAGGGGTGAATGGGGAGCAGGTGTGTTAAATTTGGTGTTATCGCTCTCACTCTCTCATGCTGGACACTGGAAGTTCAACATGGCACCTCATGGCAAAGAACTCTCTGAGGATCTGAAAATAAGAATTGTTGCTCTACATAAAGATGGCCTAGGCTATAAGAAGATTGCCAAGACCCTGAAACTGAGCTGCAGCACGGTGGCCAAGACCATACAGCGGTATAACAGGACAGGTTCCACTCAGAACAGGCCTCGCCATGGTCCACCAAAGAAGTTGAGGTCACGTGCTCAGCGTCATATCCAGAGGTTGTCTTTGGGAAATAGACGAATGAGTGCTGCCAGCATTGCTGCAGAGGTTGTAGGGGTGGGGGGTCAGCCTGTCAGTGCTCAGACCATACGCCGCACACTGCATCAAATTGGTCTGCATGGCTGTCGTTCCAGAAGGAAGTCTCTTCTAAAGATGATGCACAGGAAAAGACCACAAACAGTTTGCTGAAGACAAGCAGACTAAGGAGATGGATTACTGGAACCATGTCCTGTGCTCTGATGAGACCAAGATAAAGGTATTTGGTGTCAGATGGTGACAAGCGTGTGTGGGGGCAACCAGGTGAGGAGGACGAAGACAAGTGTGTCTTGTCTACAGTCAGGCATGGTGGTGGGAGTGTCATGGTCTGGGGCTGCATGAGTGCTGCCGGTGTTCTGCCTAATAGAGTCCGGCCATCGATATGTGTCCGTTCCGTACTGCGCATGCGCAGTACGGAGCAGACGAAGCTTCGGAAAATCTCCGAAGCTGAACGGCGCCTGCGCCGTGAGTGGAGGAGGTAGCCCCACTATCCAAGCGGACATAGGGTTTAGAATTTTAGAGGGCCCCTCGCGGGCGAGCTTCGCTCGCCACGCTTCGGGCTCGGCCTCGCTGCGCTCGGCTCTTTTTTATTCTAACTCTATGTCCACTTGGATAGTGGGGATAGAACCTGGACTCACGGCGCAGGCGCCGTTCGTCCTCGGCAATTTTCGGAATCTGTGCTCCTGTGTACTGCGCATGCGCAGTACGCAGAGGACAGCATCTGATGGAGGACCCTAATTGACAAGACACCGGCACTGGGCGGCCACACAAAATAATCACACTTTGGTATAGTTCTAAATAATATAATATTCTAATATAATATAGTATAATAAAAATATATAGTACAGTATAATAATGTAATTGAAATTAATATATATATATCTATCTGTATAAATTGTTGATGCTATTTAAAGACCTGTAATAAATATCAAAAAAGAGAGTGGGCGCAACACAAAAGATTTTTATTGATTTTTTGAGCAAAAATGTATATAATAATAAAAAATTATATAATAAATGATAATTTTATAAATTGTAATTATAATGCATATTAATAAATAATATTCAAATATATACTATAGAATAATAACAATAATAAAAATATATAGTATACTATAATGTAATTTAAATTAATATAATATACACTAATTTGCTATGTAATAATAACATAGTATAATATAATGTGGCATAATATATATCAAGTGCTATATAAATTGTTGACGCTATTTAAATATGTGTAATATCAAAAAGGAGAGTGGGCGCAACACAGATGTTTATTGCTTATTAACGAGCAAAAATGTATGTAATAATAACAAATTATAATTATAAATTGTAATTATGTTGTATATTACTACATAATATAATAAATTTAATATATAAGATAGTGTAATATTAACAATAAAAAAAAATATATAGTATACTATAATAGTGTAATTTTAATTAATATATTAATATACTCTAATTTCTAATGTAATAATATGGTATAATATAAGTATTTTATACTATAATAATAATATAGTATAACGTAAAATAATAGTGTGTAATATAATATTTACTATATGATGTAATATATATAAAAAAAAAAAAATTCTCTGTTACGAAGCTAAAGTTAAGTTATTGATGAGCAGAAATGGTGAAACCTGATACAAAGTAATCATTGGATATGGAGAAGATACAAAGTAATCATTGGGGTTGGATTTACCAAAGGCAAATAGACGGTGCACTCTGCAAAGTGCAGTTGCTCCAGAGCTTAGTAAATGAGGTGAAGCTTCACTTTGCAGAGAAATACCCAATCACGTGCGAGGGGGAAAAAAAGCAGCATTTTTTGCTTGCGCATGATTGGAAGATGGGAGTCGGCAGAGCTTCCCCTCATTTCTCAGGTTTCGGAGTACTTGCTCTCTGCAAAGTTCTCAGTTTATTTGCCTTCAGTGAATCTCCCCACAGTGCTCATTATTCCGGCGTAGTCATGCAGAGAGGGCGGGAGATATATGACATATACGTGAACGCGCGGCGTATATAAAGGTTGCGTCCGTCACCGCCAGCAAATTGCGTTCCAATTTTTCTTCCCTCGCCGCCTTCTTATGCAGTATTGGCGCAAATCAATTTATTTGAAGGTGTAAAATACATATAGATTGTGGTTTGGAATGCGCTGAAATCGTTTTTTAATTTGGGATTTGACTCAATTAGGCGGCGGCGGTCTGAAGAACTTCATAGAATGGCTATCGCCTACCCAGAATGCACCGCACGCCGATTAATCTCGCTCGCCTGGCGCCGGAATCGCCACTTGCAGCAGAAGTGTTTGTCTTCCATTAGCGGCGCTGCTGCTTTCGAATGCGGTGGGCGCGGAGGGGGGGGGGATAAATTGCCCGACAAGCAGGACTAAATGGCGTTACACGGCCTGGCGGGATTGTTTTGCCAATAGCCGATCGCTGTAATACTTTTTAATTTAGTTTTGCACTCCTGGGCGGCACGTGGATAACACCCATAAAATATCATTTGCAGCAAATTGACGTATAAATTGAAGGAGTCGCTGTGTGAGAGTCCGTCCGCTGCGCCGAGATTTATGGCGTCTTTCGGGAAAGTCGCAGAACGTCTGTTGGCTTCAGGAGATTCTTCCAGCAGGAAGAAAAATTAGGCTCTCAACGTGAACCGGGCGAGGGGGGGGGGTAGTCTGTGCATTGTGCCGCTTCTCTCCCCCAACGCCTCTTTATTTCTTGTGATGATCAACAGGAAGAGAACCTAAAGGGGAACTCTACAAACTGCCCATATTCCAATATTCCCCAATAAGTCCCTATATATAGCAAGAGGATCATTGGTTCAGAAAAGCTCCACCTTTTATCATTATAAAGCTATCCTCGGGCTCCACCCAGTGACTGTGCCTAGGCTGGGATGATGTCATCAGTCTGCTACAGGCAGGAGGAAGCATTTCCTCAGTCTCCCCTCCCCAGTGATCAGATTGTACATTGTAACTTTGTAGAAGGAGGAGGAGTAATTTTCCTCAGTCTCTCCCCCCCAGTGATCAGACTGTACATTGTAACTTTGTAGAAGGAGGAGGAGTAATTTCCTCAGTCTCTCCTCCCCCTGTGATCAGACTGTACATTGTAACTTTGTAGAAAGTCACAATGTGAGTGGCTGCAGCAGGGGCTGATCTGTGTCAGACATTTGTGAACACCACAAAGAACGCGCCAGCACCAGGATTTTTTACAGGATTGTGCGGTTCCTGGGCCGACATCTCAGTCCAGGAAGTAGAGAGTGACCCTGGATGATGCCTGAACTATGATAAGTGATAATTATAAGCTCCAGAGACTGATGTGATTGGCTTGGTGATCTCTGCACAGTGCTGTGGTATGTGTCCGAGCTAAATAAATGTATAACTCTAATGTCCCCTCCCCCACAGTCGCACACCATTATTATTATACATTTATATAGCTCTGACATTATACCGCAGTGCTGTACAGAGATCACTGAGCCAGTCACATCAGTCTCTGTACCAGAGGAGCTTACACTCTAATCCTCCCCCACCCCACAGTCACACCAGTCTCTGTACAGAGGAGCTTACACTCTAATGTCCCCCTACAGTCAGACTGATGTGATTGCTCAGTATCTCTGTACAGCACTGCGGTATATGTCAGAGCCAGTGGCGGCTGGTGACGTTTTTGATAGGGGGGGCCAGACCCCGCCCATCATGACTCCGCCCTTCATGACACCCCCCATCATTTTGGCCCCTCCCACTTCTCATAAACCACGCCCCTTATGTAATCTGGAAAAAATTGGCGTGGGTTCCCCCATCCGAGAGCATACCAGGCCCTTAGTCTGGTATGGATTCCAAGGGGAACCCCCTACGCCGAAAAAAAACGGCGTGGGGGTCCCCCCCAGATCCACACCAGACCCTTATCCGGAGCACGCTACCCGGCCGGCCAGGAAAGGGGGTGGGGACGAGCGGGCGGCCCCCCCCTCCTGAGCCGTACCAGGCCGCGTGCCCTCAACATGGGGGGGTGCCTTGGGGGAGGGGGGGGGCGTGCGGCCCCCTTACCCCAAAGCACCTTGTCCCCATGTTGATGAGGACAAGGGCCTCTTCCCCACAACCCTGGCCGTTGGTTGTCGGGGTCTGCGGGTGGGGGGCTTATCGGAATCCGGGAGCCCCCTTTAATAAGGGGGCCCCGGATACCGGCCCCCCACCCTATGGTGAATGAGTAGGGGTACAATGTACCCCTACCCATTCACCTGTGAAAAAAAGTACAAAAAAAACACAACACAGGGTTAAAATATTTTATTGCACAGCTCCGGGGTCTTCCGTCTTCGAGGGGGTCTTCTCGCCGGACTCCTCCGCTATCTCTTGTAGCTCTTTTTGCTAGCGGAGGAGCCCGGCTTTCTTCCTCGCCGCCAGCCTCTTCTCCGACTTCGGGGTCTTGTCCCCCTCTTCGGTTCTTCTGCCGGGCCACCGCGCCTTCTTATAGCTCTTTTACAGGCGGTGGCCCGGTCTTCTGTCGCCGCGCGCGCCGCCCTCGTTCTTCTTCTTCTTCTTCTTCTTCTTCTTCTTCTTCTTCTCCTCCAGGAGATGTTGACTCGACGCTCTCTCCGGCCGGAATGCCAGGACGCGCTGCGTTCACTTATATAGGGACAATGGGGCGGTGTCACATGGGTTGATGTCACATGGGTTGGTCACATGGGTTGATGTCACATGGCGACAGTCCCAGCATCCTCCGGGACTGTGACATCGTAAGGGGGCGGGTTCACCATGTGACATCAACCCATGTGACATCAACCCATGTGACACCGCCCCATTGTCCCTATATAAGTGGCCGCGCAGTGCGTCCCTGGCATTCCGGCCGGAGAGATCGTCGAGTCAACATCTCCTGGAGAAGAAGAAGAAGAAGAAGAACAGGGCGGCGGTGGCGACAGAAGACCGGGCCACCGCCTGTAAAAGAGCTATAAGAAGGCGCGGTGGCCCGGCAGAAGAACCGAAGAGGGGGAGCAAGACCCCGAAGTTGGAAGAAGAGGCCGGCGGCGAGGAAGAAAGCCGACTCCTCCGTTTAGCAAAAGAGCTACAAGAGGATTAGCGGAGGAGTCCGGCGAGAAGACCCCGAAGACGGAAGACCCCCGGAGCTGTGCAATAAAATATTTTTAACCCTGTGTTGTGTTTTTTTGTACTTTTTTCACAGGTGAATTGTAGGGGTACATTGTACCCCATACTCATTCACATAGGGTGGGTGGGCCGGTATCCGGGGCCCCCTTATTAAAGGGGGCTCCCGGATTCCGATAAGCCCCCGCCCGCAGACCCCGACAACCAATGGCCAGGGTTGTCGGGAAGAGGCCCTTGTCCTCATCAACATGGGGACAAGGTGCTTTGGGGTGGGGGGGCCGCACGCCCCCCCTCCCCCAAGGCACCCCCCATGTTGAGGGCACGCGGCCTGGTATGGCTCAGGAGGGGGGGGGGGGGGCGCCGCTAGTCCCACCCCCTTTCCTGGCCGGCCGGGTAGCGTGCTCGGATAAGGGTCTGGTGTGGATCTGGGGGGACCCCACACCGTTTTTTTCAGCGTAGGGGGTTCCCCTTTGGAATCCATACCAGACCTAAGGGCCTGGTATGCTCTCGGAGGGGGAACCCACGTCAAAGTTTTTTTCAGAAATTTGGCGTGGAGTTCCCCCTTCAGAGCTCATTCTCTGATTGGCCACGGCAAAAGTTGCCTGGCCTGGGGAAACCTTTCTGGCTGTGAAAGCTTTTTTTCCATTCATTCAGCTAAATGCACGAACATTCTCCACAAAGTAGAAACTAGAAAGCCTTTATGCGGTGACTCACCTGTCTCACTGTCTGGCAGCTCCGCTCGGGCTAAGGAACGGAGCTGCCGACGTCACT